>NW_028225208.1:1200000-1514851 GCF_052327205.1 Somniosus microcephalus | reverse complement strand
CTCCAGACTTCACCTTCTCCTTCTCCTTCTTCTACTTCTTCTGATTCACCCTCCAGACTTCACCTTCTCCTTCTCCTTCTTCTACTTCTTCTGATTCACCCTCCAGACTTCACCTTCTCCTTCTCCTTCTTCTGCTTCTTCTGATTCACCCTCCAGACTTCACCTTCTCCTTCTCCTTCTTCTACTTCTTCTGATTCACCCTCCAGACTTCACCTTCTCCTTCTCCTTCTTCTACTTCTTCTGATTCAACCTCCAGACTTCACCTTCTCCATCTCCTTCTTCTACTTCTTATGATTCACCCTCCTGACCTCACCTTCTCCTTCTCCTTCTTCTGCTTCTTCTGCTTCACCCTCCAGACTTCACCTTCTCCTTCTCCTTCTTCTGCTTCTTCTGCTTCACCCTCCAGACTTCACCTTCTCCTTCTCCTTCTTCTGCTTCTTCTGCTTCACCCTCCTGACTTCACCTTCTCCTTCTCCTTCTTCTACTTGTTCTGATTCACCCTCCAGACTTCACCTTCTCCTTCTCCTTCACCTGCTTCTTCTGCTTCACCCTCCTGACTTCACCTTCTCCTTCTCCTTCTTCTGCTTCTTCTGATTCACCCTCCTGACTTCACCTTCTCCTTCTCCTTCTTCTGCTTCTTCTGATTCACCCTCCAGACTTCACCTTCTCCTTCTCCTTCTTCTGCTTCTTCTGATTCACCCTCCAGACTTCACCTTCTCCTTCTCCTTCTTCTGCTTCTTCTGATTCACCCTCCAGACCTCACCTTCTCCTTCTTCTTCTTCTACTTCTTCTGATTCACCCTCCAGACTTCATCTTCTCCTTCTCCTTCTTCTGCTTCATCTGATTCACCCTCCAGACTTCACCTTCTCCTTCTCCTTCTTTTACTTCTTCTGATTCACCCTCCAGACTTCACCTTCTCCTTCTCCTTCTTTTACTTCTTCTGATTCACCCTCCAGACTTCACCTTCTCCTTCTCCTTCTTCTACTTCTTCTGATTCACCCTCCAGTCTTCACCTTCTCCTTCTCCTTCTTCTGCTTCTTCTGATTCACCCTCCAGACTTCACCTTCTCCTTCTCCTTCTTCTGATTCTTTTGATTCACCCTCCAGACTTCACCTTCTCCTTCTCCTTCTTCTGCTTCTTCTGATTCACCCTCCTGACTTCACCCTCTCCTTCTCCTTATTCTGCTTCTTCTGATTCACCCTCCAGACTTCACCTTCTCCTTCTCCTTCTTCTGCTTCTTCTGATTCACCCTCCAGACTTTACCTTCTCCTTCTCCTTCTTCTGCTTCTTCTGATTCACCCTCCAGACTTCACCTTCTCCTTCTCCTTCATCTACTTCTTCTGATTCACCCTCCAGACATCATCTTCTCCTTCTCCTTCTTCTGCTTCTTCTGATTCACCCTCCAGACTTTACCTTCTCCTTCTCCTTCTTCTGCTTTTTCTGATTCACCCTCCTGACTTCACCTTCTCCTTCTCCTTCTTCTACTTCTTCTGATTCACCCTCCAGACTTCACCTTCTCCTTCTCCTTTTTCTACTTCTTCTGATTCACCCACCAGACTTCACCTTCTCCTTCTCCTTCTTCTGCTTCTTCTGATTATCCCTCCAGACTTCACCTTCTCCTTCTCCTTCTTCTGCTTCTTCTGATTCACCCTCCAGACTTCACCTTCTCCTTCTCCTTCTTCTGCTTCTTTTGATTCACCCTTCAGACATCACCTTCTCCTTCTCCTTCTTCTGCTTCTTCTGATTCACCCTCCAGACCTCACCTTCTCCTTCTCCTTCTTCAACTTCTTCTGATTCACCCTCCAGACTTCATCTTCTCCTTCTCCTTCTTTTGCTTCTTCTGATTCACCCTCCAGACTTCACCTTCTCCTTCTCCTTCTTCTGCTTCTTCTGATTCACCCTCCAGACTTCGCCTTCTCCTTCTCCTTCTTCTACTTCTTCTGATTCACCCTCCAGACTACACCTTCTCATTCTCCTTCTTCTACTTCTTCTGATTCACCCTCCAGTCTTCACCTTCTCCTTCTCCTTCTTCTGCTTCTTCTGATTCACCCTCCAGACTTCACCTTCTCCTTCTCCTTCTTCTGCTTCTCCTGATTCACCCTCCGGACTTCACCTTCTCATTCTCCTTCTTCTGCTTCTTCTGATTCACCCTCCAGACTTCACCTTCTCCTTCTCCTTCTTCTACTTCTTCTGATTCACCCTCCAGACTTCACCTTCTCCTTTTCCTTCTTCTGCTTCTTCTGATTCACCCTCCAGATTTCACCTGCTCCTTCTCCTTCTTCTGCTTTTTCTGATTCACCCTCCAGACTTCACCTTCTCCTTCTCCTTCTTCTGCTTCTTCTGATTCACCCTCCAGACTTCACCTTCTCCTTCTCCTTCTTCTACTTCTTCTGATTCACCCTCCAGACTTCACCTTCTCCTTCTCCTTCTTCTGCTTCTTCTGATTCACCCTCCAGACTTCACCTTCTCCTTCTCCTTCGTCTACTTCTTCTGATTCACCCTCCAGACTACACCTTCTCCTTCTCCTTCTTCTACTTCTTCTGATTCACCCTCCAGACTTCACCTTCTCCTTCTCCTTCTTCTGCTTCTTCTGATTCACCCTCCAGACTTCACCTTCTCCTTCTCCTTCTTCTACTTCTTCAGATTCACCCTCCAGACTTCACCTTCTCCTTCTCCTTCTTCTACTTCTTCTGATTCACCCTCCAGACTTCACCTTCTCCTTCTCCTTCTTCTACGTCTTCTGCTTCTCCCTCCAGACTTCAACTTCTCCTTCTCCTTCTTCTGCTTCTTCTGATTCACCCTCCAGACTTCACCTTCTCCTTCTCCTTCTTCTACTTCTTCTGATTCACCCCACAGACTTCACCTTCTCCTTCTCCTTCTTCTACTTCTTCTGATTCACCCTCCAGACTTCACCTTCTCCTTCTCCTTCTTCTACTTCTTATGATTCACCCTCCTAACTTCACCTTCTCCTTCTCCTTCTTCTGCTTCTTCTGATTCACGCTCCAGACCTCACCTTCTCCTTCTTCTTCTTCTACTTCTTCTGATTCACCCTCCAGACTTCATCTTCTCCTTCTCCTTCTTCTGCTTCTTCTGATTCACCCTCCAGATTTCACCTTCTCCTTCTCCTTCTTGTGCTTCTTCTGATTCACCCTCCAGACTTCACCTTCTCCTTCTCCTTCTTCTACTTCTTCTGATTCACCCTCCAGACTTCACCTTCTCCTTCTCCTTCTTCTGCTTCTTCTGATTCACCCTCCAGACTTCACCTTCTCCTTCTCCTTCTTCTACTTCTTCTGATTCACCCTCCAGACTTCACCTTCTCCTTCTCCTTCTTCTACTTCTTCTGATTCACCCTCCAGACTTCACCTTCTCCTTCTCCTTCTTCTACTTCTTATGATTCACCCTCCTGACTTCAACTTCTCCTTCTCCTTCTTCTGCTTCTTCTGCTTCACCCTCCAGACTTCACCTTCTCCTTCTCCTTCTTCTGCTTCTTCTGCTTCACCCTCCAGACTTCACCTTCTCCTTCTCCTTCTTCTGCTTCTTCTGCTTCACCCTCCTGACTTCACCTTCTCCTTCTCCTTCTTCTACTTCTTCTGATTCACCCTCCAGACTTCACCTTCTCCTTCTCCTTCGCCTGCTTCTTCTGCTTCACCCTCCTGAAATCATCTTCTCCTTCTCCTTCTTCTGCTTCTTCTGATTCACCCTCCTGACTTCACCTTCTCCTTCTCCTTCTTCTCCTTCTTCTGATTCACCCTCCAGGCTTCACCTTCTCCTTCTCCTTCTTCTGCTTCTTCTGATTCACCCTCCAGACTTCACCTTCTCCTTCTCCTTCTTCTGCTTCTTCTGATTCACCCTCCAGACCTCACCTTCACCTTCTTCTTCTTCTACTTCTTCTGATTCACCCTCCAGACTTCATCTTCTCCTTCTCCTTCTTCTGCTTCTTGTGATTCACCCTCCAGACTTCACCTTCTCCTTCTCCTTCTTCTACTTCTTCTGATTCACCCTCCAGTCTTCACCTTCTCCTTCTCCTTCTTCTGCTTCTTCTGATTCACCCTCCAGACTTCACCTTCTCCTTCTCCTTCTTCTGATTCTTTTGATTCACCCTCCAGACTTCACCTTCTCCTTCTCCTTCTTCTGCTTCTTCTGATTCACCCTACTGACTTCACCCTCTCCTTCCCCTTATTCTGCTTCTTCTGATTCACCCTCCAGACTTCACCTCCTCCTTCTCCTTCTTCTGCTTCTTCTGATTCACCCTCCAGACTTTACCTTCTCCTTCTCCTTCTTCTGCTTCTTCTGATTCACCCTCCAGACTTCACCTTCTCCTTCTCCTTCATCTACTTCTTCTGATTCACCCTCCAGACTTCATCTTCTCCTTCTCCTTCTTCTGCTTCTTCTGATTCACCCTCCAGACTTTACCTTCTCCTTCTCCTTCTTCTGCTTTTTCTGATTCACCCTCCTGACTTCACCTTCTCCTTCTCCTTCTTCTACTTCTTCTGATTCACCCTCCAGACTTCACCTTCTCCTTCTCCTTTTTCTACTTCTTCTGATTCACCCACCAGACTTCACCTTCTCCTTCTCCTTCTTCTGCTTCTTCTGATTATCCCTCCAGACTTCACCTTCTCCTTCTCCTTCTTCTGCTTCTTCTGATTCACCCTCCAAACTTCACCTTCTCCTTCTCCTTCTTCTGCTTCTTTTGATTCACCCTTCAGACTTCACCTTCTCCTTCTCCTTCTTCTGCTTCTTCTGATTCACCCTCCAGACCTCACCTTCTCCTTCTCCTTCTTCAACTTCTTCTGATCCACCCTCCAGACTTCATCTTCTCCTTCTCCTTCTTTTGCTTCTTCTGATTCACCCTCCAGACTTCACCTTCTCCTTCTCCTTCTTCTGCTTCTTCTGATTCACCCTCCAGACTTCGCCTTCTCCTTCTCCTTCTTCTACTTCTTCTGATTCACCCTCCAGACTACACCTTCTCCTTCTCCTTCTTCTACTTCTTCTGATTCACCCTCCAGTCTTCACCTTCTCCTTCTCCTTCTTCTGCTTCTTCTGATTCACCCTCCAGACTTCACCTTCTCCTTCTCCTTCTTCTGCTTCTCCTGATTCACCCTCCGGACTTCACCTTCTCATTCTCCTTCTTCTGCTTCTTCTGATTCACCCTCCAGACTTCACCTTCTCCTTCTCCTTCTTCTACTTCTTCTGATTCACCCTCCAGAGTTCACCTTCTCCTTCTACTTCTTCTGCTTCTTCTGATTCACCCTCCAGACTTCACCTTCTCCTTTTCCTTCTTCTGCTTCTTCTGATTCACCCTCCAGATTTCACCTTCTCCTTCTCCTTCTTCTGCTTTTTCTGATTCACCCTCCAGACTTCACCTTCTCCTTCTCCTTCTTCTGCTTCTTCTGATTCACCCTCCAGACTTCACCTTCTCCTTCTCCTTCTTCTACTTCTTCTGATTCACCCTCCAGACTTCACCTTCTCCTTCTCCTTCTTCTGCTTCTTCTGATTCACCCTCCAGACTTCACCTTCTCCTTCTCCTTCGTCTACTTCTTCTGATTCACCCTCCAGACTACACCTTCTCCTTCTCCTTCTCCTACTTCTTCTGATTCACCCTCCAGACTTCATCTTCTCCTTCTCCTTCTTCTGCTTCTTCTGATTCACCCTCCAGACTTCACCTTCTCCTTCTCCTTCTTCTACTTCTTCAGATTCACCCTCCATACTTCACCTTCTCCTTCTCCTTCTTCTGCTTCTTCTGATTCACCCTCCAGACTTCACCTTCTCCTTCTCCTTCTTCTGCTTCTTCTGATTCACCCTCCAGACCTCACCTTCTCCTTCTCCTTCTTCTGCTTCTTCTGATTCACCCTCCAGACTTCATCTTCTCCTTCTCCTTCTTCTGCTTCTTCTGATTCACCCTCCAGACTTCACCTTCTCCTTCTCCTTCTTCTGCTTCTTCTGATTCACCCTCCAGACTTCACCTTCTCCTTCTCCTTCTTCTACTTCTTCTGATTCACCCTCCAGACTTCACCTTCTCCTTCTCCTTCTTCTCCTTCTTCCGATTCACCCTCCAGTCTTCACCTTCTCCTTCTCCTTCGTCTACTTCTTCTGATTCACCCTCCAGACTACACCTTCTCCTTCTCCTTCTCCTACTTCTTCTGATTCACCCTCCAGACTTCATCTTCTCCTTCTCCTTCTTCTGCTTCTTCTGATTCACCCTCCAGACTTCACCTTCTCCTTCTCCTTCTTCTACTTCTTCAGATTCACCCTCCATACTTCACCTTCTCCTTCTCCTTCTTCTACTTCTTCTGATTCACCCTCCAGACTTCACCTTCTCCTTCTCCTTCTTCTACGCCTTCTGCTTCTCCCTCCAGACTTCACCTTCTCCTTCTCCTTCTTCTGCTTCTTCTGATTCACCCTCCAGACTTCACCTTCTCCTTCTCCTTCTTCTACTTCTTCTGATTCACCCTCCAGACTTCACCTTCTCCTTCTCCTTCTTCTACTTCTTCTGATTCACCCTCCAGACTTCACCTTCTCCTTCTCCTTCTTCTACTTCTTATGATTCACCCTCCTAACTTCACCTTCTCCTTCTCCTTCTTCTGCTTCTTCTGCTTCACCCTCCAGACTTCACCTTCTCCTTCTCCTTCTTCTGCTTCTTCTGCTTCACCCTCCTGACTTCACCTTCTCCTTCTCCTTCTTCTACTTCTTCTAATTCACCCTCCAGACTTCACCTTCTCCTTCTCCTTCTTCTGCTTCTTCTGCTTCACCCTCCAGACTTCACCTTCTCCTTCACCTTCTTCTGCTTCTTCTGCTTCACCCTCCTGACTTCACCTTCTCCTTCTCCTTCTTCTACTTCTTCTGATTCACCCTCCAGACTTCACCTTCTCCTTCTCCTTCTTCTCCTTCTTCTGCTTCACCCTCCAGACTTCACCTTCTCGTTCTCCTTCTTCTGCTTCTTCTGCTGCGCCCTCCAGACTTCACCTTCTCCTTCTCCTTCTTCTGCTTCTTCTGCTTCACCCTCCTGACTTCACCTTCTCCTTCTCCTTCTTCTACTTCTTCTGCTTCACCCCCCTGACCTCACCTTCTCCTTCTCCTTCTTCTGCTTCTTCTGATTCACCCTCCTAAATTCACCTTCTCCTTCTCCTTCTTCTGCTTCTTCTGATTCACCCTCCTGACTTCACCTTCTCCTTCTCCTTCTTCTGCTTTTTCTGATTCACCCTCCAGACTTCACCTTCTCCTTCTCCTTCTTCTGCTTCTTCTGATTCACCCTCCAGACTTCACCTTCTCCTTCTCCTTCTTCTGCTTCTTCTGATTCACCCTCCAGACCTCACCTTCTCCTTCTCCTTCTTCTGCTTCTTCTGATTCACCCTCCAGACTTCATCTTCTCCTTCTCCTTCTTCTGCTTCTTCTGATTCACCCTCCAGACTTCACCTTCTCCTTCTCCTTCTTCTGCTTCTTCTGATTCACCCTCCAGACTTCACCTTCTCCTTCTCCTTCTTCTACTTCTTCTGATTCACCCTCCAGACTTCACCTTCTCCTTCTCCTTCTTCTCCTTCTTCCGATTCACCCTCCAGTCTTCACCTTCTCCTTCTCCTTCTTCTGCTTCTTCTGATTCACCCTCCAGACTTCACCTTCTCCTTCTCCTTCATCTACTTCTTCTGATTCACCCTCCAGACTTCATCTTCTCCTTCTCCTTCTTCTGCTTCTTCTGATTCACCCTCCAGACTTTACCTTCTCCTTCTCCTTCTTCTGCTTTTTCTGATTCACCCTCCTGACTTCACCTTCTCCTTCTCCTTCTTCTACTTCTTCTGATTCACCCTCCAGACTTCACCTTCTCCTTCTCCTTTTTCTACTTCTTCTGATTCACCCACCAGACTTCACCTTCTCCTTCTCCTTCTTCTGCTTCTTCTGATTATCCCTCCAGACTTCACCTTCTCCTTCTCCTTCTTCTGCTTCTTCTGATTCACCCTCCAGACTTCACCTTCTCCTTCTCCTTCTTCTGCTTCTTTTGATTCACCCTTCTGACTTCATCTTCTCCTTCTCCTTCTTCTGCTTCTTCTGATTCACCCTCCAGACCTCACCTTCTCCTTCTCCTTCTTCAACTTCTTCTGATCCACCCTCCAGACTTCATCTTCTCCTTCTCCTTCTTTTGCTTCTTCTGATTCACCCTCCAGACTTCACCTTCTCCTTCTCCTTCTTCTGCTTCTTCTGATTCACCCTCCAGACTTCGCCTTCTCCTTCTCCTTCTTCTACTTCTTCTGATTCACCCTCCAGACTACACCTTCTCCTTCTCCTTCTTCTACTTCTTCTGATTCACCCTCCAGTCTTCACCTTCTCCTTCTCCTTCTTCTGCTTCTTCTGATTCACCCTCCAGACTTCACCTTCTCCTTCTCCTTCTTCTGCTTCTTCTGATTCACCCTCCAGACTTCACCTTCTCCTTCTCCTTCTTCTACTTCTTCTGATTCACCCTCCAGACTTCACCTTCTCCTTCTCCTTCTTCTACTTCTTCTGATTCACCCTCCAGTCTTCACCTTCTCCTTCTCCTTCTTCTACTTCTTATGATTCACCCTCCTGACTTCAACTTCTCCTTCTCCTTCTTCTGCTTCTTCTGCTTCACCCTCCAGACTTCACCTTCTCCTTCTCCTTCTTCTGCTTCTTCTGCTTCACCCTCCAGACTTCACCTTCTCCTTCTCCTTCTTCTGCTTCTTCTGCTTCACCCTCCTGACTTCACCTTCTCCTTCTCCTTCTACTACTTCTTCTGATTCACCCTCCAGACTTCACCTTCTCCTTCTCCTTCGCCTGCTTCTTCTGCTTCACCCTCCTGAAATCATCTTCTCCTTCTCCTTCTTCTGCTTCTTCTGATTCACCCTCCTGACTTCACCTTCTCCTTCTCCTTCTTCTCCTTCTTCTGATTCACCCTCCAGGCTTCACCTTCTCCTTCTCCTTCTTCTGCTTCTTCTGATTCACCCTCCAGACTTCACCTTCTCCTTGTCCTTCTTCTGCTTCTTCTGATTCACCCTCCAGACTTCACCTTCTCCTTCTCCTTCTTCTACTTCTTCTGATTCACCCTCCAGTCTTCACCTTCTCCTTCTCCTTCTTCTGCTTCTTCTGATTCACCCTCCAGACTTCACCTTCTCCTTCTCCTTCTTCTGATTCTTTTGATTCACCCTCCAGACTTAACCTTCTCCTTCTCCTTCTTCAGCTTCTTCTGATTCACCCTACTGACTTCACCCTCTCCTTCTCCTTATTCTGCTTCTTCTGATTCACCCTCCAGACTTCACCTCCTCCTTCTCCTTCTTCTGCTTCTTCTGATTCACCCTCCAGACTTTACCTTCTCCTTCTCCTTCTTCTGCTTCTTCTGATTCACCCTCCAGACTTCACCTTCTCCTTCTCCTTCATCTACTTCTTCTGATTCACCCTCCAGACTTCATCTTCTCCTTCTCCTTCTTCTGCTTCTTCTGATTCACCCTCCAGACTTTACCTTCTCCTTCTCCTTCTTCTGCTTTTTCTGATTCACCCTCCTGACTTCACCTTCTCCTTCTCCTTCTTCTACTTCTTCTGATTCACCCTCCAGACTTCACCTTCTCCTTCTCCTTTTTCTACTTCTTCTGATTCACCCACCAGACTTCACCTTCTCCTTCTCCTTCTTCTGCTTCTTCTGATTATCCCTCCAGACTTCACCTTCTCCTTCTCCTTCTTCTGCTTCTTCTGATTCACCCTCCAGACTTCACCTTCTCCTTCTCCTTCTTCTGCTTCTTTTGATTCACCCTTCAGACTTCACCTTCTCCTTCTCCTTCTTCTGCTTCTTCTGATTCACCCTCCAGACCTCACCTTCTCCTTCTCCTTCTTCAACTTCTTCTGATCCACCCTCCAGACTTCATCTTCTCCTTCTCCTTCTTTTGCTTCTTCTGATTCACCCTCCAGACTTCACCTTCTCCTTCTCCTTCTTCTGCTTCTTCTGATTCACCCTCCAGACTTCGCCTTCTCCTTCTCCTTCTTCTACTTCTTCTGATTCACCCTCCAGACTACACCTTCTCCTTCTCCTTCTTCTACTTCTTCTGATTCACCCTCCAGTCTTCACCTTCTCCTTCTCCTTCTTCTGCTTCTTCTGATTCACCCTCCAGACTTCACCTTCTCCTTCTCCTTCTTCTGCTTCTCCTGATTCACCCTCCGGACTTCACCTTCTCATTCTCCTTCTTCTGCTTCTTCTGATTCACCCTCCAGACTTCACCTTCTCCTTCTCCTTCTTCTACTTCTTCTGATTCACCCTCCAGACTTCACCTTCTCCTTCTACTTCTTCTGCTTCTTCAGATTCACCCTCCAGACTTCACCTTCTCCTTTTCCTTCTTCTGCTTCTTCTGATTCACCCTCCAGATTTCACCTTCTCCTTCTCCTTCTTCTGCTTTTTCTGATTCACCCTCCAGACTTCACCTTCTCCTTCTCCTTCTTCTGCTTCTTCTGATTCACCCTCCAGACTTCACCTTCTCCTTCTCCTTCTTCTACTTCTTCTGATTCACCCTCCAGACTTCACCTTCTCCTTCTCCTTCTTCTGCTTCTTCTGATTCACCCTCCAGACTTCACCTTCTCCTTCTCCTTCGTCTACTTCTTCTGATTCACCCTCCAGACTACACCTTCTCCTTCTCCTTCTCCTACTTCTTCTGATTCACCCTCCAGACTTCATCTTCTCCTTCTCCTTCTTCTGCTTCTTCTGATTCACCCTCCAGACTTCACCTTCTCCTTCTCCTTCTTCTACTTCTTCAGATTCACCCTCCAGACTTCACCTTCTCCTTCTCCTTCTTCTACTTCTTCTGATTCACCCTCCAGACTTCACCTTCTCCTTCTCCTTCTTCTACGTCTTCTGCTTCTCCCTCCAGACTTCACCTTCTCCTTCTCCTTCTTCTGCTTCTTCTGATTCACCCTCCAGACTTCACCTTCTCCTTCTCCTTCTTCTACTTCTTCTGATTCACCCTCCAGACTTCACCTTCTCCTTCTCCTTCTTCTACTTCTTCTGATTCACCCTCCAGACTTCACCTTCTCCTTCTCCTTCTTCTACTTCTTATGATTCACCCTCCTAACTTCACCTTCTCCTTCTCCTTCTTCTGCTTCTTCTGCTTCACCCTCCAGACTTCACCTTCTCCTTCTCCTTCTTCTGCTTCTTCTGCTTCGCCCTCCAGACTTCACCTTCTCCTTCTCCTTCTTCTGCTTCTTCTGCTTCACCCTCCAGACTTCACCTTCTCCTTCACCTTCTTCTGCTTCTTCTGCTTCACCCTCCTGACATCACCTTCTCCTTCTCCTTCTTCTACTTCTTCTGATTCACCCTCCAGACTTCACCTTCTCCTTCTCCTTCTTCTCCTTCTTCTGCTTCACCCTCCAGACTTCACCTTCTCGTTCTCCTTCTTCTGCTTCTTCTGCTGCGCCCTCCAGACTTCACCTTCTCCTTCTCCTTCTTCTGCTTCTTCTGCTTCACCCTCCTGACTTCACCTTCTCCTTCTCCTTCTTCTACTTCTTCTGCTTCACCCCCCTGACCTCACCTTCTCCTTCTCCTTCTTCTGCTTCTTCTGATTCACCCTCCTAAATTCACCTTCTCCTTCTCCTTCTTCTGCTTCTTCTGATTCACCCTCCTGACTTCACCTTCTCCTTCTCCTTCTTCTGCTTTTTCTGATTCACCCTCCAGACTTCACCTTCTCCTTCTCCTTCTTCTGCTTCTTCTGATTCACCCTCCAGACTTCACCTTCTCCTTCTCCTTCTTCTGCTTCTTCTGATTCACCCTCCAGACCTCACCTTCTCCTTCTCCTTCTTCTGCTTCTTCTGATTCACCCTCCAGACTTCATCTTCTCCTTCTCCTTCTTCTGCTTCTTCTGATTCACCCTCCAGACTTCACCTTCTCCTTCTCCTTCTTCTGCTTCTTCTGATTCACCCTCCAGACTTCACCTTCTCCTTCTCCTTCTTCTACTTCTTCTGATTCACCCTCCAGACTTCACCTTCACCTTCTCCTTCTTCTCCTTCTTCCGATTCACCCTCCAGTCTTCACCTTCTCCTTCTCCTTCTTCTGCTTCTTCTGATTCACCCTCCAGACTTCACCTTCTCCTTCTCCTTCATCTACTTCTTCTGATTCACCCTCCAGACTTCATCTTCTCCTTCTCCTTCTTCTGCTTCTTCTGATTCACCCTCCAGACTTTACCTTCTCCTTCTCCTTCTTCTGCTTTTTCTGATTCACCCTCCTGACTTCACCTTCTCCTTCTCCTTCTTCTACTTCTTCTGATTCACCCTCCAGACTTCACCTTCTCCTTCTCCTTTTTCTACTTCTTCTGATTCACCCACCAGACTTCACCTTCTCCTTCTCCTTCTTCTGCTTCTTCTGATTATCCCTCCAGACTTCACCTTCTCCTTCTCCTTCTTCTGCTTCTTCTGATTCACCCTCCAGACTTCACCTTCTCCTTCTCCTTCTTCTGCTTCTTTTGATTCACCCTTCAGACTTCACCTTCTCCTTCTCCTTCTTCTGCTTCTTCTGATTCACCCTCCAGACCTCACCTTCTCCTTCTCCTTCTTCAACTTCTTCTGATCCACCCTCCAGACTTCATCTTCTCCTTCTCCTTCTTTTGCTTCTTCTGATTCACCCTCCAGACTTCACCTTCTCCTTCTCCTTCTTCTGCTTCTTCTGATTCACCCTCCAGACTTCGCCTTCTCCTTCTCCTTCTTCTACTTCTTCTGATTCACCCTCCAGACTACACCTTCTCCTTCTCCTTCTTCTACTTCTTCTGATTCACCCTCCAGTCTTCACCTTCTCCTTCTCCTTCTTCTGCTTCTTCTGATTCACCCTCCAGACTTCACCTTCTCCTTCTCCTTCTTCTGCTTCTCCTGATTCACCCTCCGGACTTCACCTTCTCATTCTCCTTCTTCTGCTTCTTCTGATTCACCCTCCAGACTTCACCTTCTCCTTCTCCTTCTTCTACTTCTTCTGATTCACCCTCCAGACTTCACCTTCTCCTTCTGCTTCTTCTGCTTCTTCTGATTCACCCTCCAGACTTCACCTTCTCCTTTTCCTTCTTCTGCTTCTTCTGATTCACCCTCCAGATTTCACCTTCTCCTTCTCCTTCTTCTGCTTTTTCTGATTCACCCTCCAGACTTCACCTTCTCCTTCTCCTTCTTCTGCTTCTTCTGATTCACCCTCCAGACTTCACCTTCTCCTTCTCCTTCTTCTACTTCTTCTGATTCACCCTCCAGACTTCACCTTCTCCTTCTCCTTCTTCTGCTTCTTCTGATTCACCCTCCAGACTTCACCTTCTCCTTCTCCTTCGTCTACTTCTTCTGATTCACCCTCCAGACTACATCTTCTCCTTCTCCTTCTCCTACTTCTTCTGATTCACCCTCCAGACTTCATCTTCTCCTTCTCCTTCTTCTGCTTCTTCTGATTCACCCTCCAGACTTCACCTTCTCCTTCTCCTTCTTCTACTTCTTCAGATTCACCCTCCAGACTTCACCTTCTCCTTCTCCTTCTTCTACTTCTTCTGATTCACCCTCCAGACTTCACCTTCTCCTTCTCCTTCTTCTACGTCTTCTGCTTCTCCCTCCAGACTTCACCTTCTCCTTCTCCTTCTTCTGCTTCTTCTGATTCACCCTCCAGACTTCACCTTCTCCTTCTCCTTCTTCTACTTCTTCTGATTCACCCTCCAGACTTCACCTTCTCCTTCTCCTATTCTACTTCTTCTGATTCACCCTCCAGACTTCACCTTCTCCTTCTCCTTCTTCTACTTCTTATGATTCACCCTCCTAACTTCACCTTCTCCTTCTCCTTCTTCTGCTTCTTCTGCTTCACCCTCCAGACTTCACCTTCTCCTTCTCCTTCTTCTGCTTCTTCTGCTTCACCCTCCTGACTTCACCTTCTCCTTCTCCTTCTTCTACTTATTCTAATTCACCCTCCAGACTTCACCTTCTCCTTCTCCTTCTTCTGCTTCTTCTGCTTCGCCCTCCAGACTTCACCTTCTCCTTCTCCTTCTTCTGCTTCTTCTGCTTCACCCTCCAGACTTCACCTTCTCCTTCACCTTCTTCTGCTTCTTCTGCTTCACCCTCCTGACTTCACCTTCTCCTTCTCCTTCTTCTACTTCTTCTGATTCACCCTCCAGACTTCACCTTCTCCTTCTCCTTCTTCTCCTTCTTCTGCTTCACCCTCCAGACTTCACCTTCTCGTTCTCCTTCTTCTGCTTCTTCTGCTGCGCCCTCCAGACTTCACCTTCTCCTTCTCCTTCTTCTGCTTCTTCTGCTTCACCCTCCTGACTTCACCTTCTCCTTCTCCTTCTTCTACTTCTTCTGCTTCACCCCCCTGACCTCACCTTCTCCTTCTCCTTCTTCTGCTTCTTCTGATTCACCCTCCTAAATTCACCTTCTCCTTCTCCTTCTTCTGCTTCTTCTGATTCACCCTCCTGACTTCACCTTCTCCTTCTCCTTCTTCTGCTTTTTCTGATTCACCCTCCAGACTTCACCTTCTCCTTCTCCTTCTTCTGCTTCTTCTGATTCACCCTCCAGACTTCACCTTCTCCTTCTCCTTCTTCTGCTTCTTCTGATTCACCCTCCAGACCTCACCTTCTCCTTCTCCTTCTTCTGCTTCTTCTGATTCACCCTCCAGACTTCATCTTCTCCTTCTCCTTCTTCTGCTTCTTCTGATTCACCCTCCAGACTTCACCTTCTCCTTCTCCTTCTTCTGCTTCTTCTGATTCACCCTCCAGACTTCACCTTCTCCTTCTCCTTCTTCTACTTCTTCTGATTCACCCTCCAGACTTCACCTTCTCCTTCTCCTTCTTCTCCTTCTTCCGATTCACCCTCCAGTCTTCACCTTCTCCTTCTCCTTCTTCTGCTTCTTCTGATTCACCCTCCAGACTTCACCTTCTCCTTCTCCTTCTTCTGATTCTTCTGATTCACCCTCCAGACTTCACCTTCTCCTTCTCCTTCTTCTGCTTCTTCTGATTCACCCTCCTGACTTCACCCTCTCCTTCTCCTTCATCTACTTCTTCTGATTCACCCTCCTGACTTCACCTTCTCCTTCTCCTTCTTCTACTTCTTCTGCTTCACATCCCAGACTTCACCTTCTCCTTCTCCTTCTTCTACTTCTTCTGATTCACCCTCCAGACTTCACCTTCTCCTTCTCCTTCTTCTGCTTCTTCTGATTCACCCTCCAGACTTCACCTTCTCCTTCTCCTTATTCTGCTTCTTCTGATTCACCCTCCAGACTTCACCTTCTCCTTCTCCTTCTTCTGCTTCTTCTGACTCACCCTCCAGACTTCACATTCTCCTTCTCCTTCTTCTACTTCTTCTGATTCACCCTCCAGACTTCACCTTCTACTTCTCCTTCTTCTGCTTCTTCTGACTCACCCTCCAGACTTCACATTCTCCTTCTCCTTCTTCTACTTCTTCTGATTCACCCTCCAGACTTCATCTTCTTCTTCTCCTTCTTCTACTTCTTCTGATTCACCCTCCAGACTTCACCTTCTCCTTCTCCTTCTTCTGATTCTTTTGATTCACCCTCCAGACTTCACCTTCTCCTTCTCCTTCTTCTGCTTCTTCTGATTCACCCTCCTGACTTCACCCTCTCCTTCTCCTTATTCTGCTTCTTCTGATTCACCCTCCAGACTTCACCTCCTCCTTCTCCTTCTTCTGCTTCTTCTGATTCACCCTCCAGACTTTACCTTCTCCTTCTCCTTCTTCTGCTTCTTCTGATTCACCCTCCAGACTTCACCTTCTCCTTCTCCTTCATCTACTTCTTCTGATTCACCCTCCAGACTTCATCTTCTCCTTCTCCTTCTTCTGCTTCTTCTGATTCACCCTCCAGACTTTACCTTCTCCTTCTCCTTCTTCTGCTTTTTCTGATTCACCCTCCTGACTTCACCTTCTCCTTCTCCTTCTTCTACTTCTTCTGATTCACCCTCCAGACTTCACCTTCTCCTTCTCCTTTTTCTACTTCTTCTGATTCACCCTCCAGACTTCACCTCCTCCTTCTCCTTCTTCTGCTTCTTCTGATTCACCCTCCAGACTTTACCTTCTCCTTCTCCTTCTTCTGCTTCTTCTGATTCACCCTCCAGACTTCACCTTCTCCTTCTCCTTCATCTACTTCTTCTGATTCACCCTCCAGACTTCATCTTCTCCTTCTCCTTCTTCTGCTTCTTCTGATTCACCCTCCAGACTTTACCTTCTCCTTCTCCTTCTTCTGCTTTTTCTGATTCACCCTCCTGACTTCACCTTCTCCTTCCCCTTCTTCTACTTCTTCTGATTCACCCTCCAGACTTCACCTTCTCCTTCTCCTTTTTCTACTTCTTCTGATTCACCCACCAGACTTCACCTTCTCCTTCTCCTTCTTCTGCTTCTTCTGATTATCCCTCCAGACTTCACCTTCTCCTTCTCCTTCTTCTGCTTCTTCTGATTCACCCTCCAGACTTCACCTTCTCCTTCTCCTTCTTCTGCTTCTTTTGATTCACCCTTCAGACTTCACCTTCTCCTTCTCCTTCTTCTGCTTCTCCTGATTCACCCTCCAGACCTCACCTTCTCCTTCTCCTTCTTCAACTTCTTCTGATTCACCCTCCAGACTTCATCTTCTCCTTCTCCTTCTTTTGCTTCTTCTGATTCACCCTCCAGACTTCACCTTCTCCTTCTCCTTCTTCTGCTTCTTCTGATTCACCCTCCAGACTTCGCCTTCTCCTTCTCCTTCTTCTACTTCTTCTGATTCACCCTCCAGACTACACCTTCTCCTTCTCCTTCTTCTACTTCTTCTGATTCACCCTCCAGTCTTCACCTTCTCCTTCTCCTTCTTCTGCTTCTTCTGATTCACCCTCCAGACTTCACCTTCTCCTTCTCCTTCTTCTGCTTCTCCTGATTCACCCTCCGGACTTCACCTTCTCATTCTCCTTCTTCTGCTTCTTCTGATTCACCCTCCAGACTTCATCTTCTCCTTCTCCTTCTTCTACTTCTTCTGATTCACCCTCCAGACTTCACCTTCTCCTTCTACTTCTTCTGCTTCTTCTGATTCACCCTCCAGACTTCACCTTCTCCTTTTCCTTCTTCTGCTTCTTCTGATTCACCCTCCAGATTTCACCTTCTCCTTCTCCTTCTTCTGCTTTTTCTGATTCACCCTCCAGACTTCACCTTCTCCTTCTCCTTCTTCTGCTTCTTCTGCTTCACCCTCCTGACTTCACCTTCTCCTTCTCCTTTTTCTACTTCTTCTGATTCACCCTCCAGACTTCACCTCCTCCTTCTCCTTCTTCTGCTTCTTCTGATTCACCCTCCAGACTTTACCTTCTCCTTCTCCTTCTTCTGCTTCTTCTGATTCACCCTCCAGACTTCACCTTCTCCTTCTCCTTCATCTACTTCTTCTGATTCACCCTCCAGACTTCATCTTCTCCTTCTCCTTCTTCTGCTTCTTCTGATTCACCCTCCAGACTTTACCTTCTCCTTCTCCTTCTTCTGCTTTTTCTGATTCACCCTCCTGACTTCACCTTCTCCTTCTCCTTCTTCTACTTCTTCTGATTCACCCTCCAGACTTCACCTTCTCCTTCTCCTTTTTCTACTTCTTCTGATTCACCCACCAGACTTCAGCTTCTCCTTCTCCTTCTTCTGCTTCTTCTGATTATCCCTCCAGACTTCACCTTCTCCTTCTCCTTCTTCTGCTTCTTCTGATTCACCCTCCAGACTTCACCTTCTCCTTCTCCTTCTTCTGCTTCTTTTGATTCACCCTTCAGACTTCACCTTCTCCTTCTCCTTCTTCTGCTTCTCCTGATTCACCCTCCAGACCTCACCTTCTCCTTCTCCTTCTTCAACTTCTTCTGATTCACCCTCCAGACTTCATCTTCTCCTTCTCCTTCTTTTGCTTCTTCTGATTCACCCTCCAGACTTCACCTTCTCCTTCTCCTTCTTCTGCTTCTTCTGATTCACCCTCCAGACTTCGCCTTCTCCTTCTCCTTCTTCTACTTCTTCTGATTCACCCTCCAGACTACACCTTCTCCTTCTCCTTCTTCTCCTTCTTCTGATTCACCCTCCAGTCTTCACCTTCTCCTTCTCCTTCTTCTGCTTCTTCTGATTCACCCTCCAGACTTCACCTTCTCCTTCTCCTTCTTCTGCTTCTCCTGATTCACCCTCCGGACTTCACCTTCTCATTCTCCTTCTTCTGCTTCTTCTGATTCACCCTCCAGACTTCATCTTCTCCTTCTCCTTCTTCTACTTCTTCTGATTCACCCTCCAGACTTCACCTTCTCCTTCTACTTCTTCTGCTTCTTCTGATTCACCCTCCAGACTTCACCTTCTCCTTTTCCTTCTTCTGCTTCTTCTGATTCACCCTCCAGATTTCACCTTCTCCTTCTCCTTCTTCTGCTTTTTCTGATTCACCCTCCAGACTTCACCTTCTCCTTCTCCTTCTTCTGCTTCTTCTGCTTCACCCTCCTGACTTCACCTTCTCCTTCTCCTTCTTCTACTTCTTCTGCTTCACCCCCCTGACCTCACCTTCTCCTTCTCCTTCTTCTGCTTCTTCTGATTCACCCTCCTAAATTCACCTTCTCCTTCTCCTTCTTCTGCTTCTTCTGATTCACCCTCCTGACTTCACCTTCTCCTTCTCCTTCTTCTGCTTTTTCTGATTCACCCTCCAGACTTCACCTTCTCCTTCTCCTTCTTCTGATTCTTCTGATTCACCCTCCAGACTTCACCTTCTCCTTCTCCTTCTTCTGCTTCTTCTGATTCACCCTCCAGACCTCACCTTCTCCTTCTCCTTCTTCTGCTTCTTCTGATTCACCCTCCAGACTTCATCTTCTCCTTCTCCTTCTTCTGCTTCTTCTGATTCACCCTCCAGACTTCACCTTCTCCTTCTCCTTCTTCTGCTTCTTCTGATTCACCCTCCAGACTTCACCTTCCCCTTCTCCTTCTTCTACTTCTTCTGATTCACCCTCCAGACTTCACCTTCTCCTTCTCCTTCTTCTCCTTCTTCCGATTCACCCTCCAGTCTTCACCTTCTCCTTCTCCTTCTTCTGCTTCTTCTGATTCACCCTCCAGACTTCACCTTCTCCTTCTCCTTCTTCTGATTCTTCTGATTCACCCTCCAGACTTCACCTTCTCCTTCTCCTTCTTCTGCTTCTTCTGATTCACCCTCCTGACTTCACCCTCTCCTTCTCCTTCATCTACTTCTTCTGATTCACCCTCCTGACTTCACCTTCTCCTTCTCCTTCTTCTACTTCTTCTGCTTCACATCCCAGACTTCACCTTCTCCTTCTCCTTCTTCTACTTCTTCTGATTCACCCTCCAGACTTCACCTTCTCCTTCTCCTTCTTCTGCTTCTTCTGATTCACCCTCCAGACTTCACCTTCTCCTTCTCCTTATTCTGCTTCTTCTGATTCACCCTCCAGACTCCACCTTCTCCTTCTCCTTCTTCTGCTTCTTCTGATTCACCCTCCAGACTTCACCTTCTCCTTCTCCTTCTTCTGCTTCTTCTGACTCACCCTCCAGACTTCACATTCTCCTTCTCCTTCTTCTACTTCTTCTGATTCACCCTCCAGACTTCACCTTCTACTTCTCCTTCTTCTGCTTCTTCTGACTCACCCTCCAGACTTCACATTCTCCTTCTCCTTCTTCTACTTCTTCTGATTCACCCTCCAGACTTCATCTTCTCCTTCTCCTTCTTCTACTTCTTCTGATTCACCCTCCAGACTTCACCTTCTCCTTCTCCTTCTTCTGATTCTTTTGATTCACCCTCCAGACTTCACCTTCTCCTTCTCCTTCTTCTGCTTCTTCTGATTCACCCTCCTGACTTCACCCTCTCCTTCTCCTTATTCTGCTTCTTCTGATTCACCCTCCAGACTTCACCTCCTCCTTCTCCTTCTTCTGCTTCTTCTGATTCACCCTCCAGACTTTACCTTCTCCTTCTCCTTCTTCTGCTTCTTCTGATTCACCCTCCAGACATCACCTTCTCCTTCTCCTTCATCTACTTCTTCTGATTCACCCTCCAGACTTCATCTTCTCCTTCTCCTTCTTCTGCTTCTTCTGATTCACCCTCCAGACTTTACCTTCTCCTTCTCCTTCTTCTGCTTTTTCTGATTCACCCTCCTGACTTCACCTTCTCCTTCTCCTTCTTCTACTTCTTCTGATTCACCCTCCAGACTTCACCTTCTCCTTCTCCTTTTTCTACTTCTTCTGATTCACCCTCCAGACTTCACCTCCTCCTTCTCCTTCTTCTGCTTCTTCTGATTCACCCTCCAGACTTTACCTTCTCCTTCTCCTTCTTCTGCTTCTTCTGATTCACCCTCCAGACTTCACCTTCTCCTTCTCCTTCATCTACTTCTTCTGATTCACCCTCCAGACTTCATCTTCTCCTTCTCCTTCTTCTGCTTCTTCTGATTCACCCTCCAGACTTTACCTTCTCCTTCTCCTTCTTCTGCTTTTTCTGATTCACCCTCCTGACTTCACCTTCTCCTTCTCCTTCTTCTACTTCTTCTGATTCACCCTCCAGACTTCACCTTCTCCTTCTCCTTTTTCTACTTCTTCTGATTCACCCACCAGACTTCACCTTCTCCTTCTCCTTCTTCTGCTTCTTCTGATTATCCCTCCAGACTTCACCTTCTCCTTCTCCTTCTTCTGCTTCTTCTGATTCACCCTCCAGACTTCACCTTCTCCTTCTCCTTCTTCTGCTTCTTTTGATTCACCCTTCAGACTTCACCTTCTCCTTCTCCTTCTTCTGCTTCTCCTGATTCACCCTCCAGACCTCACCTTCTCCTTCTCCTTCTTCAACTTCTTCTGATTCACCCTCCAGACTTCATCTTCTCCTTCTCCTTCTTTTGCTTCTTCTGATTCACCCTCCAGACTTCACCTTCTCCTTCTCCTTCTTCTGCTTCTTCTGATTCACCCTCCAGACTTCGCCTTCTCCTTCTCCTTCTTCTACTTCTTCTGATTCACCCTCCAGACTACACCTTCTCCTTCTCCTTCTTCTACTTCTTCTGATTCACCCTCCAGTCTTCACCTTCTCCTTCTCCTTCTTCTGCTTCTTCTGATTCACCCTACAGACTTCACCTTCTCCTTCTCCTTCTTCTGCTTCTCCTGATTCACCCTCCGGACTTCACCTTCTCATTCTCCTTCTTCTGCTTCTTCTGATTCACCCTCCAGACTTCATCTTCTCCTTCTCCTTCTTCTACTTCTTCTGATTCACCCTCCAGACTTCACCTTCTCCTTCTACTTCTTCTGCTTCTTCTGATTCACCCTCCAGACTTCAGCTTCTCCTTTTCCTTCTTCTGCTTCTTCTGATTCACCCTCCAGATTTCACCTTCTCCTTCTCCTTCTTCTGCTTTTTCTGATTCACCCTCCAGACTTCACCTTCTCCTTCTCCTTCTTCTGCTTCTTCTGATTCACCCTCCAGACTTCACCTTCTCCTTCTCCTTCTTCTACTTCTTCTGATTCACCCTCCAGACTTCACCTTCTCCTTCTCCTTCTTCTGCTTCTTCTGATTCACCCTCCAGACTTCACCTTCTCCTTCTCCTTCGTCTACTTCTTCTGATTCACCCTCCAGACTACACCTTCTCCTTCTCCTTCTCCTACTTCTTCTGATTCACCCTCCAGACTTCACCTTCTCCTTCTCCTTCTTCTGCTTCTTCTGATTCACCCTCCAGACTTCACCTTCTTCTTCTCCTTCTTCTACTTCTTCAGATTCACCCTCCAGACTTCACCTTCTCCTTCTCCTTCTTCTACTTCTTCTGTTTCACCCTCCACACTTCACCTTCTCCTTCTCCTTCTTCTACGTCTTCTGCTTCTCCCTCCAGACTTCACCTTCTCCTTCTCCTTCTTCTGCTTCTTCTGATTCACCCTCCAGACTTCACCTTCTCCTTCTCCTTCTTCTACTTCTTCTGATTCTCCCTCCAGACTTCACCTTCTCCTTCTCCTTCTTCTACTTCTTCTGATTCACCCTCCAGACTTCACCTTCTCCTTCTCCTTCTTCTACTTCTTATGATTCACCCTCCTAACTTCACCTTCTCCTTCTCCTTCTTCTGCTTCTTCTGCTTCACCCTCCAGACTTCACCTTCTCCTTCTCCTTCTTCTGCTTCTTCTGCTTCACCCTCCTGACTTCACCTTCTCCTTCTCCTTCTTCTACTTCTTCTAATTCACCCTCCAGACTTCACATTCTCCTTCTCCTTCTTCTGCTTCTTCTGCTTCGCCCTCCAGACTTCACCTTCTCCTTCTCCTTCTTCTGCTTCTTCTGCTTCACCCTCCAGACTTCACCTTCTCCTTCACCTTCTTCTGCTTCTTCTGCTTCACCCTCCTGACTTCTCCTTCTCCTTCTCCTTCTTCTACTTCTTCTGATTCACCCTCCAGACTTCACCTTCTCCTTCTCCTTCTTCTCCTTCTTCTGCTTCACCCTCCAGACTTCACCTTCTCGTTCTCCTTCTTCTGCTTCTTCTGCTGCGCCCTCCAGACTTCACCTTCTCCTTCTCCTTCTTCTGCTTCTTCTGCTTCACCCTCCTGACTTCACCTTCTCCTTCTCCTTCTTCTACTTCTTCTGCTTCACCCCGCTGACCTCACCTTCTCCTTCTCCTTCTTCTGCTTCTTCTGATTCACCCTCCTAAATTCACCTTCTCCTTCTCCTTCTTCTGCTTCTTCTGATTCACCCTCCTGACTTCACCTTCTCCTTCTCCTTCTTCTGCTTTTTCTGATTCACCCTCCAGACTTCACCTTCTCCTTCTCCTTCTTCTGCTTCTTCTGATTCACCCTCCAGACTTCACCTTCTCCTTCTCCTTCTTCTGCTTCTTCTGATTCACCCTCCAGACCTCACCTTCTCCTTCTCCTTCTTCTGCTTCTTCTGATTCACCCTCCAGACTTCACCTTCTCCTTCTCCTTCTTCTGCTTCTTCTGATTCACCCTCCAGACTTCACCTTCTCCTTCTCCTTCTTCTGCTTCTTCTGATTCACCCTCCAGACTTCACCTTCTCCTTCTCCTTCTTCTACTTCTTCTGATTCACTCTCCAGACTTCACCTTCTCCTTCTCCTTCTTCTCCTTCTTCCGATTCACCCTCCAGTCTTCACCTTCTCCTTCTCCTTCTTCTGCTTCTTCTGATTCACCCTCCAGACTTCACCTTCTCCTTCTCCTTCTTCTGATTCTTCTGATTCACCCTCCAGACTTCACCTTCTCCTTCTCCTTCTTCTGCTTCTTCTGATTCACCCTCCTGACTTCACCCTCTCCTTCTCCTTCTTCTACTTCTTCTGATTCACCCTCCTGACTTCACCTTCTCCTTCTCCTTCTTCTACTTCTTCTGCTTCACCCCCCAGACTTCACCTTCTCCTTTTCCTTCTTCTACTTCTTCTGATTCACCCTCCAGACTTCACCTTCTCCTTCTCCTTCTTCTGCTTCTTCTGATTCACCCTCCAGACTTCACCTTCTCCTTCTCCTTATTCTGCTTCTTCTGATTCACCCTCCAGACTTCACCTTCTCCTTCTCCTTCTTCTGCTTCTTCTGATTCACCCTCCAGACTTCACCTTCTCCTTCTCCTTCTTCTGCTTCTTCTGACTCACCCTCCAGACTTCACATTCTCCTTCTCCTTCTTCTACTTCTTCTGATTCACCCTCCAGACTTCACCTTCTCCTTCTCCTTCTTCTGCTTCTTCTGATTCACCCTCCAGACTTCACATTCTCCTTCTCCTTCTTCTACTTCTTCTGATTCACCCTCCAGACTTCATCTTCTCCTTCTCCTTCTTCTACTTCTTCTGATTCACCCTCCAGACTTCACCTTCTCCTTCTCCTTCTTCTGCTTCTTCTGATTCACCCTCCAGACTTCACCTTCTCCTTCTCCTTATTCTGCTTCTTCTGATTCACCCTCCATACTTCACCTTCTCCTTCTCCTTCTTCTGCTTCTTCTGATACACCCTCCAGACTTCACCTTCTCCTTCTCCTTCTTCTGCTTCTTCTGACTCACCCTCCAGACTTCACATTCTCCATCTCCTTCTTCTACTTCTTCTGATTCACCCTCCAGACTTCATCTTCTCCTTCTCCTTCTTCTGCTTCTTCTGATTCACCCTCCAGACTTCACCTTCTCCTTCTCCTTCTTCTGCTTCTTCTGAATCACCCTCCAGACTTCACCTTCTCCTTCTCCTTCTTCTACTTCTTCTGATTCACCCTCTAGACTTCACCTTCTCCTTCTCCTTCTTCTGCTTCTTCTGCTTCACCCTCCAGACTTCACCTTCTCGTTCTCCTTCTTCTGCTTCTTCTGCTGCGCCCTCCTGACTTCACCTTCTCCTTCTCCTTCTTCTGCTTCTTCTGCTTCACTCTCCTGACTTCACCTTCTCCTTCTCCTTCTTCTACTTCTTCTGATTCACCCTCCAGACTTCACCTTCTCCTTCTCCTTCTTCTACTTCTTATGATTCACCCTCCTAACTTCACCTTCTCCTTCTCCTTCTTCTGCTTCTTCTGCTTCACCCTCCAGACTTCACCTTCTCCTTCTCCTTCTTCTGCTTCTTCTGCTTCACCCTCCTGACTTCACCTTCTCCTTCTCCTTCTTCTACTTCTTCTAATTCACCCTCCAGACTTCACCTTCTCCTTCTCCTTCTTCTGCTTCTTCTGCTTCGCCCTCCAGACTTCACCTTCTCCTTCTCCTTCTTCTGCTTCTTCTGCTTCACCCTCCAGACTTCACCTTCTCCTTCACCTTCTTCTGCTTCTTCTGCTTCACCCTCCTGACTTCTCCTTCTCCTTCTCCTTCTTCTACTTCTTCTGATTCACCCTCCAGACTTCACCTTCTCCTTCTCCTTCTTCTCCTTCTTCTGCTTCACCCTCCAGACTTCACCTTCTCGTTCTCCTTCTTCTGCTTCTTCTGCTGCGCCCTCCAGACTTCACCTTCTCCTTCTCCTTCTTCTGCTTCTTCTGCTTCACCCTCCTGACTTCACCTTCTCCTTCTCCTTCTTCTACTTCTTCTGCTTCACCCCGCTGACCTCACCTTCTCCTTCTCCTTCTTCTGCTTCTTCTGATTCACCCTCCTAAATTCACCTTCTCCTTCTCCTTCTTCTGCTTCTTCTGATTCACCCTCCTGACTTCACCTTCTCCTTCTCCTTCTTCTGCTTTTTCTGATTCACCCTCCAGACTTCACCTTCTCCTTCTCCTTCTTCTGCTTCTTCTGATTCACCCTCCAGACTTCACCTTCTCCTTCTCCTTCTTCTGCTTCTTCTGATTCACCCTCCAGACCTCACCTTCTCCTTCTCCTTCTTCTGCTTCTTCTGATTCACCCTCCAGACTTCACCTTCTCCTTCTCCTTCTTCTGCTTCTTCTGATTCACCCTCCAGACTTCACCTTCTCCTTCTCCTTCTTCTGCTTCTTCTGATTCACCCTCCAGACTTCACCTTCTCCTTCTCCTTCTTCTACTTCTTCTGATTCACTCTCCAGACTTCACCTTCTCCTTCTCCTTCTTCTCCTTCTTCCGATTCACCCTCCAGTCTTCACCTTCTCCTTCTCCTTCTTCTGCTTCTTCTGATTCACCCTCCAGACTTCACCTTCTCCTTCTCCTTCTTCTGATTCTTCTGATTCACCCTCCAGACTTCACCTTCTCCTTCTCCTTCTTCTGCTTCTTCTGATTCACCCTCCTGACTTCACCCTCTCCTTCTCCTTCTTCTACTTCTTCTGATTCACCCTCCTGACTTCACCTTCTCCTTCTCCTTCTTCTACTTCTTCTGCTTCACCCCCCAGACTTCACCTTCTCCTTTTCCTTCTTCTACTTCTTCTGATTCACCCTCCAGACTTCACCTTCTCCTTCTCCTTCTTCTGCTTCTTCTGATTCACCCTCCAGACTTCACCTTCTCCTTCTCCTTATTCTGCTTCTTCTGATTCACCCTCCAGACTTCACCTTCTCCTTCTCCTTCTTCTGCTTCTTCTGATTCACCCTCCAGACTTCACCTTCTCCTTCTCCTTCTTCTGCTTCTTCTGACTCACCCTCCAGACTTCACATTCTCCTTCTCCTTCTTCTACTTCTTCTGATTCACCCTCCAGACTTCACCTTCTCCTTCTCCTTCTTCTGCTTCTTCTGACTCACCCTCCAGACTTCACATTCTCCTTCTCCTTCTTCTACTTCTTCTGATTCACCCTCCAGACTTCATCTTCTCCTTCTCCTTCTTCTACTTCTTCTGATTCACCCTCCAGACTTCACCTTCTCCTTCTCCTTCTTCTGCTTCTTCTGATTCACCCTCCAGACTTCACCTTCTCCTTCTCCTTATTCTGCTTCTTCTGATTCACCCTCCATACTTCACCTTCTCCTTCTCCTTCTTCTGCTTCTTCTGATACACCCTCCAGACTTCACCTTCTCCTTCTCCTTCTTCTGCTTCTTCTGACTCACCCTCCAGACTTCACATTCTCCATCTCCTTCTTCTACTTCTTCTGATTCACCCTCCAGACTTCATCTTCTCCTTCTCCTTCTTCTGCTTCTTCTGATTCACCCTCCAGACTTCACCTTCTCCTTCTCCTTCTTCTGCTTCTTCTGAATCACCCTCCAGACTTCACCTTCTCCTTCTCCTTCTTCTACTTCTTCTGATTCACCCTCTAGACTTCACCTTCTCCTTCTCCTTCTTCTGCTTCTTCTGCTTCACCCTCCAGACTTCACCTTCTCGTTCTCCTTCTTCTGCTTCTTCTGCTGCGCCCTCCTGACTTCACCTTCTCCTTCTCCTTCTTCTGCTTCTTCTGCTTCACTCTCCTGACTTCACCTTCTCCTTCTCCTTCTTCTACTTCTTCTGCTTCACCCACCTGACTTCACCTTCTCCTTCTCCTTCTTCTGCTTCTTCTGATTCACCCTCCTAACTTCACCTTCTCCTTCTCCTTCTTCTGCTTCTTCTGATTCACCCTCCTGACTTCACATTCTCCATCTCCTTCTTCTACTTCTTCTGATTCACCCTCCAGACTTCATCTTCTCCTTCTCCTTCTTCTGCTTCTTCTGATTCACCCTCCAGACTTCACCTTCTCCTTCTCCTTCTTCTGCTTCTTCTGAATCACCCTCCAGACTTCACCTTCTCCTTCTCCTTCTTCTACTTCTTCTGATTCACCCTCTAGACTTCACCTTCTCCTTCTCCTTCTTCTGCTTCTTCTGCTTCACCCTCCAGACTTCACCTTCTCGTTCTCCTTCTTCTGCTTCTTCTGCTGCGCCCTCCTGACTTCACCTTCTCCTTCTCCTTCTTCTGCTTCTTCTGCTTCACTCTCCTGACTTCACCTTCTCCTTCTCCTTCTTCTACTTCTTCTGATTCACCCTCCAGACTTCACCTTCTCCTTCTCCTTCTTCTACTTCTTATGATTCACCCTCCTAACTTCACCTTCTCCTTCTCCTTCTTCTGCTTCTTCTGCTTCACCCTCCAGACTTCACCTTCTCCTTCTCCTTCTTCTGCTTCTTCTGCTTCACCCTCCTGACTTCACCTTCTCCTTCTCCTTCTTCTACTTCTTCTAATTCACCCTCCAGACTTCACCTTCTCCTTCTCCTTCTTCTGCTTCTTCTGCTTCGCCCTCCAGACTTCACCTTCTCCTTCTCCTTCTTCTGCTTCTTCTGCTTCACCCTCCAGACTTCACCTTCTCCTTCACCTTCTTCTGCTTCTTCTGCTTCACCCTCCTGACTTCTCCTTCTCCTTCTCCTTCTTCTACTTCTTCTGATTCACCCTCCAGACTTCACCTTCTCCTTCTCCTTCTTCTCCTTCTTCTGCTTCACCCTCCAGACTTCACCTTCTCGTTCTCCTTCTTCTGCTTCTTCTGCTGCGCCCTCCAGACTTCACCTTCTCCTTCTCCTTCTTCTGCTTCTTCTGCTTCACCCTCCTGACTTCACCTTCTCCTTCTCCTTCTTCTACTTCTTCTGCTTCACCCCGCTGACCTCACCTTCTCCTTCTCCTTCTTCTGCTTCTTCTGATTCACCCTCCTAAATTCACCTTCTCCTTCTCCTTCTTCTGCTTCTTCTGATTCACCCTCCTGACTTCACCTTCTCCTTCTCCTTCTTCTGCTTTTTCTGATTCACCCTCCAGACTTCACCTTCTCCTTCTCCTTCTTCTGCTTCTTCTGATTCACCCTCCAGACTTCACCTTCTCCTTCTCCTTCTTCTGCTTCTTCTGATTCACCCTCCAGACCTCACCTTCTCCTTCTCCTTCTTCTGCTTCTTCTGATTCACCCTCCAGACTTCACCTTCTCCTTCTCCTTCTTCTGCTTCTTCTGATTCACCCTCCAGACTTCACCTTCTCCTTCTCCTTCTTCTGCTTCTTCTGATTCACCCTCCAGACTTCACCTTCTCCTTCTCCTTCTTCTACTTCTTCTGATTCACTCTCCAGACTTCACCTTCTCCTTCTCCTTCTTCTCCTTCTTCCGATTCACCCTCCAGTCTTCACCTTCTCCTTCTCCTTCTTCTGCTTCTTCTGATTCACCCTCCAGACTTCACCTTCTCCTTCTCCTTCTTCTGATTCTTCTGATTCACCCTCCAGACTTCACCTTCTCCTTCTCCTTCTTCTGCTTCTTCTGATTCACCCTCCTGACTTCACCCTCTCCTTCTCCTTCTTCTACTTCTTCTGATTCACCCTCCTGACTTCACCTTCTCCTTCTCCTTCTTCTACTTCTTCTGCTTCACCCCCCAGACTTCACCTTCTCCTTTTCCTTCTTCTACTTCTTCTGATTCACCCTCCAGACTTCACCTTCTCCTTCTCCTTCTTCTGCTTCTTCTGATTCACCCTCCAGACTTCACCTTCTCCTTCTCCTTATTCTGCTTCTTCTGATTCACCCTCCAGACTTCACCTTCTCCTTCTCCTTCTTCTGCTTCTTCTGATTCACCCTCCAGACTTCACCTTCTCCTTCTCCTTCTTCTGCTTCTTCTGACTCACCCTCCAGACTTCACATTCTCCTTCTCCTTCTTCTACTTCTTCTGATTCACCCTCCAGACTTCACCTTCTCCTTCTCCTTCTTCTGCTTCTTCTGACTCACCCTCCAGACTTCACATTCTCCTTCTCCTTCTTCTACTTCTTCTGATTCACCCTCCAGACTTCATCTTCTCCTTCTCCTTCTTCTACTTCTTCTGATTCACCCTCCAGACTTCACCTTCTCCTTCTCCTTCTTCTGCTTCTTCTGATTCACCCTCCAGACTTCACCTTCTCCTTCTCCTTATTCTGCTTCTTCTGATTCACCCTCCATACTTCACCTTCTCCTTCTCCTTCTTCTGCTTCTTCTGATACACCCTCCAGACTTCACCTTCTCCTTCTCCTTCTTCTGCTTCTTCTGACTCACCCTCCAGACTTCACATTCTCCATCTCCTTCTTCTACTTCTTCTGATTCACCCTCCAGACTTCATCTTCTCCTTCTCCTTCTTCTGCTTCTTCTGATTCACCCTCCAGACTTCACCTTCTCCTTCTCCTTCTTCTGCTTCTTCTGAATCACCCTCCAGACTTCACCTTCTCCTTCTCCTTCTTCTACTTCTTCTGATTCACCCTCTAGACTTCACCTTCTCCTTCTCCTTCTTCTGCTTCTTCTGCTTCACCCTCCAGACTTCACCTTCTCGTTCTCCTTCTTCTGCTTCTTCTGCTGCGCCCTCCTGACTTCACCTTCTCCTTCTCCTTCTTCTGCTTCTTCTGCTTCACTCTCCTGACTTCACCTTCTCCTTCTCCTTCTTCTACTTCTTCTGCTTCACCCACCTGACTTCACCTTCTCCTTCTCCTTCTTCTGCTTCTTCTGATTCACCCTCCTAACTTCACCTTCTCCTTCTCCTTCTTCTGCTTCTTCTGATTCACCCTCCTGACTTCACCTTCTCCTTCTCCTTCTTCTGCTTCTTCTGATTCACCCTCCAGACTTCACCTTCTCCTTCTCCTTCTTCTGCTTCTTCTGATTCACCCTCCAGACTTCACCTTCTCCTTCTCCTTCTTCTACTTCTTCTGATTCACCCTCCAGACTTCACCTTCTCCTTCTCCTTCTTTTACTTCTTCTGATTCACCCTCCAGTCTTCACATTCTCCTTCTCCTTCTTCTGCTTCTTCTGATTCACCCTCCAGACATCACCTTCTCCTTCTCCTTCTTCTGATTCTTTTGATTCAGCCTCCAGACTTCATTTTCTCCTTCTCCTTCTTCTGCTTCTTCCGATTCACCCTCCTGACTTCACCCTCTCCTTCTCCTTCTTCTACTTCTTCTGATACACCCTCCTGACTTCACCTTCTCCTTCTCCTTCTTCTGCTTCTTCTGATTCACCCTCCAGACTTCAACTTCTCCTTCTCCTTCTTCTGCTTCTTCTGATTCACCCTCCAGACCTCACCTTCTCCTTCTCCTTCTTCTGCTTCTTCTGATTCACCCTCCAGACTTCATCTTCTCCTTCTCCTTCTTCTGCTTCTTCTGATTCACCCTCCAGACTTCACCTTCTCCTTCTCCTTCTTCTGCTTCTTCTGATTCACCCTCCAGACTTCACCTTCTCCTTCTCCTTCTTCTACTTCTTCTGATTCACCCTCCAGACTTCACCTTCTCCTTCTCCTTCTTCTACTTCTTCCGATTCACCCTCCAGTCTTCACCTTCTCCTTCTCCTTCTTCTGCTTCTTCTGATTCACCCTCCAGACTTCACCTTCTCCTTCTCATTCTTCTGCTTCTTCTGATTCACCCTCCAAACTTCACCTTCTCCTTCTCCTTCTTCTACTTCTTCTGATTCACCCTCTGGACTTCACCTTCTCCTTCTCCTTCTTCTGCTTCTTCTGATTCACCCTCCAGACTTCACCTTCTCCTTCTCATTCTTCTGCTTCTTCTGATTCACCCTCCAGACTTTACCTTCTCATTCTCCTTCTTCTGCTTCTTCTGATTCACCCTCAAGACTTCACCTTCTCCTTCTCCTTCTTCTGCTTCTTCTGACTCACCCTCCAGACTTCACATTCTCCTTCTCCTTCTTCTACTTCTTCTGATTCACCCTCCAGACTTCATCTTCTCCTTCTCCTTCTTCTGCTTCTTCCGATTCACCCTCCAGACTTCACCTTCTCCTTCTCCTTCTTCTGCTTCTTCTGATTCACCCTCCAGACTTCACCTTCTCCTTCTCCTTCTTCTACTTCTTCTGATTCACCCTCTGGACTTCACCTTCTCCTTCTCCTTCTTCTGCTTCTTCTGCTTCACCCTCCAGCCTTCACCTTCTCGTTCTCCTTCTTCTGCTTCTTCTGCTGCGCCCTCCAGACTTCTCCTTCTCCTTCTCCTTCTTCTGCTTCTTCTGCTTCACCCTCCTGATCTCACCTTCTCCTTCTCCTTCTTCTACTTCTTCTGCTTCACCCCCCTGACTTCACCTTCTCCTTCTCCTTCTTCTGCTTCTTCTGATTCACCCTCCTAACTTCACCTTCTCCTTCTCCTTCTTCTGCTTCTTCTGATTCACCCTCCTGACTTCACCTTCTCCTTCTCCTTCTTCTGCTTCTTCTGATTCACCCTCCAGACTTCACCTTCTCCTTCTCCTTCTTCTGCTTCTTCTGATTCACCCTCCAGACTTCACCTTCTCCTTCTCCTTCTTCTGCTTCTTCTGATTCACCCTCCAGACCTCACCTTCTCCTTCTCCTTCTTCCACCTCTTCTGATTCACCCTCCAGACTTCATCTTCTCCTTCTCCTTCTTCTGCTTCTTCTGATTCACCCTCCATACTTCACCTTCTCCTTCTCCTTCTTCTGCTTCTTCTGATTCACTCTCCAGACTTCACCTTCTCCTTCTCCTTGTTCTACTTCTTCTGATTCACCCTCCAGACTTCACCTTCTCCTTCTCCTTCTTTTACTTCTTCTGATTCACCCTCCAGTCTTCACCTTCTCCTTCTTCTGCTTCTTCTGATTCACCCTCCAGACTTCACCTTCTCCTTCTCCTTCTTCTGATTCTTTTGATTCAGCCTCCAGACTTCATCTTCTCCTTCTCCTTCTTCTGCTTCTTCTGATTCACCCTCCTGACTTCATCCTCTCCTTCTCCTTCTTCTACTTCTTCTGATACACCCTCCTAAATTCACCTTCTCCTTCTCCTTCTTCTGCTTCTTCTGATTCACTCTCCAGACTTCACCTTCTCCTTCTCCTTGTTCTACTTCTTCTGATTCACCCTCCAGACTTCACCTTCTCCTTCTCCTTCTTTTACTTCTTCTGATTCACCCTCCAGTCTTCACCTTCTCCTTCTTCTGCTTCTTCTGATTCACCCTCCAGACTTCACCTTCTCCTTCTCCTTCTTCTGATTCTTTTGATTCAGCCTCCAGACTTCATCTTCTCCTTCTCCTTCTTCTGCTTCTTCTGATTCACCCTCCTGACTTCATCCTCTCCTTCTCCTTCTTCTACTTCTTCTGCTTCACCCCCCTGACTTCACCTTCTCCTTCTCCTTCTTCTGCTTCTTCTGATTCACCCTCCTAACTTCACCTTCTCCTTCTCCTTCTTCTGCTTTTTCTGATTCACCCTCCAGAATTCACCTTCTCCTTCTCCTGCTTCTGCTTCTTCTGATTCACCCTCCTGACTTCTCCTTCTCCTTCTCCTTCTTCTACTTCTTCTGATTCACCCTCCAGACTTCACCTTCTCCTTCTCCTTCTTCTCCTTCTTCTGCTTCACCCTCCAGACTTCACCTTCTCGTTCTCCTTCTTCTGCTTCTTCTGCTGCGCCCTCCAGACTTCACCTTCTCCTTCTCCTTCTTCTGCTTCTTCTGCTTCACCCTCCTGACTTCACCTTCTCCTTCTCCTTCTTCTACTTCTTCTGCTTCACCCCGCTGACCTCACCTTCTCCTTCTCCTTCTTCTGCTTCTTCTGATTCACCCTCCTAAATTCACCTTCTCCTTCTCCTTCTTCTGCTTCTTCTGATTCACCCTCCTGACTTCACCTTCTCCTTCTCCTTCTTCTGCTTTTTCTGATTCACCCTCCAGACTTCACCTTCTCCTTCTCCTTCTTCTGCTTCTTCTGATTCACCCTCCAGACTTCACCTTCTCCTTCTCCTTCTTCTGCTTCTTCTGATTCACCCTCCAGACCTCACCTTCTCCTTCTCCTTCTTCTGCTTCTTCTGATTCACCCTCCAGACTTCACCTTCTCCTTCTCCTTCTTCTGCTTCTTCTGATTCACCCTCCAGACTTCACCTTCTCCTTCTCCTTCTTCTGCTTCTTCTGATTCACCCTCCAGACTTCACCTTCTCCTTCTCCTTCTTCTACTTCTTCTGATTCACTCTCCAGACTTCACCTTCTCCTTCTCCTTCTTCTCCTTCTTCCGATTCACCCTCCAGTCTTCACCTTCTCCTTCTCCTTCTTCTGCTTCTTCTGATTCACCCTCCAGACTTCACCTTCTCCTTCTCCTTCTTCTGATTCTTCTGATTCACCCTCCAGACTTCACCTTCTCCTTCTCCTTCTTCTGCTTCTTCTGATTCACCCTCCTGACTTCACCCTCTCCTTCTCCTTCTTCTACTTCTTCTGATTCACCCTCCTGACTTCACCTTCTCCTTCTCCTTCTTCTACTTCTTCTGCTTCACCCCCCAGACTTCACCTTCTCCTTTTCCTTCTTCTACTTCTTCTGATTCACCCTCCAGACTTCACCTTCTCCTTCTCCTTCTTCTGCTTCTTCTGATTCACCCTCCAGACTTCACCTTCTCCTTCTCCTTATTCTGCTTCTTCTGATTCACCCTCCAGACTTCACCTTCTCCTTCTCCTTCTTCTGCTTCTTCTGATTCACCCTCCAGACTTCACCTTCTCCTTCTCCTTCTTCTGCTTCTTCTGACTCACCCTCCAGACTTCACATTCTCCTTCTCCTTCTTCTACTTCTTCTGATTCACCCTCCAGACTTCACCTTCTCCTTCTCCTTCTTCTGCTTCTTCTGACTCACCCTCCAGACTTCACATTCTCCTTCTCCTTCTTCTACTTCTTCTGATTCACCCTCCAGACTTCATCTTCTCCTTCTCCTTCTTCTACTTCTTCTGATTCACCCTCCAGACTTCACCTTCTCCTTCTCCTTCTTCTGCTTCTTCTGATTCACCCTCCAGACTTCACCTTCTCCTTCTCCTTATTCTGCTTCTTCTGATTCACCCTCCATACTTCACCTTCTCCTTCTCCTTCTTCTGCTTCTTCTGATACACCCTCCAGACTTCACCTTCTCCTTCTCCTTCTTCTGCTTCTTCTGACTCACCCTCCAGACTTCACATTCTCCATCTCCTTCTTCTACTTCTTCTGATTCACCCTCCAGACTTCATCTTCTCCTTCTCCTTCTTCTGCTTCTTCTGATTCACCCTCCAGACTTCACCTTCTCCTTCTCCTTCTTCTGCTTCTTCTGAATCACCCTCCAGACTTCACCTTCTCCTTCTCCTTCTTCTACTTCTTCTGATTCACCCTCTAGACTTCACCTTCTCCTTCTCCTTCTTCTGCTTCTTCTGCTTCACCCTCCAGACTTCACCTTCTCGTTCTCCTTCTTCTGCTTCTTCTGCTGCGCCCTCCTGACTTCACCTTCTCCTTCTCCTTCTTCTGCTTCTTCTGCTTCACTCTCCTGACTTCACCTTCTCCTTCTCCTTCTTCTACTTCTTCTGCTTCACCCACCTGACTTCACCTTCTCCTTCTCCTTCTTCTGCTTCTTCTGATTCACCCTCCTAACTTCACCTTCTCCTTCTCCTTCTTCTGCTTCTTCTGATTCACCCTCCTGACTTCACCTTCTCCTTCTCCTTCTTCTGCTTCTTCTGATTCACCCTCCAGACTTCACCTTCTCCTTCTCCTTCTTCTGCTTCTTCTGATTCACCCTCCAGACTTCACCTTCTCCTTCTCCTTCTTCTACTTCTTCTGATTCACCCTCCAGACTTCACCTTCTCCTTCTCCTTCTTTTACTTCTTCTGATTCACCCTCCAGTCTTCACATTCTCCTTCTCCTTCTTCTGCTTCTTCTGATTCACCCTCCAGACATCACCTTCTCCTTCTCCTTCTTCTGATTCTTTTGATTCAGCCTCCAGACTTCATTTTCTCCTTCTCCTTCTTCTGCTTCTTCCGATTCACCCTCCTGACTTCACCCTCTCCTTCTCCTTCTTCTACTTCTTCTGATACACCCTCCTGACTTCACCTTCTCCTTCTCCTTCTTCTGCTTCTTCTGATTCACCCTCCAGACTTCAACTTCTCCTTCTCCTTCTTCTGCTTCTTCTGATTCACCCTCCAGACCTCACCTTCTCCTTCTCCTTCTTCTGCTTCTTCTGATTCACCCTCCAGACTTCATCTTCTCCTTCTCCTTCTTCTGCTTCTTCTGATTCACCCTCCAGACTTCACCTTCTCCTTCTCCTTCTTCTGCTTCTTCTGATTCACCCTCCAGACTTCACCTTCTCCTTCTCCTTCTTCTACTTCTTCTGATTCACCCTCCAGACTTCACCTTCTCCTTCTCCTTCTTCTACTTCTTCCGATTCACCCTCCAGTCTTCACCTTCTCCTTCTCCTTCTTCTGCTTCTTCTGATTCACCCTCCAGACTTCACCTTCTCCTTCTCATTCTTCTGCTTCTTCTGATTCACCCTCCAAACTTCACCTTCTCCTTCTCCTTCTTCTACTTCTTCTGATTCACCCTCTGGACTTCACCTTCTCCTTCTCCTTCTTCTGCTTCTTCTGATTCACCCTCCAGACTTCACCTTCTCCTTCTCATTCTTCTGCTTCTTCTGATTCACCCTCCAGACTTTACCTTCTCATTCTCCTTCTTCTGCTTCTTCTGATTCACCCTCAAGACTTCACCTTCTCCTTCTCCTTCTTCTGCTTCTTCTGACTCACCCTCCAGACTTCACATTCTCCTTCTCCTTCTTCTACTTCTTCTGATTCACCCTCCAGACTTCATCTTCTCCTTCTCCTTCTTCTGCTTCTTCCGATTCACCCTCCAGACTTCACCTTCTCCTTCTCCTTCTTCTGCTTCTTCTGATTCACCCTCCAGACTTCACCTTCTCCTTCTCCTTCTTCTACTTCTTCTGATTCACCCTCTGGACTTCACCTTCTCCTTCTCCTTCTTCTGCTTCTTCTGCTTCACCCTCCAGCCTTCACCTTCTCGTTCTCCTTCTTCTGCTTCTTCTGCTGCGCCCTCCAGACTTCTCCTTCTCCTTCTCCTTCTTCTGCTTCTTCTGCTTCACCCTCCTGATCTCACCTTCTCCTTCTCCTTCTTCTACTTCTTCTGCTTCACCCCCCTGACTTCACCTTCTCCTTCTCCTTCTTCTGCTTCTTCTGATTCACCCTCCTAACTTCACCTTCTCCTTCTCCTTCTTCTGCTTCTTCTGATTCACCCTCCTGACTTCACCTTCTCCTTCTCCTTCTTCTGCTTCTTCTGATTCACCCTCCAGACTTCACCTTCTCCTTCTCCTTCTTCTGCTTCTTCTGATTCACCCTCCAGACTTCACCTTCTCCTTCTCCTTCTTCTGCTTCTTCTGATTCACCCTCCAGACCTCACCTTCTCCTTCTCCTTCTTCCACCTCTTCTGATTCACCCTCCAGACTTCATCTTCTCCTTCTCCTTCTTCTGCTTCTTCTGATTCACCCTCCATACTTCACCTTCTCCTTCTCCTTCTTCTGCTTCTTCTGATTCACTCTCCAGACTTCACCTTCTCCTTCTCCTTGTTCTACTTGTTCTGATTCACCCTCCAGACTTCACCTTCTCCTTCTCCTTCTTTTACTTCTTCTGATTCACCCTCCAGTCTTCACCTTCTCCTTCTTCTGCTTCTTCTGATTCACCCTCCAGACTTCACCTTCTCCTTCTCCTTCTTCTGATTCTTTTGATTCAGCCTCCAGACTTCATCTTCTCCTTCTCCTTCTTCTGCTTCTTCTGATTCACCCTCCTGACTTCATCCTCTCCTTCTCCTTCTTCTACTTCTTCTGATACACCCTCCTAAATTCACCTTCTCCTTCTCCTTCTTCTGCTTCTTCTGATTCACTCTCCAGACTTCACCTTCTCCTTCTCCTTGTTCTACTTCTTCTGATTCACCCTCCAGACTTCACCTTCTCCTTCTCCTTCTTTTACTTATTCTGATTCACCCTCCAGTCTTCACCTTCTCCTTCTTCTGCTTCTTCTGATTCACCCTCCAGACTTCACCTTCTCCTTCTCCTTCTTCTGATTCTTTTGATTCAGCCTCCAGACTTCATCTTCTCCTTCTCCTTCTTCTGCTTCTTCTGATTCACCCTCCTGACTTCATCCTCTCCTTCTCCTTCTTCTACTTCTTCTGCTTCACCCCCCTGACTTCACCTTCTCCTTCTCCTTCTTCTGCTTCTTCTGATTCACCCTCCTAACTTCACCTTCTCCTTCTCCTTCTTCTGCTTTTTCTGATTCACCCTCCAGAATTCACCTTCTCCTTCTCCTGCTTCTGCTTCTTCTGATTCACCCTCCAGACTTTACCTTCTTCTTCTCCTTCTTCTGCTTCTTCTGATTCACCCTCCAGACTTCACCTTCTCCTTCTCCTTCATCTACTTCTTCTGATTCACCCTCCAGACTTCATCTTCTCCTTCTCCTTCTTCTGCTTCTTCTGATTCACCCTCCAGACTTCACGTTCTCCTTCTCCTTCTTCTGCTTTTTCTGATTCACCCTCCTGACTTCACCTTCTCCTTCTCCTTCTTCTACTTCTTCTGATTCACCCTCCAGACTTCACCTTCTCCTTCTCCTTCTTCTACTTCTTCTGATTCACTCACCAGACTTCACCTTCTCCTTCTCCTTCTTCTGCTTCTTCTGATTCACCCTCCAGACTTCACCTTCTCCTTCTCCTTCTTCTGCTTCTTCTGATTCACCCTCCAGACTTCACCTTCTCCTTCTCCTTCTTCTGCTTCTTTTGATTCACCCTTCAGACTTCACCTTCTTCTTCTCCTTCTTCTGCTTTTCTGATTCACCCTCCAGACCTCACCTTCTCCTTCTCCTTCTTCAACTTCTTCTGATTCACCCTCCAGACTTCATCTTCTCCTTCTCCTTCTTTTGCTTCTTCTGATTCACCCTCCAGACTTCACCTTCTCCATCTCCTTCTTCTGCTTCTTCTGATTCACCCTCCAGACTTCGCCTTCTCCTTCTCCTTCTTCTACTTCTTCTGATTCACCCTCCAGACTTCACCTTCTCCTTCTCCTTCTTCTACTTCTTCTGATTCACCCTCCAGTCTTCACCATCTCCTTCTCCTTCTTCTGCGTCTTCTGATTCGCCCTCCAGTCTTCACCATCTCCTTCTCCTTCTTCTGCGTCTTCTGATTCACCCTCCAGACTTCAGCTTCTCCTTCTCCTTCTTGTGCTTCTCCTGATTCACCCTCCTGACTTCACCTTCTCCTTCTCCTTCTTCTGCTTCTTCTGATTCACCCTCCAGACTTCACCTTCTCCTTCTCCTTCTTCTACTTCTTCTGATTCACCCTCCAGACTTCACCTTCTCCTTCTACTTCTTCTGCTTCTTCTGATTCACCCTCCAGACTTCACCTTCTCTTTTTCCTTCTTCTGCTTCTTCTGATTCACACTCCAGATTTCACCTTCTCCTTCTCCTTCTTCTGCTTCTTCTGATTCACCCTCCAGACTTCACCTTCTCCTTCTCCTTCTTCTACTTCTTCTGAATCACCCTCCAGACTTCATCTTCTCCTTCTCCTTCTTCTGCTTCTTCTGATTCACCCTCCACACTTCACCTTCTCCTTCTCCTTCTTCTGCTTCTTCTGATTCACCCTCCAGACTTCACCTTCTCCTTCTCCTTATTCTACTTCTTCTGATTCACCCTCCAGACTTCACCTTCTCCTTCTCCTTCTTCTGCTTCTTCTGACTCACCCTCCAGACTTCACCTTCTCCTGCTACTTCTCCTGCTTCTTCTGATTCACCCTCCAGACTTCACCTTCTCCTTTTCCTTCTTCTGCTTCTTCTGATTCACCCTCCAGATTTCACCTTCTCCTTCTCCTTCTTCTGCTTCTTCTGATTCACCCTCCAGACTTCACCTTCTCCTTCTCCTTCTTCTGCTTCTTCTGATTCACCCTCCAGACTTCACCTTCTCCTTCTCCTTCTTCTACTTCTTCTGATTCACCCTTCAGACTTCACCTTCTCCTTCTCCTTATTCTGCTTCTTCTGATTCACCCTCCAGACTTCACCTTCTCATTCTCCTTCTTCTGCTTCTTCTGATTCACCCTCAAGACTTCACCTTCTCCTTCTCCTTCTTCTGCTTCTTCTGACTCACCCTCCAGACTTCACATTCTCCTTCTCCTTCTTCTACTTCTTCTGATTCACCCTTCAGACTTCATCTTCTCCTTCTCCTTCTTCTGCTTCTTCTGATTCACCCTCCAGACTTCACCTTCTCCTTCTCCTTCTTCTGCTACTTCTGATTCACCCTCCAGACTTCACCTTCTCCTTCTCCTTCTTTTACTTCTTCTGATTCACCCTCTAGACTTCACCTTCTCCTTCTCCTTATTCTGCTTCTTCCGCTTCACCCTCCAGACTTCACCTTCTCGTTCTCCTTCTTCTGCTTCTTCTGCTGCGCCCTCCAGACTTCACCTTCTCCTTCTCCTTCTTCTGCTTCTTCTGCTTCACCCTCCTGACTTCACCTTCTCCTTCTCCTTCTTCTACTTCTTCTGCTTCACCCCCTGACTTCACCTTCTCCTTCTCCTTCTTCTGCTTCTTCTGATTCACCCTCCTGACTTCACCTTCTCCTTCTCCTTCTTCTGCTTCTTCTGATTCACCCTCCTGACTTCACCTTCTCCTTCTCCTTCTTCTGCTTCTTCTGATTCACCCTCCAAACTTCACCTTCTCCTTCTCCTTTTTCTGCTTCTTCTGATTCACCCTCCAGACTTCACCTTCTCCTTCTCCTTCTTCTGCTTCTTCTGATTCACCCTCCAGACCTCACCTTCTCCTTCTCCTTCTTCTACTTCTTCTGATTCACCCTGCAGACTTCATCTTCTCCTTCTCCTTCTTCTGCTTCTTCAGATTCACCCTCCAGACTTCACCTTCTCCTTCTACTTCTTCTGCTTCTTCTGATTCACCCTCCAGACTTCACCTTCTCCTTCTCCTTGTTCTACTTCTTCTGATTCACCCTCCAGACTTCACCTTCTCCTTCTCCTTCTTTTACTTCTTCTGATTCACCCTCCAGTCTTCACCTTCTCCTTCTCCTTCTTCTGCTTCTTCTGATTCACCCTCCAGACTTCACCTTCTCCTTCTCCTTCTTCTGATTCTTTTGATTCAGCCTCCAGACATCATCTTCTCCTTCTCCTTCTTCTGCTTCTTCTGATTCACCCTCCTGACTTCACCCTCTCCTTCTCCTTCTTCTACTTCTTCTGATACACCCTCCTGACTTCACCTTCTCCTTCTCCTTCTTCTACTTCTTCTGCTTCATCCTCCAGACTTCACCTTCTCCTTCTCCTTCTTCTACTTCTTCTGATTCACCCTCCAGACTTCACCTTCTCCTTCTCCTTCTTCTGCTTCTTCTGATTCACCCTCCAGACTTCACCTTCTCCTTCTCCTTATTCTGCTTCTTCTGATTCACCCGCCAGACTTCACCTTCTCCTTCTCCTTATTCTGCTTCTTCTGATTCAGCCTCCAGAATTCACCTTCTCCTTCTCCTGCTTCTGCTTCTTCTGATTCACCCTCCAGACTTTACCTTCTTCTTCTCCTTCTTCTGCTTCTTCTGATTCACCCTCCAGACTTCACCTTCTCCTTCTCCTTCATCTACTTCTTCTGATTCACCCTCCAGACTTCGTCTTCTCCTTCTCCTTCTTCTGCTTCTTCTGATTCACCCTCCAGACTTCACCTTCTCCTTCTCCTTCTTCTGATTCTTTTGATTCAGCCTCCAGACATCATCTTCTCCTTCTCCTTCTTCTGCTTCTTCTGATTCACCCTCCTGACTTCACCCTCTCCTTCTCCTTCTTCTGCTTTTTCTGATTCACCCTCCTGACTTCACCTTCTCCTTCACCTTCTTCTACTTCTTCTGATTCACCCTCCAGACTTCACCTTCTCCTTCTCCTTCTCTACTTCTTCTGATTCACTCACCAGACTTCACCTTCTCCTTCTCCTTCTTCTGCTTCTTCTGATTCACCCTCCAGACTTCACCTTCTCCTTCTCCTTCTTCTGCTTCTTCTGATTCACCCTCCAGACTTCACCTTCTCCTTCTCCTTCTTCTGCTTCTTTTGATTCACCCTTCAGACTTCACCTTCTTCTTCTCCTTCTTCTGCTTCTTCTGCTTCACCCTCCAGACCTCACCTTCTCCTTCTCCTTCTTCAACTTCTTCTGATTCACCCTCCAGACTTCATCTTCTCCTTCTCCTTCTTTTGCTTCTTCTGATTGACCCTCCAGACTTCACCTTCTCCATCTCCTTCTTCTGCTTCTTCTGATTCACCCTCCAGACTTCGCCTTCTCCTTCTCCTTCTTCTACTTCTTCTGATTCACCCTCCAGACTTCACCTTCTCCTTCTCCTTCTTCTACTTCTTCTGATTCACCCTCCAGTCTTCACCATCTCCTTCTCCTTCTTCTGCGTCTTCTGATTCACCCTCCAGACTTCACCTTCTCCTTCTCCTTCTTCTGCTTCTCCTGATTCACCCTCCTGACTTCACCTTCTCCTTCTCCTTCTTCTGCTTCTTCTGATTCACCCTCCAGACTTCACCTTCTCCTTCTCCTTCTTCTACTTCTTCTGATTCACCCTCCAGACTTCACCTTCTCCTTCTACTTCTTCTGCTTCTTCTGATTCACCCTCCAGACTTCACCTTCTCTTATTCCTTCTTCTGCTTCTTCTGATTCACCCTCCAGATTTCACCTTCTCCTTCTCCTTCTTCTGCTTCTTCTGATTCACCCTCCAGACTTCACCTTCTCCTTCTCCTTCTTCTACTTCTTCTGATTCACCCTCCAGACTTCATCTTCTCCTTCTCCTTCTGCTTCTTCTGATTCACCCTCCACACTTCACCTTCTCCTTCTCCTTCTTCTGCTTCTTCTGATTCACCCTCCAGACTTCACCTTCTCCTTCTCCTTATTCTACTTCTTCTGATTCACCCTCCAGACTTCACCTTCTCCTTCTCCTTCTTCTGCTTCTTCTGACTCACCCTCCAGACTTCACCTTCTCCTGCTACTTCTCCTGCTTCTTCTGACTCACTCTCCAGACTTCACCTTCTCCTTCTCCTTCTTCTGCTTCTTCTGATTCACCCTCCAGACTTCACCTTCTCCTTCTCCTTCTTCTACTTCTTCTGATTCACCCTCCAGACTTCACCTTCTCCTTCTCCTTCTTCTACTTCTTCTGATTCACCCTCCAGACTTCACCTTCTCCTTCTCCTTCTTCTACTTCTTCTGCTTCTCCCTCCAGACTTCACCTTCTCCTTCTCCTTCTTCTGCTTCTTCTGATTCACCCTCCAGACTTCACCTTCTCCTTCTCCTTCTTCTACTTCTCCTGATTCACCCTCCAGACTTCACATTCTCCTTCTCCTTCTTCTAATTCTTCTGATTCACCCTCCAGACTTCACCTTCTCCTTCTCCTTCTTCTACTTCTTATGATTCACCCTCCTGACTTCACCTTCTCCTTCTCCTTCTTCTGCTCCTTCTGCTTCACCCTCCAGACTTCACCTTCTCCTTCTCCTTCTTCTGCTTCTTCTGATTCACCCTCCTGACTTCACCTTCTCCTTCTCCTTCTTCTACTTCTTCTGATTCACCCTCCTGACTTCACCTTCTCCTTCTCCTTCTTCTACTTCTTCTGCTTCACCCTCCAGACTTCACCTTCTCCTTCTCCTTCTTCTACTTCTTCTGATTCACCCTCCAGACTTCACCTTCTCCTTCTCCTTCTTCTGCTTCTTCTGATTCACCCGCCAGACTTCACCTTCTCATTCTCCTTAATCTGCTTCTCCTGATTCACCCTCCAGACTTCACCTTCTCCTTCTCCTTTTTCTGCTTCTTCTGATTCACCCTCCTGACTTCACCTTCTCCTTCTCCTTCTTCTACTTCTTCTGATTCACCCTCCTGACTTCACCTTCTCCTTCTCCTTCTTCTACTTCTTCTGCTTCACCCACCAGACTTCACCTTCTCCTTCTCCTTCTTCTACTTCTTCTGATTCACCCTCCAGACTTCACCTTCTCCTTCTCCTTCTTCTACTTCTTCTGATTCACCCTCCAGACTTCATCTTCTCCTTCTCCTTCTTTTGCTTCTTCTGATTGACCCTCCAGACTTCACCTTCTCCATCTCCTTCTTCTGCTTCTTCTGATTCACCCTCCAGACTTCGCCTTCTCCTTCTCCTTCTTCTACTTCTTCTGATTCACCCTCCAGACTTCACCTTCTCCTTCTCCTTCTTCTACTTCTTCTGATTCACCCTCCAGTCTTCACCATCTCCTTCTCCTTCTTCTGCGTCTTCTGATTCACCCTCCAGACTTCACCTTCTCCTTCTCCTTCTTCTGCTTCTCCTGATTCACCCTCCTGACTTCACCTTCTCCTTCTCCTTCTTCTGCTTCTTCTGATTCACCCTCCAGACTTCACCTTCTCCTTCTCCTTCTTCTACTTCTTCTGATTCACCCTCCAGACTTCACCTTCTCCTTCTACTTCTTCTGCTTCTTCTGATTCACCCTCCAGACTTCACCTTCTCTTTTTCCTTCTTCTGCTTCTTCTGATTCACCCTTGAGATTTCACCTTCTCCTTCTCCTTCTTCTGCTTCTTCTGATTCACCCTCCAGACTTCACCTTATCCTTCTCCTTCTTCTACTTCTTCTGATTCACCCTCTAGACTTCATCTTCTCCTTCTCCTTCTGCTTCTTCTGATTCACCCTCCACACTTCACCTTCTCCTTCTCCTTCTTCTGCTTCTTCTGATTCACCCTCCAGACTTCACCTTCTCCTTCTCCTTATTCTACTTCTTCTGATTCACCCTCCAGACTTCACCTTCTCCTTCTCCTTCTTCTGCTTCTTCTGACTCACCCTCCAGACTTCACCTTCTCCTGCTACTTCTCCTGCTTCTTCTGATTCACCCTCCAGACTTCACCTTCTCCTTTTCCTTCTTCTGCTTCTTCTGATTCACCCTCCAGATTTCACCTTCTCCTTCTCCTTCTTCTGCTTCTTCTGATTCACCCTCCAGACTTCACCTTCTCCTTCTCCTTCTTCTGCTTCTTCTGATTCACCCTCCAGACTTCACCTTCTCCTTCTCCTTCTTCTACTTCTTCTGATTCACCCTCCAGACTTCACCTTCTCTTCTCCTTCTTCTGCTTCGTCTGATTCACCCTCTAGACTTCACCTTCTCCTTCTCCTTCTTCTACTTCTTCTGATTCACCCTCCAGACTTCACCTTCTCTTCTCCTTCTTCTGCTTCGTCTGATTCACCCTCTAGACTTCACCTTCTCCTTCTCCTTCGTCTACGTCTTCTGATTCACCCTCCAGACTTCACCTTCTCCTTCTCCTTCTTCTGCTTCTCCTGATTCACCCTCCTGACTTCACCTTCTCCTTCTCCTTCTTCTGCTTCTTCTGATTCACCCTCCAGACTTCACCTTCTCCTTCTCCTTCTTCTACTTCTTCTGATTCACCCTCCAGACTTCACCTTCTCCTTCTACTTCTTCTGCTTCTTCTGATTCACCCTCCAGACTTCACCTTCTCTTTTTCCTTCTTCTGCTTCTTCTGATTCACCCTTGAGATTTCACCTTCTCCTTCTCCTTCTTCTGCTTCTTCTGATTCACCCTCCAGACTTCACCTTATCCTTCTCCTTCTTCTACTTCTTCTGATTCACCCTCCAGACTTCATCTTCTCCTTCTCCTTCTGCTTCTTCTGATTCACCCTCCACACTTCACCTTCTCCTTCTCCTTCTTCTGCTTCTTCTGATTCACCCTCCAGACTTCACCTTCTCCTTCTCCTTATTCTACTTCTTCTGATTCACCCTCCAGACTTCACCTTCTCCTTCTCCTTCTTCTGCTTCTTCTGACTCACCCTCCAGACTTCACCTTCTCCTGCTACTTCTCCTGCTTCTTCTGATTCACCCTCCAGACTTCACCTTCTCCTTTTCCTTCTTCTGCTTCTTCTGATTCACCCTCCAGATTTCACCTTCTCCTTCTCCTTCTTCTGCTTCTTCTGATTCACCCTCCAGACTTCACCTTCTCCTTCTCCTTCTTCTGCTTCTTCTGATTCACCCTCCAGACTTCACCTTCTCCTTCTCCTTCTTCTACTTCTTCTGATTCACCCTCCAGACTTCACCTTCTCTTCTCCTTCTTCTGCTTCGTCTGATTCACCCTCTAGACTTCACCTTCTCCTTCTCCTTCGTCTACGTCTTCTGATTCACCCTCCAGACTTCACCTTCTCCTTCTCCTTCTTCTACTTCTTCTGATTCACCCTCCAGACTTCACCTTCTCCTTCTCCTTCTTCTGCTTCTTCTGATTCACCCTCCAGACTTCACCTTCTCCTTCTCCTTCTTCTACTTCTTCTGATTCACCCTCCAGACTTCACCTTCTCCTTCTCCTTCTTCTACTTCTTCTGATTCACCCTCCAGACTTCACCTACTCCTTCTCCTTCTTCTACTTCTTCTGCTTCTCCCTCCAGACTTCACCTTCTCCTTCTCCTTCTTCTGCTTCTTCTGATTCACCCTCCAGACTTCACCTTCTCCTTCTCCTTCTTCTACTTCTCCTGATTCACCCTCCAGACTTCACCTTCTCCTTCTCCTTCTTCTGCTTCTTCTGATTCACCCTCCAGACTTCACCTTCTCCTTCTCCTTCTTCTACTTCTTCTGATTCACCCTCCAGACTTCACCTTCTCCTTCTACTTCTTCTGCTTCTTCTGATTCACCCTCCAGACTTCACCTTCTCTTTTTCCTTCTTCTGCTTCTTCTGATTCACCCTTGAGATTTCACCTTCTCCTTCTCCTTCTTCTGCTTCTTCTGATTCACCCTCCAGACTTCACCTTATCCTTCTCCTTCTTCTACTTCTTCTGATTCACCCTCCAGACTTCATCTTCTCCTTCTCCTTCTGCTTCTTCTGATTCACCCTCCACACTTCACCTTCTCCTTCTCCTTCTTCTGCTTCTTCTGATTCACCCTCCAGACTTCACCTTCTCCTTCTCCTTATTCTACTTCTTCTGATTCACCCTCCAGACTTCACCTTCTCCTTCTCCTTCTTCTGCTTCTTCTGACTCACCCTCCAGACTTCACCTTCTCCTGCTACTTCTCCTGCTTCTTCTGATTCACCCTCCAGACTTCACCTTCTCCTTTTCCTTCTTCTGCTTCTTCTGATTCACCCTCCAGATTTCACCTTCTCCTTCTCCTTCTTCTGCTTCTTCTGATTCACCCTCCAGACTTCACCTTCTCCTTCTCCTTCTTCTGCTTCTTCTGATTCACCCTCCAGACTTCACCTTCTCCTTCTCCTTCTTCTACTTCTTCTGATTCACCCTCCAGACTTCACCTTCTCTTCTCCTTCTTCTGCTTCGTCTGATTCACCCTCTAGACTTCACCTTCTCCTTCTCCTTCGTCTACGTCTTCTGATTCACCCTCCAGACTTCACCTTCTCCTTCTCCTTCTTCTACTTCTTCTGATTCACCCTCCAGACTTCACCTTCTCCTTCTCCTTCTTCTGCTTCTTCTGATTCACCCTCCAGACTTCACCTTCTCCTTCTCCTTCTTCTACTTCTTCTGATTCACCCTCCAGACTTCACCTTCTCCTTCTCCTTCTTCTACTTCTTCTGATTCACCCTCCAGACTTCACCTACTCCTTCTCCTTCTTCTACTTCTTCTGCTTCTCCCTCCAGACTTCACCTTCTCCTTCTCCTTCTTCTGCTTCTTCTGATTCACCCTCCAGACTTCACCTTCTCCTTCTCCTTCTTCTACTTCTCCTGATTCACCCTCCAGACTTCACCTTCTCCTTCTCCTTCTTCTAATTCTTCTGATTCACCCTCCAGACTTCACCTTCTCCTTCTCCTTCTTCTACTTCTTATGATTCACCCTCCTGACTTCACCTTCTCCTTCTCCTTCTTCTGCTCCTTCTGCTTCACCCTCCAGACTTCACCTTCTCCTTCTCCTTCTTCTGCTTCTTCTGATTCACCCTCCTGACTTCACCTTCTCCTTCTCCTTCTTCTACTTCTTCTGATTCACCCTCCTGACTTCACCTTCTCCTTCTCCTTCTTCTACTTCTTCTGCTTCACCCTCCAGACTTCACCTTCTCCTTCTCCTTCTTCTACTTCTTCTGATTCACCCTCCAGACTTCACCTTCTCCTTCTCCTTCTTCTGCTTCTTCTGATTCACCCGCCAGACTTCACCTTCTCATTCTCCTTAATCTGCTTCTCCTGATTCACCCTCCAGACTTCACCTTCTCCTTCTCCTTTTTCTGCTTCTTCTGATTCACCCTCCTGACTTCACCTTCTCCTTCTCCTTCTTCTACTTCTTCTGATTCACCCTCCTGACTTCACCTTCTCCTTCTCCTTCTTCTACTTCTTCTGCTTCACCCTCCCGACTTCACCTTCTCCTTCTCCTTCTTCTACTTCTTCTGATTCACCCTCCAGACTTCACCTTCTCCTTCTCCTTCTTCTACTTCTTCTGATTCACCCTCCAGACTTCACCTTCTCCTTCTCCTTCTTCTGCTTCTTCTGATTCACCCTCCAGACTTCACCTTCTCCTTCTCCTTCTTCCACTTCTTCTGATTCACCCTCCAGACTTCACCTTCTCCTTCTCCTTCTTCTACTTCTCCTGATTCACACTCCAGACTTCACCTTCTCCTTCTCCTTCTTCTACTTCTTCTGATTCACCCTCCAGACTTCACCTTCTCCTTCTCTTTCTTCTGCTTCTTCTGATTCACCCTCCAGACTTCACCTTCTCCTTCTCCTTCTTCTGATTCTTTTGATTCACCCTCCAGACTTCACCTTCTCCTTCTCCTTCTTCTGCTTTTTCTGATTCACCCTCCTGACTTCACCTTCTCCTTCTCCTTCTTCTACTTCTTCTGATTCACCCTCCAGACTTCACCTTCTCCTTCTCCTTCTTCTACTTCTTCTGATTCACCCACCAGACTTCACCTTCTCCTTCTCCTTCTTCTGCTTCTTCTGATTCACCCTGCAGACTTCACCTTCTCCTTCTCCTTCTTCTAATTCTTCTGATTCACCCTCCAGACTTCACCTTCTCCTTCTCCTTCTTCTACTTCTTATGATTCACCCTCCTGACTTCACCTTCTCCTTCTCCTTCTTCTGCTCCTTCTGCTTCACCCTCCAGACTTCACCTTCTCCTTCTCTTTTTTCTGCTTCTTCTGATTCACCCTCCAGACTTCACCTTCTCCTTCTCCTTCTTCTGATTCTTTTGATTCACCCTCCAGACTTCACCTTCTCCTTCTCCTTCTTCTGCTTCTTCTGATTCACCCTCCTGACTTCACCTTCTCCTTCTCCTTCTTCTCCTTCTTCTGATTCACCCTCCTGACTTCACCTTCTCCTTCTCCTTCTTCTACTTCTTCTGCTTCACCCTCCAGACTTCACCTTCTCCTTCTCCTTCTTCTACTTCTTCTGATTCACCCTCCAGACTTCACCTGCTCCTTCTCCTTCTTCTGCTTCTTCTGATTCACCCGCCAGACTTCACCTTCTCCTTCTCCTTAATCTGCTTCTCCTGATTCACCCTCCAGACTTCACCTTCTCCTTCTCCTTTTTCTGCTTCTTCTGATTCACCCTCCTGACTTCACCTTCTCCTTCTCCTTCTTCTACTTCTTCTGATTCACCCTCCTGACTTCACCTTCTCCTTCTCCTTCTTCTACTTCTTCTGCTTCACCCTCCAGACTTCACCTTCTCCTTCTCCTTCTTCTACTTCTTCTGATTCACCCTCCAGACTTCACCTTCTCCTTCTCCTTCTTCTACTTCTTCTGATTCACCCTCCAGACTTCACCTTCTCCTTCTCCTTCTTCTGCTTCTTCTGATTCACCCTCCAGACTTCACCTTCTCCTTCTCCTTCTTCCACTTCTTCTGATTCACCCTCCAGACTTCACCTTCTCCTTCTCCTTCTTCTACTTCTCCTGATTCACCCTCCAGACTTCACCTTCTCCTTCTCCTTCTTCTACTTCTTCTGATTCACCCTCCAGACTTCACCTTCTCCTTCTCTTTCTTCTGCTTCTTCTGATTCACCCTCCAGACTTCACCTTCTCCTTCTCCTTCTTCTGATTCTTTTGATTCACCCACCAGACTTCACCTTCTCCTTCTCCTTCTTCTGCTTCTTCTGATTCACCCTCCAGACTTCACCTTCTCCTTCTCCTTCTTCTAATTCTTCTGATTCACCCTCCAGACTTCACCTTCTCCTTCTCCTTCTTCTACTTCTTATGATTCACCCTCCTGACTTCACCTTCTCCTTCTCCTTCTTCTGCTCCTTCTGCTTCACCCTCCAGACTTCACCTTCTCCTTCTCTTTTTTCTGCTTCTTCTGATTCACCCTCCAGACTTCACCTTCTCCTTCTCCTTCTTCTGATTCTTTTGATTCACCCTCCAGACTTCACCTTCTCCTTCTCCTTCTTCTGCTTCTTCTGATTCACCCTCCTGACTTCACCTTCTCCTTCTCCTTCTTCTACTTCTTCTGATTCACCCTCCTGACTTCACCTTCTCCTTCTCCTTCTTCTACTTCTTCTGCTTCACCCTCCAGACTTCACCTTCTCCTTCTCCTTCTTCTACTTCTTCTGATTCACCCTCCAGACTTCACCTGCTCCTTCTCCTTCTTCTGCTTCTTCTGATTCACCCGCCAGACTTCACCTTCTCCTTCTCCTTAATCTGCTTCTCCTGATTCACCCTCCAGACTTCACCTTCTCCTTCTCCTTTTTCTGCTTCTTCTGATTCACCCTCCTGACTTCACCTTCTCCTTCTCCTTCTTCTACTTCTTCTGATTCACCCTCCTGACTTCACCTTCTCCTTCTCCTTCTTCTACTTCTTCTGCTTCACCCTCCAGACTTCACCTTCTCCTTCTCCTTCTTCTACTTCTTCTGATTCACCCTCCAGACTTCACCTTCTCCTTCTCCTTCTTCTACTTCTTCTGATTCACCCTCCAGACTTCACCTTCTCCTTCTCCTTCTTCTGCTTCTTCTGATTCACCCTCCAGACTTCACCTTCTCCTTCTCCTTCTTCCACTTCTTCTGATTCACCCTCCAGACTTCACCTTCTCCTTCTCCTTCTTCTACTTCTCCTGATTCACCCTCCAGACTTCACCTTCTCCTTCTCCTTCTTCTACTTCTTCTGATTCACCCTCCAGACTTCACCTTCTCCTTCTCTTTCTTCTGCTTCTTCTGATTCACCCTCCAGACTTCACCTTCTCCTTCTCCTTCTTCTGATTCTTTTGATTCACCCTCCAGACTTCACCTTCTCCTTCTCCTTCTTCTGCTTTTTCTGATTCACCCTCCTGACTTCACCTTCTCCTTCTCCTTCTTCTACTTCTTCTGATTCACCCTCCAGACTTCACCTTCTCCTTCTTCTACTTCTTCTGATTCACCCACCAGACTTCACCTTCTCCTTCTCCTTCTTCTGCTTCTTCTGATTCACCCTCCAGACTTCACCTTCTCCTTCTCCTTCTTCTGCTTCTTCTGATTCACCCTCCAGACTTCACCTTCTCCTTCTCCTTCTTCTGCTTCTTTTGTTTCACCCTTCAGACTTCACCTTCTTCTTCTCCTTCTTCTGCTTCTTCTGATTCACCCTCCAGACCTCACCTTCTCCTTCTCCTTCTTCAACTTCTTCTGATTCACCCTCCAGACTTCATCTTCTCCTTCTCCTTCTTTTGCTTCTTTTGATTCACCCTCCAGACTTCACCTTCTCCATCTCCTTCTTCTGCTTCTTCTGATTCACCCTCCAGACTTCGCCTTCTCCTTCTCCTTCTTCTACTTCTTCTGATTCACCCTCCAGACTTCACCTTCTCCTTCTCCTTCTTCTACTTCTTCTGATTCACCCTCCAGTCTTCACCATCTCCTTCTCCTTCTTCTGCGTCTTCTGATTCACCCTCCAGACTTCACCTTCTCCTTCTCCTTCTTCTGCTTCTCCTGATTCACCCTCCGGACTTCACCTTCTCCTTCTCCTTCTTCTGCTTCTTCTGATTCACCCTCCAGACTTCACATAAGAACATAAGAACATAAGAAATAGGAGCAGGAGTAGGCCAATCGGCCCCTCGAGCCTGCTCCACCATTCAATAAGTTCATGGCTGATCTGATCCTAACCTCAAATCTTCTATCACTCTGCATCCCCCCGAACCCATGTGATCTCCCGGGAGAGGCGAAAAACCAGATAAAGACCCAATGGCCAATTTGGGAGAAAAAAATCTGGGAAATTCCTCTCCGACCCATCTAGGCGATCGAAATTCTTCCAGGAGATCACTCTGTCCCTATATTTTCTACAGTACTTACCTTCTGTAAAGGCGATCTCCACCCCAGCCAGGAACAGTAATAAAACCATCTCCTGAAATCTAACAGAATTAGACACAGTAGGAGCAGAACAAGGCTACACGGCCCCTGGGCCCGCTCCACTACCCACAGGGCCATGACCATTCCGAACCCAGACTCATGTCCAATCTCCTGCCCGCTCCCCGTAACCCTTTATTCCCTTTACTTCTAGGAAACTATCTATTTCTGTTTTAAATTTATTTAATGATGTAGCTTCCACAGCTTTCTGGGGCAGCAAATTCCACAAACCTACCACCCTCTGAGTGAAGAAGTTTCTCCTCATCTCAGTTTTGAATGAGCAGCCCCTTATTTTAAGATTATGCCCCCTAGTTCTAGTTTCACCCATCATTGGAACATCCTCACCGCATCCACCCGATCAAGCCCCTTCACAATCTTATATGTTTCAATAAGATCGCCTCTCATTCTTCTGAACTCCAATGAGTAGAGTCCCAATCTACTCAACCTCTCCTCATATGACCACCCCCTCATCCCCGGGATTAACCGAGTGAACCTTCTTTGTACTGACTCGAGAGCAAGTATGTCTTTTCTTAAGTATGGACACTAAAACTGTATGCAGTATTCCAGGTGCGGCCTCACCAATACCTTGTACAACTGCAGCAATACCTCCCTGTTTTTATATTCCAACACCCTAGCAATAAAAGCCAACATTCCATTGGCCTTCTTAATCACTTGCTGCACCTGCATACTAACTTTTTGAGTTTCGTGCACCAGGACCCCCAGATCCCTTTGTACTACAGTACTTTCCAGTTTCTTGCCATTAAGATAATAACTTGCTCTATGATTTTTCCTGCCAAATTGCATAACCTCACACTTTCCAGTATTGTATTCCATCTGCCAAATCTCTGCCCACTTACTTAGCCTGTCTATGTCCCTTTGAAGGTTCTTTATGTCCTCCTCACTCATTACTTTCCCTCCCATCTTTGTATCATCTGCAAACTTTGATATGTTACACTCGGTCCCCTCCTCCAAATCGTTAATATAGATTGTAAAGAGTTGGGGACCCAGCACTGACCCCTGCGGAACACCACTAGTTACTGGTTGCCAATCTGAGAACGAACCATTTATCCCAACTCTCTGCTTTCTGTTAGAGAGCCAATCCTCCACCCACGCCAGAATATTACCCCCAATCCCGTGATTTTTTATCTTGAGCGATAATCTTTTGTGTGGCACCTTGTCAAATGCCTTTTGGAAGTCTAAATACACTACGTCCACTGGTTCCCCTTTATCCACCCTGTATGTTACTTCCTCAAAAAACTCAAGCAAATTTGTTAAACATGACTTCCCCTTCATGAAACCATGCTGAGTTTGCCCTATTAAATTATGTTTATCCAAATGTCCCGTTACTGTCTCCTTAATAATGGACTCTAACATTTTACCAACCACAGATGTTAGGCTAACAGGTCTATAGTTTCCAACCTTCTGCCTACTACCCTTTTTAAATAAGGGTGTTACATTAGCAGTTTTCCAATCTGCTGGGACCTTTGCTGAGTCCAGTGAGTTTTGGAAAATTATTACCAATGCATCCACAATCCCTACCGCTACTTCTCTCAAGACCCTGGGATGCAAGCCATCAGGTCCAGGGGATTTATCCGCCTTGAGTCCCATTATTTTACCAAGTACCACTTCCTTAGTGATTTTTATCGTATTTAGTTCCTCCCCCCCTAGAGCCCCCTGTTTGTCCAGTGTTGGGATATTCTTAGTGTCCTCTACTGTCAAGACTGATACAAAATAATTGTTCAGTGTTTTTGCCATCTCCATGTTTCCCACCATTAATTTCCCGGTCTCATCCTCTAAGGGACCAACATTTACTTTAGCCACCCTTTTTCTTTTTATATAACTATAGAAACTTTTACTATCTGTTTTTATATTTTTTGCTAATTTACTTTCATAATCTATCTTCCCTTTCTTAATCAATCTTTTTGTTATTTTTTGCTGTCTTTTAAAGACTTCCCAATCTTCCATCCTCCCACTAGATTTGGCTACCTTATATGCCCTTGTTTTTAGTCGGATACTATCCTTAATTACTTTACTTAGCCACGGATGGCTATCTTTTCTTTTACACCCTTTTTTCCTCAGTGGAATATATTTTTTTTGGAAGTTGTAAAATAACTCCTTAAATGTACACCACTGGTCATGTACCGTCTTACCCTTTAATCTATTTTCCCAGTCCACTCTAATTAATTCCGCTCTCATAACTTCATAGTCTCCTTTATTCAAGCTCAGCACGCTTGTTTGAGATCCAACCTTCTCACCCTCTAATTGAATATGGAACTCAACCATGTTATGGTCACTCATTCCAAGGGGATCCTTTACTAGGACATTTTTAATTAATCCTGTCTCATTACACAGGACCAAATCTAAGGTTGCTTACCCCCTGGTCGGTTCAGTTACATACTGCTCAAGAAACCCATCCCTAATACACTCAATGAACTCTTCCTCAAGGCTGCTCTGCCCAATTTGATTTGTCCAGTTAATATGATAATTAAAATCCCCCATAATTATAGCTGTTCCCTTATTACAAGCCTCAACTATTTCCTGATTAATACTCCGTCCAACAGAGTTGCAACTGTTCGGAGGCCTATAGACTACACCCACTAGTGTTTTTTTCCCCTTATTATTCCTTACCTCCACCCAAACTGTTTCACTATCCTGCTCCTTTGACCCAATACCATTTCTCTGTATTATAGTGATTACTTCCTTTATTAACATAGCCACCCCACCTCGTCTCCGTTCCTGCCTGTCCTTCCTGATTGTTAAATAACCTGGTATGTTTAATTCCCAGTCATGGTCACCCTGCAGCCATGTTTCTGTAATGGCCACAAGATCATAGCCATATGTCATTATTTGTGCCGTTAACTCATTCATTTTGTTACGAATGCTACGTGCATTCAGATAAAGAACTTTCAAATATGTTTTGTAACACTTAGTTCCTGTTTTTTCCCTTTTTAGTACTTTACTTTTTACTCCATACCTTCTGTCCCTTCCTGACACATTCTGTTTTTTAATTCCCCCACTGCTACCTAAGTCTATGACCTTCTCTGTTGTCATTTCTATTATTTGCTCTCTAGAAACCTCCCCCCCACTAATTAGTTTAAAGCCCTCACCTTCTCCTTCTCCTTCTTCTACTTCTTCTGATTCACCCTCCAGACTTCACCTTCTCCTTCTACTTCTTCTGCTTCTTCTGATTCACCCTCCAGACTTCACCTTCTCTTTTTCCTTCTTCTGCTTCTTCTGATTCACCCTCCAGATTTCACCTTCTCCTTCTCCTTCTTCTGCTTCTTCTGATTCACCCTCCAGACTTCACCTTCTCCTTCTCCTTCTTCTACTTCTTCTGATTCACCCTCCAGACTTCATCTTCTCCTTCTCCTTCTTCTGCTTCTTCTGATTCACCCTCCACACTTCACCTTCTCCTTCTCCTTCTTCTGCTTCTTCTGATTCACCCTCCAGACTTCACCTTCTCATTCTCCTTCTTCTACTTCTTCTGATTCACCCTCCAGACTTCACCTTCTCCTTCTCCTTCTTCTACTTCTTCTGATTCACCCTCCAGACTTCACCTTCTCCTTCTCCTTCTTCTACTTCTTCTGCTTCTCCCTCCAGACTTCACCTTCTCCTTCTCCTTCTTCTGCTTCTTCTGATTCAACCTCCAGACTTCACCTTCTCCTTCTCCTTCTTCTACTTCTTCTGATTCACCCTCCAGACTTCACCTTCTCCTTCTCCTTCTTCTACTTCTTCTGATTCACCCTCCAGACTTCACCTTCTCCTTCTCCTTCTTCTACTTCTTATGATTCACCCTCCTGACTTCACCTTCTCCTTCTCCTTCTTCTGCTTCTTCTGCTTCACCCTCCAGACTTCACCTTCTCCTTCTCCTCCTTCTGCTTCTTCTGCTTCACCCTCCAGACTTCATCTTCTCCTTCTCCTTCTTCTGCTTCTTCTGCTTCACCCTCCTGACTTCACCTTCTCCTTCTCCTTCTTCTACTTCTTCTGATTCACCCTCCAGACTTCACCTTCTCCTTCTCCTTCTTCTGCTTCTTCTGCTTCACCCTCCAGACTTCACCTTCTCCTTCTCCTTCTTCTGCTTCTTCTGCTTCGCCCTCCAGACTTCACCTTCTCCTTCTCCTTCTTCTGCTTCTTCTGCTTCACCCTCCAGACTTCACCTTCTCCTTCTCCTTCTTCTGCTTCTTCTGCTTCACCCTCCTGACTTCACCTTCTCCTTCTCCTTCTTCTACTTCTTCTGATTCACCCTCCAGACTTCACCTTCTTCTTCTCCTTCTTCTTCTTCTTCTGCTTCACCCTCCAGACTTCACCTTCTCGTTCTCCTTCTTCTGCTTCTTCTGCTGCGCCCTCCAGACTTCACCTTCTCCTTCTCCTTCTTCTGCTTCTTCTGCTTCACCCTCCTGACTTCACCTTCTCCTTCTCCTTCTTCTACTTCTTCTGATTCACCCTCCAGACTTCACCTTCTCCTTCTCCTTCTTCGGCTTCTTCTGATTCACCCTCCAGACTTCACATTCTCCTTCTCCTTCTTCTACTTCTTCTGATTCACCCTCGAGACTTCATCTTCTCCTTCTCCTTCTTCTGCTTCTTCTGATTCACCCTCCAGACTTCACCTTCTCCTTCTCCTTCTTCTGCTTCTTCTGATTCACCCTCCAGACTTCACCTTCTCCTTCTCCTTCTTCTACTTCTTCTGATTCACCCTCTAGACTTCAACTTCTCGTTCTCCTTCTTCTGCTTCTTCTGCTTCACCCTCCAGACTTCACCTTCTCGTTCTCCTTCTTCTGCTTCTTCTGCTGCGCCCTCCAGACTTCACCTTCTCCTTCTCCTTCTTCTGCTTCTTCTGCTTCACCCTCCAGACTTCACCTTCTCCTTCTCCTTCTTCTGCTTCTTCTGATTCACCCTCCTAACTTCACCTTCTCCTTCTCCTTCTTCTGCTTCTTCTGATTCACCCTCCTGACTTCACCTTCTCCTTCTCTTTCTTCTGCTTCTTCTGATTCACCCTCCAGACTTCACCTTCTCCTTCTCCTTCTTCTGCTTCTTCTGATTCACCCTCCAGACTTCACCTTCTCCTTCTCCTTCTTCTGCTTCTTCTGATTCACCCTCCAGACCTCACCTTCTCCTTCTCCTTCTTCTACTTCTTCTGATTCACCCTCCAGACTTCATCTTCTCCTTCTCCTTCTTCTGCTTCTTCTGATTCACCCTCCAGACTTCACCTTCTCCTTCTCCTTCTTCTGCTTCTTCTGATTCACCCTCCAGACTTCACCTTCTCCTTCTCCTTCTTCTACTTCTTCTGATTCACCCTCCAGACTTCACCTTCTCCTTCTCCTTCTTTTACTTCTTCTGATTCAACCTCCAGTCTTCACCTTCTCCTTCTCCTTCTTCTGCTTCTTCTGATTCACCCTCCAGACTTCACCTTCTCCTTCTCCTTCTTCTGATTCTTTTGATTCACCCTCCAGACTTCACCTTCTCCTTCTCCTTCTTCTGCTTCTTCTGATTCACCCTCCTGACTTCACCTTCTCCTTCTCCTTCTTCTACTTCTTCTGCTTCACCCTCCAGACTTCACCTTCTCCTTCTCCATCTTCTACTTCTTCTGATTCACCCTCCAGACTTCACCTTCTCCTTTTCCTTCTTCTGCTTCTTCTGATTCACCCTCCAGACTTCACCTTCTCCATCTCCTTATTCTGCTTCTTCTGATTCACCCGCCAGACTTCACCTTCTCCTTCTCCTTATTCTGCTTCTTCTGATTCACCCTCCAGACTTCACCTTCTCCTTCTCCTTCTTCTGCTTCTTCTGATTCACCCTCCAGACTTTACCTTCTCCTTCTCCTTCTTCTGCTTCTTCTGATTCACCCTCCAGACTTCACCTTCTCCTTCTCCTTCATCTACTTCTTCTGATTCACCCTCCTGACTTCACCTTCTCCTTCTCCTTCTTCTGCTTCTTCTGATTCACCCTCCAGACTTCACCTTCTCCTTCTCCTTCTTCTGCTTCTTCTGATTCACCCTCCTGACTTCACCTTCTCCTTCTCCTTCTTCTGCTTCTTCTGCTTGACCCTCCAGACTTCACCTTCTCCTTCTCCTTCTTCTGCTTCTTCTGCTTCACCCTCCAGACTTCACCTTCTCCTTCTCCATTTCTGCTTCTTCTGCTTCACCCTCCTGACTTCACCTTCTCCTTCTCCTTCTTCTACTTCTTCTGATTCACCCTCCAGACTTCACCTTCTCCTTCTCCTTCTTCGGCTTCTTCTGATTCACCCTCCAGACTTTACATTCTCCTTCTCCTTCTTCTACTTCTTCTGATTCACCCTCGAGACTTCATCTTCTCCTTCTCCTTCTTATGCTTCTTCTGATTCACCCTCCAGACTTCACCTTCTCCTTCTCCTTCTTCTGCTTCTTCTGATTCACCCACCAGACTTCACCTTCTCCTTCTCCTTCTTCTACTTCTTCTGATTCACCCTCTAGACTTCAACTTCTCCTTCTCCTTCTTCTGCTTCTTCTGCTTCACCCTCCAGACTTCACCTTCTCGTTCTCCTTCTTCTGCTTCTTCTGCTGCGCCCTCCAGATTTCACCTTCTCCTTCTCCTTCTTCTGCTTCTTCTGCATCACCCTCCTGACTTCACCTTCTCCTTCTCCTTCTTCTACTTCTTCTGCTTCACCCCCCTGACTTCACCTTCTCCTTCTCCTTCTTCTGCTTCTTCTGATTCACCCTCCTAACTTCACCTGCTCCTTCTCCTTCTTCTGCTTCTTCTGATTCACCCTCCTGACTTCACCTTCTCCTTCTCCTTCTTCTGCTTCTTCTGATTCACCCTCCAGACTTCACCTTCTCCTTCTCCTTCTTCTGCTTCTTCTGATTCACCCTCCAGACTTCACCTTCTCCTTCTCCTTCTTCTGCTTCTTCTGATTCACCCTCCAGACCTCACCTTCTCCTTCTCCTTCTTCTTCTTCTTCTGATTCACCCTCCAGACTTCATCTTCTCCTTCTCCTTCTTCTGCTTCTTCTGATTCACCCTCCAGACTTCACCTTCTCCTTCTCCTTCTTCTGCTTCTTCTGATTCACCCTCCAGACTTCACCTTCTCCTTCTCCTTCTTCTACTTCTTCTGATTCACCCTCCAGACTTCACCTTCTCCTTCTCCTTCTTTTACTTCTTCTGATTCAACCTCCAGTCTTCACCTTCTCCTTCTCCTTCTTCTGCTTCTTCTGATTCACCCTCCAGACTTCACCTTCTCCTTCTCCTTCTTCTGATTCTTTTGATTCACCCTCCAGACTTCACCTTCTCCTTCTCCTTCTTCTGCTTCTTCTGATTCACCCTCCTGACTTCACCTTCTCCTTCTCCTTCTTCTACTTCTTCTGCTTCACCCTCCAGACTTCACCTTCTCCTTCTCCATCTTCTACTTCTTCTGATTCACCCTCCAGACTTCACCTTCTCCTTCTCCTTCTTCTGCTTCTTCTGATTCACCCTCCAGACTTCACCTTCTCCTTCTCCTTATTCTGCTTCTTCTGATTCACCCGCCAGACTTCACCTTCTCCTTCTCCTTATTCTGCTTCTTCTGATTCACCCTCCAGACTACACCTTCTCCTTCTCCTTCTTCTGCTTCTTCTGATTCACCCTCCAGACTTTACCTTCTCCTTCTCCTTCTTCTGCTTCTTCTGATTCACCCTCCAGACTTCACCTTCTCCTTCTCCTTCATCTACTTCTTCTGATTCACCCTCCAGACTTCATCTTCTCCTTCTCCTTCTTCTGCTTCTTCTGATTCACCCTCCAGATTTCACCTTCTCCTCCTCCTTCTTCTGCTTTTTCTGATTCACCCTCCAGACTTCACCTTCTCCTTCTCCTTCTTCTACTTCTTCTGATTCACCCTCCAGACTTCACCTTCTCCTTCTCCTTCTTCTACTTCTTCTGATTCACCCACCAGACTTCACCTTCTCCTTCTCCTTCTTCTGCTTCTTCTGATTCACCCTCCAGACTTCACCTTCTCCTTCTCCTTCTTCTGCTTCTTCTGATTCACCCTCCAGACTTCATCTTCCCCTTCTCCTTCTTCTGCTTCTTTTGATTCACCCTTCAGACTTCACCTTCTCCTTCTCCTTCTTCTGCTTCTTCTGATTCACCCTCCAGACTTCACCTTCTCCTTCTCCTTCTTCTACTTCTTCTGATTCACCCTCTAGACTTCAACTTCTCCTTCTCCTTCTTCTGCTTCTTCTGCTTCACCCTCCAGACTTCACCTTCTCGTTCTCCTTCTTCTGCTTCTTCTGCTGCGCCCTCCAGACTTCACCTTCTCCTTCTCCTTCTTCTGCTTCTTCTGCTTCACCCTCCAGACTTCACCTTCTCCTTCTCCTTCTTCTGCTTCTTCTGATTCACCCTCCTAACTTCACCTTCTCCTTCTCCTTCTTCTGCTTCTTCTGATTCACCCTCCTGACTTCACCTTCTCCTTCTCTTTCTTCTGCTTCTTCTGATTCACCCTCCAGACTTCACCTTCTCCTTCTCCTTCTTCTGCTTCTTCTGATTCACCCTCCAGACTTCACCTTCTCCTTCTCCTTCTTCTGCTTCTTCTGATTCACCCTCCAGACCTCACCTTCTCCTTCTCCTTCTTCTACTTCTTCTGATTCACCCTCCAGACTTCACCTTCTCCTTCTCCTTCTTCTACTTCTTCTGATTCACCCTCCAGACTTCACCTTCTCCTTCTCCTTCTTTTACTTCTTCTGATTCAACCTCCAGTCTTCACCTTCTCCTTCTCCTTCTTCTGCTTCTTCTGATTCACCCTCCAGACTTCACCTTCTCCTTCTCCTTCTTCTGATTCTTTTGATTCACCCTCCAGACTTCACCTTCTCCTTCTCCTTCTTCTGCTTCTTCTGATTCACCCTCCTGACTTCACCCTCTCCTTCTCCTTCTTCTACTTCTTCTGATTCACCCTCCTGACTTCACCTTCTCCTTCTCCTTCTTCTACTTCTTCTGCTTCACCCTCCAGACTTCACCTTCTCCTTCTCCATCTTTTACTTCTTCTGATTCACCCTCCAGACTTCACCTTCTCCTTTTCCTTCTTCTGCTTCTTCTGATTCACCCTCCAGACTTCACCTTCTCCTTCTCCTTATTCTGCTTCTTCTGATTCACCCGCCAGACTTCACCTTCTCCTTCTCCTTATTCTGCTTCTTCTGATTCACCCTCCAGACTTCACCTTCTCCTTCTCCTTCTTCTGCTTCTTCTGATTCACCCTCCAGACTTTACCTTCTCCTTCTCCTTCTTCTGCTTCTTCTGATTCACCCTCCAGACTTCACCTTCTCCTTCTCCTTCATCTACTTCTTCTGATTCACCCTCCTGACTTCACCTTCTCCTTCTCCTTCTTCTGCTTCTTCTGATTCACCCTACAGACTTCACCTTCTCCTTCTCCTTCTTCTGCTTCTTCTGATTCACCCTCCTGACTTCACCTTCTCCTTCTCCTTCTTCTGCTTCTTCTGCTGGACCCTCCAGACTTCACCTTCCCCTTCTCCTTCTTCTGCTTCTTTTGATTCACCCTTCAGACTTCACCTTCTCCTTCTCCTTCTTCTGCTTCTTCTGATTCACCCTCCAGACTTCACCTTCTCCTTCTCCTTCTTCTACTTCTTCTGATTCACCCTCTAGACTTCAACTTCTCCTTCTCCTTCTTCTGCTTCTTCTGCTTCACCCTCCAGACTTCACCTTCTCGTTCTCCTTCTTCTGCTTCTTCTGCTGCGCCCTCCAGACTTCACCTTCTCCTTCTCCTTCTTCTGCTTCTTCTGCTGGACCCTCCAGACTTCACCTTCCCCTTCTCCTTCTTCTGCTTCTTTTGATTCACCCTTCAGACTTCACATTCTCCTTCTCCTTCTTCTGCTTCTTCTGATTCACCCTCCAGACTTCACCTTCTCCTTCTCCTTCTTCTACTTCTTCTGATTCACCCTCTAGACTTCAACTTCTCCTTCTCCTTCTTCTGCTTCTTCTGCTTCACCCTCCAGACTTCACCTTCTCGTTCTCCTTCTTCTGCTTCTTCTGCTGCGCCCTCCAGACTTCACCTTCTCCTTCTCCTTCTTCTGCTTCTTCTGCTTCACCCTCCAGACTTCACCTTCTCCTTCTCCTTCTTCTGCTTCTTCTGATTCACCCTCCTAACTTCACCTTCTCCTTCTCCTTCTTCTGCTTCTTCTGATTCACCCTCCTGACTTCACCTTCTCCTTCTCTTTCTTCTGCTTCTTCTGATTCACCCTCCAGACTTCACCTTCTCCTTCTCCTTCTTCTGCTTCTTCTGATTCACCCTCCAGACTTCACCTTCTCCTTCTCCTTCTTCTGCTTCTTCTGATTCACCCTCCAGACCTCACCTTCTCCTTCTCCTTCTTCTACTTCTTCTGATTCACCCTCCAGACTTCACCTTCTCCTTCTCCTTCTTCTACTTCTTCTGATTCACCCTCCAGACTTCACCTTCTCCTTCTCCTTCTTTTACTTCTTCTGATTCAACCTCCAGTCTTCACCTTCTCCTTCTCCTTCTTCTGCTTCTTCTGATTCACCCTCCAGACTTCACCTTCTCCTTCTCCTTCTTCTGATTCTTTTGATTCACCCTCCAGACTTCACCTTCTCCTTCTCCTTCTTCTGCTTCTTCTGATTCACCCTCCTGACTTCACCCTCTCCTTCTCCTTCTTCTACTTCTTCTGATTCACCCTCCTGACTTCACCTTCTCCTTCTCCTTCTTCTACTTCTTCTGCTTCACCCTCCAGACTTCACCTTCTCCTTCTCCATCTTTTACTTCTTCTGATTCACCCTCCAGACTTCACCTTCTCCTTTTCCTTCTTCTGCTTCTTCTGATTCACCCTCCAGACTTCACCTTCTCCTTCTCCTTATTCTGCTTCTTCTGATTCACCCGCCAGACTTCACCTTCTCCTTCTCCTTATTCTGCTTCTTCTGATTCACCCTCCAGACTTCACCTTCTCCTTCTCCTTCTTCTGCTTCTTCTGATTCACCCTCCAGACTTTACCTTCTCCTTCTCCTTCTTCTGCTTCTTCTGATTCACCCTCCAGACTTCACCTTCTCCTTCTCCTTCATCTACTTCTTCTGATTCACCCTCCTGACTTCACCTTCTCCTTCTCCTTCTTCTGCTTCTTCTGATTCACCCTACAGACTTCACCTTCTCCTTCTCCTTCTTCTGCTTCTTCTGATTCACCCTCCTGACTTCACCTTCTCCTTCTCCTTCTTCTGCTTCTTCTGCTGGACCCTCCAGACTTCACCTTCTCCTTCTCCTTCTTCTGCTTCTTCTGCTTCACCCTCCAGACTTCACCTTCTCCTTCTCCTTCTTCTGCTTCTTCTGCTTCACCCTCCTGACTTCACCTTCTCCTTCTCCTTCTTCTACTTCTTCTGATTCACCCTCCAGACTTCACCTTCTCCTTCTCCTTCTTCGGCTTCTTCTGATTCACCCTCCAGACTTTACATTCTCCTTCTCCTTCTTCTACTTCTTCTGATTCACCCTCGAGACTTCATCTTCTCCTTCTCCTTCTTATGCTTCTTCTGATTCACCCTCCAGACTTCACCTTCTCCTTCTCCTTCTTCTGCTTCTTCTGATTCACCCACCAGACTTCACCTTCTCCTTCTCCTTCTTCTACTTCTTCTGATTCACCCTCTAGACTTCAACTTCTCCTTCTCCTTCTTCTGCTTCTTCTGCTTCACCCTCCAGACTTCACCTTCTCGTTCTCCTTCTTCTGCTTCTTCTGCTGCGCCCTCCAGATTTCACCTTCTCCTTCTCCTTCTTCTGCTTCTTCTGCTTCACCCTCCTGACTTCACCTTCTCCTTCTCCTTCTTCTACTTCTTCTGCTTCACCCCCCTGACTTCACCTTCTCCTTCTCCTTCTTCTGCTTCTTCTGATTCACCCTCCTAACTTCACCTGCTCCTCCTCCTTCTTCTGCTTCTTCTGATTCACCCTCCTGACTTCACCTTCTCCTTCTCCTTCTTCTGCTTCTTCTGATTCACCCTCCAGACTTCACCTTCTCATTCTCCTTCTTCTGCTTCTTCTGATTCACCCTCCAGACTTCACCTTCTCCTTCTCCTTCTTCTGCTTCTTCTGATTCACCCTCCAGACCTCACCTTCTCCTTCTCCTTCTTCTTCTTCTTCTGATTCACCCTCCAGACTTCATCTTCTCCTTCTCCTTCTTCTGCTTCTTCTGATTCACCCTCCAGACTTCACCTTCTCCTTCTCCTTCTTCTGCTTCTTCTGATTCACCCTCCAGACTTCACCTTCTCCTTCTCCTTCTTCTACTTCTTCTGATTCACCCTCCAGACTTCACCTTCTCCTTCTCCTTCTTTTACTTCTTCTGATTCAACCTCCAGTCTTCACCTTCTCCTTCTCCTTCTTCGGCTTCTTCTGATTCACCCTCCAGACTTCACCTTCTCCTTCTCCTTCTTCTGATTCTTTTGATTCACCCTCCAGACTTCACCTTCTCCTTCTCCTTCTTCTGCTTCTTCTGATTCACCCTCCTGACTTCACCTTCTCCTTCTCCTTCTTCTACTTCTTCTGCTTCACCCTCCAGACTTCACCTTCTCCTTCTCCATCATCTACTTCTTCTGATTCACCCTCCAGACTTCACCTTCTCCTTCTCCTTCTTCTGCTTCTTCTGATTCACCCTCCAGACTTCACCTTCTCCTTCTCCTTATTCTGCTTCTTCTGATTCACCCGCCAGACTTCACCTTCTCCTTCTCCTTATTCTGCTTCTTCTGATTCACCCTCCAGACTACACCTTCTCCTTCTCCTTCTTCTGCTTCTTCTGATTCACCCTCCAGACTTTACCTTCTCCTTCTCCTTCTTCTGCTTCTTCTGATTCACCCTCCAGACTTCACCTTCTCCTTCTCCTTCATCTACTTCTTCTGATTCACCCTCCAGACTTCATCTTCTCCTTCTCCTTCTTCTGCTTCTTCTGATTCACCCTCCAGACTTCACCTTCTCCTCCTCCTTCTTCTGCTTTTTCTGATTCACCCTCCTGACTTCACCTTCTCCTTCTCCTTCTTCTACTTCTTCTGATTCACCCTCCAGACTTCACCTTCTCCTTCTCCTTCTTCTACTTCTTCTGATTCACCCACCAGACTTCACCTTCTCCTTCTCCTTCTTCTGCTTCTTCTGATTCACCCTCCAGACTTCACCTTCTCCTTCTCCTTCTTCTGCTTCTTCTGATTCACCCTCCAGACTTCATCTTCCCCTTCTCCTTCTTCTGCTTCTTTTGATTCACCCTTCAGACTTCACCTTCTCCTTCTCCTTCTTCTGCTTCTTCTGATTCACCCTCCAGACCTCACCTTCTCCTTCTCCTTCTTCAACTTCTTCTGATTCACCCTCCAGACTTCATCTTCTCCTTCTCCTTCTTTTGCTTCTTCTGATTCACCCTCCAGAATTCACCTTCTCCTTCTCCTTCTTCTGCTTCTTCTGATTCACCCTCCAGACTTCGCCTTCTCCTTCTCCTTCTTCTACTTCTTCTGATTCACCCTCCAGACTTCACCTTCTCCTTCTCCTTCTTCTACTTCTTCTGATTCACCCTCCAGTCTTCACCTTCTCCTTCTCCTTCTTCTGCGTCTTCTGATTCACCGTCCAGACTTCACCTTCTCCTTCTCCTTCTTCTGCTCCTCCTGATTCACCCTCCTGACTTCACCTTCTCCTTCTCCTTCTTCTGCTTCTTCTGATTCACCCACCAGACTTCACCTTCTCCTTCTCCTTCTTCTACTTCTTCTGATTCACCCTCCAGACTTCACCTTCTCCTTCTACTTTTTCTGCTTCTTCTGAATCACCCTCCAGAGTTCACCTTCTCTTTTTCCTTCTTCTGCTTCTTCTGATTCACCCTCCAGATTTCACCTTCTCCTTCTTCTGCTTCTTCTGATTCACCCTCCAGACTTTACCTTCTCCTTCTCCTTCTTCTGCTTCTTCTGATTCACCCTCCAGACTTCACCTTCTCCTTCTCCTTCATCTACTTCTTCTGATTCACCCTCCAGACTTCATCTTCTCCTTCTCCTTCTTCTGCTTCTTCTGATTCACCCTCCAGACTTCACCTTCTCCTTCTCCTTCTTCGGCTTCTTCTGATTCACCCTCCAGACTTCACATTCTCCTTCTCCTTCTTCTACTTCTTCTGATTCACCCTCGAGACTTCATCTTCTCCTTCTCCTTCTTCTGCTTCTTCTGATTCACCCTCCAGACTTCACCTTCTCCTTCTCCTTCTTCTGCTTCTTCTGATTCACCCTCCAGACTTCACCTTCTCCTTCTCCTTCTTCTACTTCTTCTGATTCACCCTCTAGACTTCAACTTCTCCTTCTCCTTCTTCTGCTTCTTCTGCTGCGCCCTCCAGACTTCACCTTCTCCTTCTCCTTCTTCTTCTGCTTCTGCTTCACCCTCCAGACTTCACCTTCTCGTTCTCCTTCTTCTGCTTCTTCTGCTGCGCCCTCCAGACTTCACCTTCTCCTTCTCCTTCTTCTGCTTCTTCTGCTTCACCCTCCTGACTTCACCTTCTCCTTCTCCTTCTTCTACTTCTTCTGCTTCACCCCCCTGACTTCACCTTCTCCTTCTCCTTCTTCTGCTTCTTCTGATTCACCCTCCTAACTCCACCTTCTCCTTCTCCTTCTTCTGCTTCTTCTGATTCACCCTCCAGACTTCACCTTCTCCTTCTCCTTCTTCTGCTTCTTCTGATTCACCCTCCAGACTTCACCTTCTCCTTCTCCTTCTTCTACCTCTTCTGATTCACCCTCCAGACTTCACCTTCTCCTTCTCCTTCTTTTACTTCTTCTGATTCAACCTCCAGTCTTCACCTTCTCCTTCTCCTTCTTCTGCTTCTTCTGATTCACCCTCCAGACTTCACCTTCTCCTTCTCCTTCTTCTGATTCTTTTGATTCACCCTCCAGACTTCACCTTCTCCTTCTCCTTCTTCTGCTTCTTCTGATTCACCCTCCTGACTTCACCCTCTCCTTCTCCTTCTTCTACTTCTTCTGATTCACCCTCCTGACTTCACCTTCCCCTTCTCCTTCTTCTACTTCTTCTGCTTCACCCTCCAGACTTCACCTTCTCCTTCTCCTTCTTCTGCTTCTTCTGATTCACCCTCCAGACTTTACCTTCTCCTTCTCCTTCTTCTGCTTCTTCTGATTCACCCTCCAGACTTCACCTTCTCCTTCTCCTTCATCTACTTCTTCTGATTCACCCTCCTGACTTCACCTTCTCCTTCTCCTTCTTCTGCTTCTTCTGATTCACCCTCCAGACTTCACCTTCTCCTTCTCCTTCTTCTGCTTCTTCTGATTCACCCTCCTGACTTCACCTTCTCCTTCTCCTTCTTCTGCTTCTTCTGCTTCACCCTCCAGACTTCACCTTCTCCTTCTCCTTCTTCTGCTTCTTCTGCTTCACCCTCCAGACTTCACCTTCTCCTTCTCCTTCTTCTGCTTCTTCTGCTTCACCCTCCTGACTTCACCTTCTCCTTCTCCTTCTTCTACTTCTTCTGATTCACCCTCCAGACTTCACCTTCTCCTTCTCCTTCTTCGGCTTCTTCTGATTCACCCTCCAGACTTCACATTCTCCTTCTCCTTCTTCTACTTCTTCTGATTCACCCTCGAGACTTCATCTTCTCCTTCTCCTTCTTATGCTTCTTCTGATTCACCCTCCAGACTTCACCTTCTCCTTCTCCTTCTTCTGCTTCTTCTGATTCACCCTCCAGACTTCACCTTCTCCTTCTCCTTCTTCTACTTCTTCTGATTCACCCTCTAGACTTCAACTTCTCCTTCTCCTTCTTCTGCTTCTTCTGCTTCTCCCTCCAGACTTCAGCTTCTCGTTCTCCTTCTTCTGCTTCTTCTGCTGCGCCCTCCAGACTTCACCTTCTCCTTCTCCTTCTTCTACTTCTTCTGCTTCACCCCCCTGACTTCACCTTCTCCTTCTCCTTCTTCTGCTTCTTCTGATTCACCCTCCTAACTTCACCTGCTCCTTCTCCTACTTCTGCTTCTTCTGATTCACCCTCCTGACTTCACCTTCTCCTTCTCCTTCTTCTGCTTCTTCTGATTCACCCTCCAGACTTCACCTTCTCCTTCTCCTTCTTCTGCTTCTTCTGATTCACCCTCCAGACTTCACCTTCTCCTTCTCCTTCTTCTTCTTCTTCTGATTCACCCTCCAGACTTCACCTTCTCCTTCTCCTTCATCTACTTCTTCTGATTCACCCTCCAGTCTTCATCTTCTCCTTCTCCTTCTTCTGCTTCTTCTGATTCACCCTCCAGACTTCACCTTCTCCTTCTCCTTCTTCGGCTTCTTCTGATTCACCCTCCAGACTTCACATTCTCCTTCTCCTTCTTCTACTTCTTCTGATTCACCCTCGAGACTTCATCTTCTCCTTCTCCTTCTTCTGCTTCTTCTGATTCACCCTCCAGACTTCACCTTCTCCTTCTCCTTCTTCTGCTTCTTCTGATTCACCCTCCAGACTTCACCTTCTCCTTCTCCTTCTTCTACTTCTTCTGATTCACCCTCTAGACTTCAACTTCTCCTTCTCCTTCTTCTGCTTCTGCTTCACCCTCCAGACTTCACCTTCTCGTTCTCCTTCTTCTGCTTCTTCTGCTGCGCCCTCCAGACTTCACCTTCTCCTTCTCCTTCTTCTGCTTCTTCTGCTTCACCCTCCTGACTTCACCTTCTCCTTCTCCTTCTTCTACTTCTTCTGCTTCACCCCCCTGACTTCACCTTCTCCTTCTCCTTCTTCTGCTTCTTCTGATTCACCCTCCTAACTCCACCTTCTCCTTCTCCTTCTTCTGCTTCTTCTGATTCACCCTCCTGACTTCACCTTCTCCTTCTCCTTCTTCTGCTTCTTCTGATTCACCCTCCAGACCACCTTCTCCTTCTCCTTCTTCTGCTTCTTCTGATTCACCCTCCAGACCTCACCTTCTCCTTCTCCTTCTTCTACTTCTTCTGATTCACCCTCCGGACTTCATCTTCTCCTTCTCCTTCTTCTGCTTCTTCTGATACACCCTCCAGACTTCACCTTCTCCTTCTCCTTCTTCTGCTTCTTCTGATTCACCCTCCAGACTTCACCTTCTCCTTCTCCTTCTTCTACTTCTTCTGATTCACCCTCCAGACTTCACCTTCTCCTTCTCCTTCTTTTACTTCTTCTGATTCAACCTCCAGTCTTCACCTTCTCCTTCTCCTTCTTCTGCTTCTTCTGATTCACCCTCCAGACTTCACCTTCTCCTTCTCCTTCTTCTGATTCTTTTGATTCACCCTCCAGACTTCACCTTCTCCTTCTCCTTCTTCTGCTTCTTCTGATTCACCCTCCTGACTTCACCCTCTCCTTCTCCTTCTTCTACTTCTTCTGATTCACCCTCCTGACTTCACCTTCTCCTTCTCCTTCTTCTACTTCTTCTGATTCACCCTCCAGACTTTACCTTCTCCTTCTCCTTCTTCTGCTTCTTCTGATTCACCCTCCAGACTTCACCTTCTCCTTCTCCTTCATCTACTTCTACTGATTCACCCTCCTGACTTCACCTTCTCCTTCTCCTTCTTCTGCTTCTTCTGATTCACCCTCCAGACTTCACCTTCTCCTTCTCCTTCTTCTGCTTCTTCTGATTCACCCTCCTGACTTCACCTTCTCCTTCTCCTTCTTCTGCTTCTTCTGCTTCACCCTCCAGACTTCACCTTCTCCTTCTCCTTCTTCTGCTTCTTCTGCTTCACCCTCCAGACTTCACCTTCTCCTTCTCCTTCTTCTGCTTCTTCTGCTTCACCCTCCTGACTTCACCTTCTCCTTCTCCTTCTTCTACTTCTTCTGATTCACCCTCCAGACTTCACCTTCTCCTTCTCCTTCTTCGGCTTCTTCTGATTCACCCTCCAGACTTCACATTCTCCTTCTCCTTCTTCTACTTCTTCTGATTCACCCTCGAGACTTCATCTTCTCCTTCTCCTTCTTATGCTTCTTCTGATACACCCTCCAGACTTCACCTTCTCCTTCTCCCTCTTCTGCTTCTTCTGATTCACCCTCCAGACTTCACCTTCTCCTTCTCCTTCTTCTACTTCTTCTGATTCACCCTTTAGACTTCAACTTCTCCTTCTCCTTCTTCTGCTTCTGCTTCACCCTCCAGACTTCACCTTCTCGTTCTCCTTCTTCTGCTTCTTCTGCTGCGCCCTCCAGACTTCACCTTCTCCTTCTCCTTCTTCTGCTTCTTCTGCTTCACCCTCCTGACTTCACCTTCTCCTTCTCCTTCTTCTACTTCTTCTGCTTCACCCCCCTGACTTCACCTTCTCCTTCTCCTTCTTCTGCTTCTTCTGATTCACCCTCCTAACTCCACCTTCTCCTTCTCCTTCTTCTGCTTCTTCTGATTCACCCTCCTGACTTCACCTTCTCCTTCTCCTTCTTCTGCTTCTTCTGATTCACCCTCCAGACTTCACCTTCTCCTTCTCCTTCTTCTGCTTCTTCTGATTCACCCTCCAGACCTCACCTTCTCCTTCTCCTTCTTCTACTTCTTCTGATTCACCCTCCGGACTTCATCTTCTCCTTCTCCTTCTTCTGCTTCTTCTGATACACCCTCCAGACTTCACCTTCTCCTTCTCCTTCTTCTGCTTCTTCTGATTCACCCTCCAGACTTCACCTTCTCCTTCTCCTTCTTCTACTTCTTCTGATTCACCCTCCAGACTTCACCTTCTCCTTCTCCTTCTTTTACTTCTTCTGATTCAACCTCCAGTCTTCACCTTCTCCTTCTCCTTCTTCTGCTTCTTCTGATTCACCCTCCAGACTTCACCTTCTCCTTCTCCTTCTTCTGATTCTTTTGATTCACCCTCCAGACTTCACCTTCTCCTTCTCCTTCTTCTGCTTCTTCTGATTCACCCTCCTGACTTCACCCTCTCCTTCTCCTTCTTCTACTTCTTCTGATTCACCCTCCTGACTTCACCTTCTCCTTCTCCTTCTTCTACTTCTTCTGATTCACCCTCCAGACTTTACCTTCTCCTTCTCCTTCTTCTGCTTCTTCTGATTCACCCTCCAGACTTCACCTTCTCCTTCTCCTTCATCTACTTCTACTGATTCACCCTCCTGACTTCACCTTCTCCTTCTCCTTCTTCTGCTTCTTCTGATTCACCCTCCAGACTTCACCTTCTCCTTCTCCTTCTTCTGCTTCATCTGATTCACCCTCCTGACTTCACCTTCTCCTTCTCCTTCTTCTGCTTCTTCTGCTTCACCCTCCAGACTTCACCTTCTCCTTCTCCTTCTTCTGCTTCTTCTGCTTCACCCTCCAGACTTCACCTTCTCCTTCTCCTTCTTCTGCTTCTTCTGCTTCACCCTCCTGACTTCACCTTCTCCTTCTCCTTCTTCTACTTCTTCTGATTCACCCTCCAGACTTCACCTTCTCCTTCTCCTTCTTCGGCTTCTTCTGATTCACCCTCCAGACTTCACATTCTCCTTCTCCTTCTTCTACTTCTTCTGATTCACCCTCGAGACTTCATCTTCTCCTTCTCCTTCTTATGCTTCTTCTGATACACCCTCCAGACTTCACCTTCTCCTTCTCCCTCTTCTGCTTCTTCTGATTCACCCTCCAGACTTCACCTTCTCCTTCTCCTTCTTCTACTTCTTCTGATTCACCCTCTAGACTTCAACTTCTCCTTCTCCTTCTTCTGCTTCTTCTGCTTCTCCCTCCAGACTTCAGCTTCTCGTTCTCCTTCTTCTGCTTCTTCTGCTGCGCCCTCCAGACTTCACCTTCTCCTTCTCCTTCTTCTGCTTCTTCTGCTTCACCCTCCTGACTTCACCTTCTCCTTCTCCTTCTTCTACTTCTTCTGCTTCACCCCCCTGACTTCACCTTCTCCTTCTCCTTCTTCTGCTTCTTCTGATTCACCCTCCTAACTTCACCTGCTCCTTCTCCTACTTCTGCTTCTTCTGATTCACCCTCCTGACTTCACCTTCTCCTTCTCCTTCTTCTGCTTCTTCTGATTCACCCTCCAGACTTCACCTTCTCCTTCTCCTTCTTCTGCTTCTTCTGATTCACCCTCCAGACTTCACCTTCTCCTTCTCCTTCTTCTGCTTCTTCTGATTCACCCTCCAGACCTCACCTTCTCCTTCTCCTTCTTCTTCTTCTTCTGATTCACCCTCCAGACTTCATCTTCTCCTTCTCCTTCTTCTGCTTCTTTTGATTCACCCTCCAGACTTCACCTTCTCCTTCTCCTTCTTCTGCTTCTTCTGATTCACCCTCCAGACTTCACCTTCTCCTTCTCCTTCTTCTACTTCTTCTGATTCACCCTCCAGACTTCACCTTCTCCTTCTCCTTCTTTTACTTCTTCTGATTCAACCTCCAATCTTCACCTTCTCCTTCTCCTTCTTCTGCTTCTTCTGATTCACCCTCCAGACTTCACCTTCTCCTTCTCCTTCTTCTGATTCTTTTGATTCACCCTCCAGACTTCACCTTCTCCTTCTCCTTCTTCTGCTTCTTCTGATTCACCCTCCTGACTTCACCCTCTCCTTCTCCTTCTTCTACTTCTTCTGATTCACCCTCCTGACTTCACCTTCTCCTTCTCCTTCTTCTACTTCTTCTGCTTCACCCTCCAGACTTCACCTTCTCCTTCTCCATCTTCTACTTCTTCTGATTCACCCTCCAGACTTCACCTTCTCCTTCTCCTTCTTCTGCTTCTTCTGATTCACCCTCCAGACTTCACCTTCTCCTTCTCCTTATTCTGCTTCTTCTGATTCACCCGCCAGACTTCACCTTCTCCTTCTCCTTATTCTGCTTCTTCTGATTCACCCTCCAGACTTCACCTTCTCCTTCTCCTTCTTCTGCTTCTTCTGATTCACCCTCCAGACTTTACCTTCTCCTTCTCCTTCTTCTGCTTCTTCTGATTCACCCTCCAGACTTCACCTTCTCCTTCTCCTTCATCTACTTCTTCTGATTCACCCTCCAGACTTCATCTTCTCCTTCTCCTTCTTCTGCTTCTTCTGATTCACCCTCCAGACTTCACCTTCTCCTCCTCCTTCTTCTGCTTTTTCTGATTCACCCTCCTGACTTCACCATCTCCTTCTCCTTCTTCTACTTCTTCTGATTCACCCTCCAGACTTCACCTTCGCTTCTCCTTCTTCTACTTCTTCTGAATCACCCACCAGACTTCACCTTCTCCTTCTCCTTCATCTGCTTCTTCTGATTCACCCTCCAGACTTCACCTTCTCCTTCTCCTTCTTCTGCTTCTTCTGATTCACCCTCCAGACTTCATCTACCCCTTCTTCTTCTTCTGCTTCTTTTGATTCACCCTTCAGACTTCACCTTCTCCTTCTCCTTCTTCTGCTTCTTCTGATTCACCCTCCAGACCTCACCTTCTCCTTCTCCTTCTTCAACTTCTTCTGATTCACCCTCCAGACTTCATCTTCTCCTTCTCCTTCTTTTGCTTCTTCTGATTCACCCTCCAGACTTCACCTTCTCCTTCTCCTTCTTCTGCTTCTTCTGATTCACCCTCCAGACTTCGCCTTCTCCTTCTCCTTCTTCTACTTCTTCTGATTCACCCTCCAGACTTCACCTTCTCCTTCTCCTTCTTCTACTTCTTCTGATTCACCCTCCAGTCTTCACCTTCTCCTTCTCCTTCTTCTGCGTCTTCTGATTCACCGTCCAGACTTCACCTTCTCCTTCTCCTTCTTCTGCTTCTCCTGATTCACCCTCCTGACTTCACCTTCTCCTTCTCCTTCTCCTGCTTCTTCTGATTCACCCTCCAGACTTCACCTTCTACTTCTCCTTCTTCTACTTCTTCTGATTCACCCTCCAGACTTCACCTTCTCCTTCTACTTTTTCTGCTTCTTCTGATTCACCCTCCAGACTTCACCTTCTCTTTTTCCTTCTTCTGCTTCTTCTGATTCACCCTCCAGATTTCACCTTCTCCTTCTCCTTCTTCTGCTTCTTCTGATTCACCCTCCAGACTTTACCTTCTCCTTCTCCTTCTTCTGCTTCTTCTGATTCACCCTCCAGACTTCACCTTCTCCTTCTCCTTCATCTACTTCTTCTGATTCACCCTCCAGACTTCATCTTCTCCTTCTCCTTCTTCTACGTCTTCTGATTCACCCTCCAGACTTCACCTTCTCCTTCTACTTTTTCTGCTTCTTCTGATTCACCCTCCAGACTTCACCTTCTCTTTTTCCTTCTTCTGCTTCTTCTGATTCACCCTCCAGATTTCACCTTCTCCTTCTCCTTCTTCTGCTTCTTCTGATTCACCCTCCAGACTTTACCTTCTCCTTCTCCTTCTTCTGCTTCTTCTGATTCACCCTCCAGACTTCACCTTCTCCTTCTCCTTCATCTACTTCTTCTGATTCACCCTCCAGACTTCATCTTCTCCTTCTCCTTCTTCTGCTTCTTCTGATTCACCCTCCAGACTTCACCTTCTCCTTCTCCTTCTTCGGCTTCTTCTGATTCACCCTCCAGACTTCACATTCTCCTTCTCCTTCTTCTACTTCTTCTGATTCACCCTCGAGACTTCATCTTCTCCTTCTCCTTCTTCTGCTTCTTCTGATTCACCCTCCAGACTTCACCTTCTCCTTCTCCTTCTTCTGCTTCTTCTGATTCACCCTCCAGACTTCACCTTCTCCTTCTCCTTCTTCTACTTCTTCTGATACACCCTCTAGACTTCAACTTCTCCTTCTCCTTCTTCTGCTTCTGCTTCACCCTCCAGACTTCACCTTCTCGTTCTCCTTCTTCTGCTTCTTCTGCTGCGCCCTCCAGACTTCACCTTCTCCTTCTCCTTCTTCTGCTTCTTCTGCTTCACCCTCCTGACTTCACCTTCTCCTTCTCCTTCTTCTACTTCTTCTGCTTCACCCCCCTGACTTCACCTTCTCCTTCTCCTTCTTCTGCTTCTTCTGATTCACCCTCCTAACTCCACCTTCTCCTTCTCCTTCTTCTGCTTCTTCTGATTCACCCTCCTGACTTCACCTTCTCCTTCTCCTTCTTCTGCTTCTTCTGATTCACCCTCCAGACTTCACCTTCTCCTTCTCCTTCTTCAGCTTCTTCTGATTCACCCTCCAGACCTCACCTTCTCCTTCTCCTTCTTCTACTACTTCTAATTCACCCTCCGGACTTCATCTTCTCCTTCTCCTTCTTCTGCTTCTTCTGATTCACCCTCCAGACTTCACCTTCTCCTTCTCCTTCTTCTGCTTCTTCTGATTCACCCTCCAGACTTCACCTTCTCCTTCTCCTTCTTTTACTTCTTCTGATTCAACCTCCAGTCTTCACCTTCTCCTTCTCCTTCTTCTGCTTCTTCTGATTCACCCTCCAGACTTCACCTTCTCCTTCTCCTTCTTCTGATTCTTTTGATTCACCCTCCAGACTTCACCTTCTACTTCTCCTTCTTCTGCTTCTTCTGATTCACCCTCCTGACTTCACCCTCTCCTTCTCCTTCTTCTACTTCTTCTGATTCACCCTCCTGACTTCACCTTCCCCTTCTCCTTCTTCTACTTCTTCTGCTTCACCCTCCAGACTTCACCTTCTCCTTCTCCTTCTTCTGCTTCTTCTGATTCACCCTCCAGACTTTACCTTCTCCTTCTCCTTCTTCTGCTTCTTCTGATTCACCCTCCAGACTTCACCTTCTCCTTCTCCTTCATCTACTTCTTCTGATTCACCCTCCTGACTTCACCTTCTCCTTCTCCTTCTTCTGCTTCTTCTGATTCACCCGCCAGACTTCACCTTCTCCTTCTCCTTCTTCTGCTTCTTCTGATTCACCCTCCTGACTTCACCTTCTCCTTCTCCTTCTTCTGCTTCTTCTGCTTCACCCTCCAGACTTCACCTTCTCCTTCTCCTTCTTCTGCTTCTTCTGCTTCACCCTCCAGACTTCACCTTCTCCTTCTCCTTCTTCTGCTTCTTCTGCTTCACCCTCCTGACTTCACCTTCTCCTTCTCCTTCTTCTACTTCTTCTGATTCACCCTCCAGACTTCACCTTCTCCTTCTCCTTCTTCGGCTTCTTCTGATTCACCCTCCAGACTTCACATTCTCCTTCTCCTTCTTCTACTTCTTCTGATTAACCCTCGAGACTTCATCTTCTCCTTCTCCTTCTTATGCTTCTTCTGATTCACCCTCCAGACTTCACCTTCTCCTTCTCCTTCTTCTGCTTCTTCTGATTCACCCTCCAGACTTCACCTTCTCCTTCTCCTTCTTCTACTTCTTCTGATTCACCCTCTAGACTTCAACTTCTCCTTCTCCTTCTTCTGCTTCTTCTGCTTCACCCTCCAGACTTCACCTTCTCGTTCTCCTTCTTCTGCTTCTTCTGCTGCGCCCTCCAGACTTCACCTTCTCCTTCTCCTTCTTCTGCTTCTTCTGCTTCACCCTCCTGACTTCACCTTCTCCTTCTCCTTCATCTACTTCTTCTGCTTCACCCCCCTGACTTCACCTTCTCCTTCTCCTTCTTCTGCTTCTTCTGATTCTCCCTCCTAACTTCACCTGCTCCTTCTCCTACTTCTGCTTCTTCTGATTCACCCTCCTGACTTCACCTTCTCCTTCTCCTTCTTCTGCTTCTTCTGATTCACCCTCCAGACTTCACCTTCTCCTTCTCCTTCTTCTGCTTCTTCTGATTCACCCTCCAGACTTCACCTTCTCCTTCTCCTTCTTCTGCTTCTTCTGATTCACCCTCCAGACCTCACCTTCTCCTTCTCCTTCTTCTTCTTCTTCTGATTCACCCTCCAGACTTCATCTTCTCCTTCTCCTTCTTCTGCTTCTTCTGATTCACCCTCCAGACTTCACCTTCTCCTTCTCCTTCTTCTGCTTCTTCTGATTCACCCTCCAGACTTCACCTTCTCCTTCTCCTTCTTCTACTTCTTCTGATTCACCCTCCAGACTTCACCTTCTCCTTCTCCTTCTTTTACTTCTTCTGATTCAACCTCCAGTCTTCACCTTCTCCTTCTCCTTCTTCTGCTTCTTCTGATTCACCCTCCAGACTTCACCTTCTCCTTCTCCTTCTTCTGCTTCTTCTGATTCACCCTCCTGACTTCACCCTCTCCTTCTCCTTCTTCTACTTCTTCTGATTCACCCTCCTGATTTCACCTTCTCCTTCTCCTTCTTCTACTTCTTCTGCTTCACCCTCCAGACTTCACCTTCTCCTTCTCCATCTTCTACTTCTTCTGATTCACCCTCCAGACTTCACCTTCTCCTTCTCCTTCTTCTGCTTCTTCTGATTCACCCTCCAGACTTCACCTTCTCCTTCTCCTTATTCTGCTTCTTCTGATTCACCCGCCAGACTTCACCTTCTCCTTCTCCTTATTCTGCTTCTTCTGATTCACCCTCCAGACTTCACCTTCTCCTTCTCCTTCTTCTGCTTCTTCTGATTCACCCTCCAGACTTTACCTTCTCCTTCTCCTTCTTCTGCTTCTTCTGATTCACCCTCCAGACTTCACCTTCTCCTTCTCCTTCATCTACTTCTTCTGATTCACCCTCCAGACTTCATCTTCTCCTTCTCCTTCTTCTGCTTCTTCTGATTCACCCTCCAGACTTCACCTTCTCCTCCTCCTTCTTCTGCTTTTTCTGATTCACCCTCCTGACTTCACCTTCTCCTTCTCCTTCTTCTACTTCTTCTGATTCACCCTCCAGACTTCACCTTCTCCTTCTCCTTCTTCTACTTCTTCTGATTCACCCACCAGACTTCACCTTCTCCTTCTCCTTCTTCTGCTTCTTCTGATTCACCCTCCAGACTTCACCTTCTCCTTCTCCTTCTTCTGCTTCTTCTGATTCACCCTCCAGACTTCATCTTCCCCTTCTCCTTCTTCTGCTTCTTTTGATTCACCCTTCAGACTTCACCTTCTCCTTCTCCTTCTTCTGCTTCTTCTGATTCACCCTCCAGACCTCACCTTCTCCTTCTCCTTCTTCAACTTCTTCTGATTCACCCTCCAGACTTCATCTTCTCCTTCTCCTTCTTTTGCTTCTTCTGATTCACCCTCCAGACTTCACCTTCTCCTTCTCCTTCTTCTGCTTCTTCTGATTCACCCTCCAGACTTCGCCTTCTCCTTCTCCTTCTTCTACTTCTTCTGATTCACCCTCCAGACTTCACCTTCTCCTTCTCCTTCTTCTACTTCTTCTGATTCACCCTCCAGTCTTCACCTTCTCCTTCTCCTTCTTTTGCGTCTTCTGATTCACCGTCCAGACTTCACCTTCTCCTTCTCCTTCTTCTGCTTCTCCTGATTCACCCTCCTGACTTCACCTTCTCATTCTCCTTCTTCTGCTTCTTCTGATTCACCCACCAGACTTCACCTTCTCCTTCTCCTTCTTCTACTTCTTCTGATTCACCCTCCAGACTTCACCTTCTCCTTCTTCTTTTTCTGCTTCTTCTGATTCACCCTCCAGACTTCACCTTCTCTTTTTCCTTCTTCTGCTTCTTCTGATTCACCCTCCAGATTTCACCTTCTCCTTCTCCTTCTTCTGCTTCTTCTGATTCACCCTCCAGACTTTACCTTCTCCTTCTCCTTCTTCTGCTTCTTCTGATTCACCCTCCAGACTTCACCTTCTCCTTCTCCTTCATCTACTTCTTCTGATTCACCCTCCAGACTTTATCTTCTCCTTCTCCTTCTTCTGCTTCTTCTGATTCACCCTCCAGACTTCACCTTCTCCTTCTCCTTCTTCTGCTTCTTCTGATTCACCCTCCAGACTTCACCTTCTCCTTCTCCTTCTTCTACTTCTTCTGATTCACCCTCTAGACTTCAACTTCTCCTTCTCCTTCTTCTGCTTCTGCTTCACCCTCCAGACTTCACCTTCTCGTTCTCCTTCTTCTGCTTCTTCTGCTGCGCCCTCCAGACTTCACCTTCTCCTTCTCCTTCTTCTGCTTCTTCTGCTTCACCCTCCTGACTTCACCTTCTCCTTCTCCTTCTTCTACTTCTTCTGCTTCACCCCCCTGACTTCACCTTCTCCTACTCCTTCTGCTTCTTCTGATTCACCCTCCTAACTCCACCTTCTCCTTCTCCTTCTTCTGCTTCTTCTGATTCACCCTCCTGACTTCACCTTCTCCTTCTCCTTCTTCTGCTTCTTCTGATTCACCCTCCAGACTTCACCTTCTCCTTCTCCTTCTTCTGCTTCTTCTGATTCACCCTCCAGACCTCACCTTCTCCTTCTCCTTCTTCTACTTCTTCTGGTTCACCCTCCGGACTTCATCTTCTCCTTCTCCTTCTTCTGCTTCTTCTGATTCACCCTCCAGACTTCACCTTCTCCTTCTCCTTCTTCTGCTTCTTCTGATTCACTCTCCAGACTTCACCTTCTCCTTCTCCTTCTTCTACTTCTTCTGATTCACCCTCCAGACTTCACCTTCTCCTTCTCCTTCTTTTACTTCTTCTGATTCAACCTCCAGTCTTCACCTTCTCCTTCTCCTTCTTCTGCTTCTTCTGATTCACCCTCCAGACTTCACCTTCTCCTTCTCCTTCTTCTGATTCTTTTGATTCACCCTCCAGACTTCACCTTCTCCTTCTCCTTCTTCTGCTTCTTCTGATTCACCCTCCTGACTTCACCCTCTCCTTCTCCTTCTTCTACTTCTTCTGATTCACCCTCCTGACTTCACCTTCTCCTTCTCCTTCTTCTACTTCTTCTGCTTCACCCTCCAGACTTCACCTTCTCCTTCTCCATCTTCTACTTCTTCTGATTCACCCTCCAGACTTCACCTTCTCCTTCTCCTTCTTTTGCTTCTTCTGATTCACCCTCCAGACTTCACCTTCTCCTTCTCCTTATTCTGCTTCTTCTGATTCACCCGCCAGACTTCACCTTCTCCTTCTCCTTATTCTGCTTCTTCTGATTCACCCTCCAGACTTCACCTTCTCCTTCTTCTGCTTCTTCTGATTCACCCTCCAGACTTTACCTTCTCCTTCTCCTTCTTCTGCTTCTTCTGATTCACCCTCCAGACTTCACCTTCTCCTTCTCCTTCATCTACTTTTTCTGATTCACCCTCCTGACTTCACCTTCTCCTTCTCCTTCTTCTACTTCTTCTGATTCACCCTCCAGACTTCACCTTCTCCTTCTCCTTCTTCTACTTCTTCTGATTCACCCACCAGACTTCACCTTCTCCTTCTCCTTCTTCTGCTTCTTCTGATTCACCCTCCAGACTTCACCTTCTCCTTCTCCTTCTTCTGCTTCTTCTGATTCACCCTCCAGACTTAACCTTCTCCTTCTCCTTCTTCTGCTTCTTTTGATTCACCCTTCAGACTTCACCTTCTCCTTCTCCTTCTTCTGCTTCTTCTGATTCACCCTCCAGACCTCACCTTCTCCTTCTCCTTCTTCAACTTCTTCTGATTCACCCTCCAGACTTCATCTTCTCCTTCTCCTTCTTTTGCTTCCTCTGATTCACCCTCCAGACTTCACCTTCTCCTTCTCCTTCTTCTGCTTCTTCTGATTCACCCTCCAGACTTCGCCTTCTCCTTCTCCTTCTTCTACTTCTTCTGATTCACCCTCCAGACTTCACCTTCTCCTTCTCCTTCTTCTACTTCTTCTGATTCACCCTCCAGTCTTCACCTTCTCCTTCTCCTTCTTCTGCGTCTTCTGATTCACCGTCCAGACTTCACCTTCTCCTTCTCCTTCTTCTGCTTCTCCTGATTCACCCTCCTGACTTCACCTTCTCCTTCTCCTTCTTCTGCTTCTTCTGATTCACCCTCCAGACTTCACCTTCTCCTTCTTCTGCTTCTTCTGATTCACCCTCCAGACTTCACCTTCTCCTTCTCCTTCTTCTACTTCTTCTGATTCACCCTCCAGACTTCATCTTCTCCTTCTCCTTCTTCTGCTTCTTCTGACTCACCCTCCAGACTTCACCTTCTCCTGCTACTTCTCCTGCTTCTTCTGATTCACCCTACAGACTTCACCTTCTCCTTTTCCTTCTTCTGCTTCTTCTGATTCACCCTCCACACTTCACCATCTCCTTCTCCTTCTTCTGCTTCTTCTGAATCAACCTCCAGACTTCACCTTCTCCTTCTCCTTCTTCTACTTCTTCTGATTCACCCTCCAGACTTCACCTTCTCCTTCTCCTTCTTCTGCTTCTTCTGACTCACCCTCCAGACTTCACCTTCTCCTGCTACTTCTCCTGCTTCTTCTGATTCACCCTCCAGACTTCACCTTCTCCTTTTCCTTCTTCTGCTTCTTCTGATTCACCCTCCAGATTTCACCTTCTCCTTCTCCTTTTCTGCTTCTTCTGATTCACCCTCCAGACTTCACCTTCTCCTTCTCCTTCTTCTGCTTCTTCTGATTAACCCTCCAGACTCACCTTCTCCTTCTCCTTCTTCTACTTCTTCTGATTCACCCTCCAGACTTCACCTTCTCCTTCTCCTTCTTCTGCTTCTTCTGATTCACCCTCCAGACTTCACCTTCTCCTTCTCCTTCGTCTACTTCTTCTGATTCACCCTCCAGACTTCACCTTCTCCTTCTCCTTCTTCTACTTCTTCTGATTCACCCTCCAGACTTCACCTTCTCCTTCTCCTTCTTCTGCTTCTTCTGATTCACCCTCCAGACTTCACCTTCTCCTTCTCCTTCTTCTACTTCTTCTGATTCACCCTCCAGACTTCACCTTCTCCTTCTCCTTCTTCTACTTCTTCTGATTCACCCTCCAGACTTCACCTTCTCCTTCTCCTTCTTCTACTTCTTCTGCTTCTCCCTCCAGACTTCACCTTCTCCTTCTCCTTCTTCTGCTTCTTCTGATTCAACCTCCAGACTTCACCTTCTCCTTCTCCTTCTTCTACTTCTCCTGATTCACCCTCCAGACTTCACCTTCTCCTTCTCCTTCTTCTACTTCTTCTGATTCACCCTCCAGACTTCACCTTCTCCTTCTCCTTCTTCTACTTCTTATGATTCACCCTCCTGACTTCACCTTCTCCTTCTCCTTCTTCTGCTCCTTCTGCTTCACCCTCCAGACTTCACCTTCTCCTTCTCTTTCTTCTGCTTCTTCTGATTCATCCTCCAGACTTCACCTTCTCCTTCTCCTTCTTCTGATTCTTTTGATTCACCCTCCAGACTTCACCTTCTCCTTCTCCTTCTTCTGCTTCTTCTGATTCACCCTCCAGACTTCACCTTCTCCTTCTCCTTCTTCTACTTCTTCTGATTCACCCTCCTGACTTCACCTTCTCCTTCACCTTCTTCTACTTCTTCTGCTTCACCCTCCAGACTTCACCTTCTGCTTCTCATTCTTCTACTTCTTCTGATTCACCCTCCAGACTTCACCTTCTCCTTCTCCTTCCTCTGCTTCATCTGATTCACCCGCCAGACTTCACCTTCTCCTTCTCCTTATTCTGCTTCTCCTGATTCACCCTCCAGACTTCACCTTCTCCTTCTCCTTCTTCTGCTTCTTCTGAATCACCCTCCTGACTTACCTTCTCCTTCTCCTTCTTCTGCTTCTTCTGATTCACCCTCCAGACTTCACCTTCTCCTTCTCCTTCATCTACTTCTTCTGATTCACCCTCCAGACTTCATCTTCTCCTTCTCCTTCATCTGCTTCTTCTGATTCACCCTCCAGACTTCACCTTCTCCTTCTCCTTCTTCTGCTTTTTCTGATTCACCCTCCTGACTTCACCTTCTCCTTCTCCTTCTTCTACTTCTTCTGATTCACCCTCCAGACTTCACCTTCTCCTTCTCCTTCTTCTACTTCTTCTGATTCACCCACCAGACTTCACCTTCTCCTTCTCCTTCTTCTGCTTCTTCTGATTCACCCTCCAGACTTCACCTTCTCCTTCTCCTTCTTCTGCTTCTTCTGATTCACCCACCAGACTTCACCTTCTCCTTCTCCTTCTTCTGCTTCTTTTGATTCACCCTCCAGACTTCACCTTCTCCTTCTCCTTCTTCTGCTTCTTCTGATTCACCCTCCTGACTTCACCTTCTCCTTCACCTTCTTCTACTTCTTCTGCTTCACCCTCCAGACTTCACCTTCTGCTTCTCATTCTTCTACTTCTTCTGATTCACCCTCCAGACTTCACCTTCTCCTTCTCCTTCCTCTGCTTCATCTGATTCACCCGCCAGACTTCACCTTCTCCTTCTCCTTATTCTGCTTCTCCTGATTCACCCTCCAGACTTCACCTTCTCCTTCTCCTTCTTCTGCTTCTTCTGAATCACCCTCCTGACTTACCTTCTCCTTCTCCTTCTTCTGCTTCTTCTGATTCACCCTCCAGACTTCACCTTCTCCTTCTCCTTCGTCTACTTCTTCTGATTCACCCTCCAGACTTCACCTTCTCCTTCTCCTTCTTCTACTTCTTCTGATTCACCCTCCAGACTTCACCTTCTCCTTCTCCTTCTTCTGCTTCTTCTGATTCACCCTCCAGACTTCACCTTCTCCTTCTCCTTCTTCTACTTCTTCTGATTCACCCTCCAGACTTCACCTTCTCCTTCTCCTTCTTCTACTTCTTCTGATTCACCCTCCAGACTTCACCTTCTCCTTCTCCTTCTTCTACTTCTTCTGCTTCTCCCTCCAGACTTCACCTTCTCCTTCTCCTTCTTCTGCTTCTTCTGATTCAACCTCCAGACTTCACCTTCTCCTTCTCCTTCTTCTACTTCTCCTGATTCACCCTCCAGACTTCACCTTCTCCTTCTCCTTCTTCTACTTCTTCTGATTCACCCTCCAGACTTCACCTTCTCCTTCTCCTTCTTCTACTTCTTATGATTCACCCTCCTGACTTCACCTTCTCCTTCTCCTTCTTCTGCTCCTTCTGCTTCACCCTCCAGACTTCACCTTCTCCTTCTCTTTCTTCTGCTTCTTCTGATTCATCCTCCAGACTTCACCTTCTCCTTCTCCTTCTTCTGATTCTTTTGATTCACCCTCCAGACTTCACCTTCTCCTTCTCCTTCTTCTGCTTCTTCTGATTCACCCTCCAGACTTCACCTTCTCCTTCTCCTTCTTCTACTTCTTCTGATTCACCCTCCTGACTTCACCTTCTCCTTCACCTTCTTCTACTTCTTCTGCTTCACCCTCCAGACTTCACCTTCTGCTTCTCATTCTTCTACTTCTTCTGATTCACCCTCCAGACTTCACCTTCTCCTTCTCCTTCCTCTGCTTCATCTGATTCACCCGCCAGACTTCACCTTCTCCTTCTCCTTATTCTGCTTCTCCTGATTCACCCTCCAGACTTCACCTTCTCCTTCTCCTTCTTCTGCTTCTTCTGAATCACCCTCCTGACTTACCTTCTCCTTCTCCTTCTTCTGCTTCTTCTGATTCACCCTCCAGACTTCACCTTCTCCTTCTCCTTCATCTACTTCTTCTGATTCACCCTCCAGACTTCATCTTCTCCTTCTCCTTCATCTGCTTCTTCTGATTCACCCTCCAGACTTCACCTTCTCCTTCTCCTTCTTCTGCTTTTTCTGATTCACCCTCCTGACTTCACCTTCTCCTTCTCCTTCTTCTACTTCTTCTGATTCACCCTCCAGACTTCACCTTCTCCTTCTCCTTCTTCTACTTCTTCTGATTCACCCACCAGACTTCACCTTCTCCTTCTCCTTCTTCTGCTTCTTCTGATTCACCCTCCAGACTTCACCTTCTCCTTCTCCTTCTTCTGCTTCTTCTGATTCACCCTCCAGACTTCACCTTCTCCTTCTCCTTCTTCTGCTTCTTTTGATTCACCCTTCAGACTTCGCCTTCTCCTTCTCCTTCTTCTGCTTCTTCTGATTCACCCTCCAGACCTCACCTTCTCCTTCTCCTTCTTCTACTTCTTCTGATTCACCCTCCAGACTTCATCTTCTCCTTCTCCTTCTTCTGCTTCTTCTGATTCACCCTCCACACTTCACCATCTCCTTCTCCTTCTTCTGCTTCTTCTGATTCACCCTCCAGACTTCACCTTCTCCTTCTCCTTTTTCTGCTTCTCCTGATTCACCCTCCTGACTTCACCTTCTCCTTCTCCTTCTTCTGCTTCTTCTGATTCACCCTCCAGACTTCACCTTCTCCTTCTCCTTCTTCTACTTCTTCTGATTCACCCTCCAGACTTCACCTTCTCCTGCTACATCTTCTGCTTCTTCTGATTCACCCTCCAGACTTCACCTTCTCCTTCTCATTCTTCTGCTTCTTCTGATTCACCCTCCAGACTTCACCTTCTCCTTCACCTTCTTCTACTTCTTCTGATTCACCCTCCAGACTTCACCTTCTCCTTCTCCTTCTTCTGCTTCTTCTGATTCACCCTCCAGACTTCACCTTCTCCTTCTCCTTCTTCTGCTTCTTCTGATTCAGCCTCCAGACTTCACCTTCTCCTTCTCCTTGTTCTACTTCTTCTGATTCACCCTCCAGACTTCACCTTCTCCTTCTCCTTCTTTTACTTCTTCTGATTCACCCTCCAGTCTTCACCTTCTCCTTCTCCTTCTTCTGCTTCTTCTGATTCACCCTCCAGACTTCACCTTCTCCTTCTCCTTCTTCTGATTCTTTTGATTCAGCCTCCAGACTTCATCTTCTCCTTCTCCTTCTTCTGCTTCTTCTGATTCACCCTCCTGACTTCACCCTCTCCTTCTCCTTCTTCTACTTCTTCTGATACACCCTTCTGACTTCACCTTCTCCTTCTCCTTCTTCTACTTCTTCTGCTTCATCCTCCAGACTTCACCTTCTCCTTCTCCTTCTTCTACTTCTTCTGATTCACCCTCCAGACTTCACCTTCTCCTTCTCATTCTTCTGCTTCTTCTGATTCACCCTCCAGACTTCACCTTCTACTTCTCCTTCTTCTACTTCTTCTGATTCACCCTCCAAACTTCACCTTCTCCTTCTCCTTCTTCTACTTCTTCTGCTTCTCCCTCCAGACTTCACCTTCTCCTTCTCCTTCTTCTGCTTCTTCTGATTCAGCCTCCAGACTTCACCTTCTCCTTCTCCTTCTTCTACTTCTTCTGATTCACCCTCCAGACTTCACCTTCTCCTTCTCCTTCTTCTACTTCTTCTGATTCACCCTCCAGACTTCACCTTCTCCTTCTCCTTCTTCTACTTCTTCTGATTCACCCTCCAGACTTCACCTTCTCCTTCTCCTTCTTCTGCTTCTTCTGATTCACCCTCCAGACTTCACCTTCTCCTTCTCCTTCTTCTACTTCTTCTGATTCACCCTCCAGACTTCACCTTCTCCTTCTCCTTCTTCTACTTCTTCTGATTCACCCTCCAGACTTCACCTTCTCCTTCTCCTTCTTCTACTTCTTCTGCTTCTCCCTCCAGACTTCACCTTCTCCTTCTCCTTCTTCTGCTTCTTCTGATTCAACCTCCAGACTTCACCTTCTCCTTCTCCTTCTTCTACTTCTCCTGATTCACCCTCCAGACTTCACCTTCTCCTTCTCCTTCTTCTACTTCTTCTGATTCACCCTCCAGACTTCACCTTCTCCTTCTCCTTCTTCTACTTCTTATGATTCACCCTCCTGACTTCACCTTCTCCTTCTCCTTCTTCTGCTCCTTCTGCTTCACCCTCCAGACTTCACCTTCTCCTTCTCTTTCTTCTGCTTCTTCTGATTCATCCTCCAGACTTCACCTTCTCCTTCTCCTTCTTCTGATTCTTTTGATTCACCCTCCAGACTTCACCTTCTCCTTCTCCTTCTTCTGCTTCTTCTGATTCACCCTCCAGACTTCACCTTCTCCTTCTCCTTCTTCTACTTCTTCTGATTCACCCTCCTGACTTCACCTTCTCCTTCACCTTCTTCTACTTCTTCTGCTTCACCCTCCAGACTTCACCTTCTGCTTCTCATTCTTCTACTTCTTCTGATTCACCCTCCAGACTTCACCTTCTCCTTCTCCTTCCTCTGCTTCATCTGATTCACCCGCCAGACTTCACCTTCTCCTTCTCCTTATTCTGCTTCTCCTGATTCACCCTCCAGACTTCACCTTCTCCTTCTCCTTCTTCTGCTTCTTCTGAATCACCCTCCTGACTTACCTTCTCCTTCTCCTTCTTCTGCTTCTTCTGATTCACCCTCCAGACTTCACCTTCTCCTTCTCCTTCATCTACTTCTTCTGATTCACCCTCCAGACTTCATCTTCTCCTTCTCCTTCATCTGCTTCTTCTGATTCACCCTCCAGACTTCACCTTCTCCTTCTCCTTCTTCTGCTTTTTCTGATTCACCCTCCTGACTTCACCTTCTCCTTCTCCTTCTTCTACTTCTTCTGATTCACCCTCCAGACTTCACCTTCTCCTTCTCCTTCTTCTACTTCTTCTGATTCACCCACCAGACTTCACCTTCTCCTTCTCCTTCTTCTGCTTCTTCTGATTCACCCTCCAGACTTCACCTTCTCCTTCTCCTTCTTCTGCTTCTTCTGATTCACCCTCCAGACTTCACCTTCTCCTTCTCCTTCTTCTGCTTCTTTTGATTCACCCTTCAGACTTCGCCTTCTCCTTCTCCTTCTTCTGCTTCTTCTGATTCACCCTCCAGACCTCACCTTCTCCTTCTCCTTCTTCTACTTCTTCTGATTCACCCTCCAGACTTCATCTTCTCCTTCTCCTTCTTCTGCTTCTTCTGATTCACCCTCCACACTTCACCATCTCCTTCTCCTTCTTCTGCTTCTTCTGATTCACCCTCCAGACTTCACCTTCTCCTTCTCCTTTTTCTGCTTCTCCTGATTCACCCTCCTGACTTCACCTTCTCCTTCTCCTTCTTCTGCTTCTTCTGATTCACCCTCCAGACTTCACCTTCTCCTTCTCCTTCTTCTACTTCTTCTGATTCACCCTCCAGACTTCACCTTCTCCTGCTACATCTTCTGCTTCTTCTGATTCACCCTCCAGACTTCACCTTCTCCTTCTCATTCTTCTGCTTCTTCTGATTCACCCTCCAGACTTCACCTTCTCCTTCACCTTCTTCTACTTCTTCTGATTCACCCTCCAGACTTCACCTTCTCCTTCTCCTTCTTCTGCTTCTTCTGATTCACCCTCCAGACTTCACCTTCTCCTTCTCCTTCTTCTGCTTCTTCTGATTCAGCCTCCAGACTTCACCTTCTCCTTCTCCTTGTTCTACTTCTTCTGATTCACCCTCCAGACTTCACCTTCTCCTTCTCCTTCTTTTACTTCTTCTGATTCACCCTCCAGTCTTCACCTTCTCCTTCTCCTTCTTCTGCTTCTTCTGATTCACCCTCCAGACTTCACCTTCTCCTTCTCCTTCTTCTGATTCTTTTGATTCAGCCTCCGGACTTCATCTTCTCCTTCTCCTTCTTCTGCTTCTTCTGATTCACCCTCCTGACTTCACCCTCTCCTTCTCCTTCTTCTACTTCTTCTGATACACCCTTCTGACTTCACCTTCTCCTTCTCCTTCTTCTACTTCTTCTGCTTCATCCTCCAGACTTCACCTTCTCCTTCTCCTTCTTCTACTTCTTCTGATTCACCCTCCAGCCTTCACCTTCTCCATCTCATTCTTCTGCTTCTTCTGATTCACCCTCCAGACTTCACCTTCTACTTCTCCTTCTTCTACTTCTTCTGATTCACCCTCCAAACTTCACCTTCTCCTTCTCCTTCTTCTACTTCTTCTGCTTCTCCCTCCAGACTTCACCTTCTCCTTCTCCTTCTTCTGCTTCTTCTGATTCAGCCTCCAGACTTCACCTTCTCCTTCTCCTTCTTCTACTTCTTCTGATTCACCCTCCAGACTTCACCTTCTCCTTCTCCTTCTTCTACTTCTTCTGATTCACCCTCCAGACTTCACCTTCTCCTTCTCCTTCTTCTACTTCTTATGATTCACCCTCCTGACTTCACCTTCTCCTTCTCCTTCTTCTGCTTCTTCTGCTTCACCCTCCAGACTTCACCTTCTCCTTCTCCTTCTTCTGCTTCTTCTGCTTCACCCTCCAGACTTCACCTTCTCCTTCTCCTTCTTCTGCTTCTTCTGCTTCACCCTCCAGACCTCACCTTCTCCTTCTCCTTCTTCTGCTTCTTCTGATTCACCCTCCTGACTTCAACATCTCCTTCTCCTTCTTCTACTTCTTCTGCTTCACCCTCCAGACTTCACCTTCTCCTTCTCCTTCTTCTGCTTCTTCTGATTCACCCTCCAGACTTCACCTTCTCCTTCTCCTTCTTCTGCTTCTTCTGATTCACCCGCCAGACTTCACCTTCTCCTTCTCCTTATTCTGCTTCTCCTGATTCGCCCTCCAGACTTCACCTTCTCCTTCTCCTTCTTCTGCTTCTTCTGATTCAGCCTCCAGACTTCACCTTCTCCTTCTCCTTCTTCTACTTCTTCTGATTCACCCTCCAGACTTCACCTTCTCCTTCTCCTTCTTCTACTTCTTCTGATTCACCCTCCAGACTTCACCTTCTCCTTCTCCTTCTTCTACTTCTTATGATTCACCCTCCTGACTTCACCTTCTCCTTCTCCTTCTTCTGCTTCTTCTGCTTCACCCTCCAGACTTCACCTTCTCCTTCTCCTTCTTCTGCTTCTTCTGATTCACCCTCCACACTTCACCATCTCCTTCTCCTTCTTCTGCTTCTTCTGATTCACCCTCCAGACTTCACCTTCTCCTTCTCCTTTTTCTGCTTCTCCTGATTCACCCTCCTGACTTCACCTTCTCCTTCTCCTTCTTCTGCTTCTTCTGATTCACCCTCCAGACTTCACCTTCTCCTTCTCCTTCTTCTACTTCTTCTGATTCACCCTCCAGACTTCACCTTCTCCTGCTACATCTTCTGCTTCTTCTGATTCACCCTCCAGACTTCACCTTCTCCTTCTCATTCTTCTGCTTCTTCTGATTCATCCTCCAGACTTCACCTTCTCCTTCACCTTCTTCTACTTCTTCTGATTCACCCTCCAGACTTCACCTTCTCCTTCTCCTTCTTCTGCTTCTTCTGATTCACCCTCCAGACTTCACCTTCTCCTTCTCCTTCTTCTGCTTCTTCTGATTCAGCCTCCAGACTTCACCTTCTCCTTCTCCTTGTTCTACTTCTTCTGATTCACCCTCCAGACTTCACCTTCTCCTTCTCCTTCTTTTACTTCTTCTGATTCACCCTCCAGTCTTCACCTTCTCCTTCTCCTTCTTCTGCTTCTTCTGATTCACCCTCCAGACTTCACCTTCTCCTTCTCCTTCTTCTGATTCTTTTGATTCAGCCTCCGGACTTCATCTTCTCCTTCTCCTTCTTCTGCTTCTTCTGATTCACCCTCCTGACTTCACCCTCTCCTTCTCCTTCTTCTACTTCTTCTGATACACCCTTCTGACTTCACCTTCTCCTTCTCCTTCTTCTACTTCTTCTGCTTCATCCTCCAGACTTCACCTTCTCCTTCTCCTTCTTCTACTTCTTCTGATTCACCCTCCAGCCTTCACCTTCTCCATCTCATTCTTCTGCTTCTTCTGATTCACCCTCCAGACTTCACCTTCTACTTCTCCTTCTTCTACTTCTTCTGATTCACCCTCCAAACTTCACCTTCTCCTTCTCCTTCTTCTACTTCTTCTGCTTCTCCCTCCAGACTTCACCTTCTCCTTCTCCTTCTTCTGCTTCTTCTGATTCAGCCTCCAGACTTCACCTTCTCCTTCTCCTTCTTCTACTTCTTCTGATTCACCCTCCAGACTTCACCTTCTCCTTCTCCTTCTTCTACTTCTTCTGATTCACCCTCCAGACTTCACCTTCTCCTTCTCCTTCTTCTACTTCTTATGATTCACCCTCCTGACTTCACCTTCTCCTTCTCCTTCTTCTGCTTCTTCTGCTTCACCCTCCAGACTTCACCTTCTCCTTCTCCTTCTTCTGCTTCTTCTGCTTCACCCTCCAGACTTCACCTTCTCCTTCTCCTTCTTCTGCTTCTTCTGCTTCACCCTCCAGACCTCACCTTCTCCTTCTCCTTCTTCTGCTTCTTCTGATTCACCCTCCTGACTTCAACATCTCCTTCTCCTTCTTCTACTTCTTCTGCTTCACCCTCCAGACTTCACCTTCTCCTTCTCCTTCTTCTGCTTCTTCTGATTCACCCTCCAGACTTCACCTTCTCCTTCTCCTTCTTCTGCTTCTTCTGATTCACCCGCCAGACTTCACCTTCTCCTTCTCCTTATTCTGCTTCTCCTGATTCGCCCTCCAGACTTCACCTTCTCCTTCTCCTTCTTCTGCTTCTTCTGAATCACCCTCCTGACTTACCTTCTCCTTCTCCTTCTTCTGCTTCTTCTGATTCACCCTCCAGACTTCACCTTCTCCTTCTCCTTCTTCTGCTTCTTCTGATTCACCCTCCAGACTTCACCTTCTCCTTCTCCTTCTTCTGCTTCTTTTGATTCACCCTTCAGACTTCACCTTCGCCTTCTCCTTCTTCTGCTTCTTCTGATTCACCCTCCAGACCTCACCTTCTCCTTCACCTTCTTCTACTTCTTCTGCTTCACCCTCCAGACTTCACCTTCTGCTTCTCCTTCTTCTACTTCTTCTGATTCACCCTCCAGACTTCACCTTCTACTTCTCCTTCTTCTGCTTCATCTGATTCACCCGCCAGACTTCAACTTCTCCTTCTCCTTATTCTGCTTCTCCTGATTCACCCTCCAGACTTCACCTTCTCCTTCTCCTTCTTCTGCTTCTTCTGAATCACCCTCCTGACTTACCTTCTCCTTCTCCTTCTTCTGCTTCTTCTGATTCACCCTCCAGACTTCACCTTCTCCTTCTCCTTCATCTACTTCTTCTGATTCACCCTCCAGACTTCATCTTCTCCTTCTCCTTCATCTGCTTCTTCTGATTCACCCTCCAGACTTCACCTTCTCCTTCTCCTTCTTCTGCTTTTTCTGATTCACCCTCCTGACTTCACCTTCTCCTTCTCCTTCTTCTACTTCTTCTGATTCACCCTCCAGACTTCACCTTCTCCTTCTCCTTCTTCTACTTCTTCTGATTCACCCACCAGACTTCACCTTCTCCTTCTCCTTCTTCTGCTTCTTCTGATTCACCCTCCAGACTTCACCTTCTCCTTCTCCTTCTTCTGCTTCTTCTGATTCACCCTCCAGACTTCACCTTCTCCTTCTCCTTCTTCTGCTTCTTTTGATTCACCCTTCAGACTTCGCCTTCTCCTTCTCCTTCTTCTGCTTCTTCTGATTCACCCTCCAGACCTCACCTTCTCCTTCTCCTTCTTCTACTTCTTCTGATTCACCCTCCAGACTTCATCTTCTACTTCTCCTTCTTTTGCTTCTTCTGATTCACCCTCCAGACTTCACCTTCTCCTTCTCCTTCTTCTGCTTCTTCTGATTCACCTTCCAGACTTCGCCTTCTCCTTCTCCTTCTTCTACTTCTTCTGATTCACCCTCCAGACTTCACCTTCTCCTTCTCCTTCTTCTACTTCTTCTGATTCACCCTCCAGCCTTCACCTTCTCCTTCTCCTTCTTCTGCTTCTTCTGATTCACCCTCCAGACTTCACCTTCTCCTTCTCCTTCTTCTGCTTCTCCTGATTCACCCTCCTGACTTCACCTTCTCCTTCTCCTTCTTCTGCTTCTTCTGATTCACCCTCCAGACTTCACCTTCTCCTTCTCCTTCTTCTACTTCTTCTGATTCACCCTCCAGACTTCACCTTCTCCTGCTACTTTTTCTGCTTCTTCTGATTCACCCTCCAGACTTCACCTTCTCCTTTTCCTTCTTCTGCTTCTTCTGATTCATCCTCCAGATTTCACCTTCTCCTTCTCCTTCTTCTGCTTCTTCTGATTCACCCTCCAGACTTCACCTTCTCCTTCTTATTCTTCTGCTTCTTCTGATTCACCCTCCAGACTTCACCTTCTCCTTCACCTTCTTCTACTTCTTCTGATTCACCCTCCAGACTTCACCTTCTCCTTCTCCTTCTTCTGCTTCTTCTGATTCACCATCCAGACTTCACCTTCTCCTTCTCCTTCGTCTACTTCTTCTGATTCACCCTCCAGACTACACCTTCTCCTTCTCCTTCTTCTACTTCTTCTGATTCACCCTCCAGACTTCACCTTCTCCTTCTCCTTCTTCTGCTTCTTCTGATTCACCCTCCAGACTTCACCTTCTCCTTCTCCTTCTTCTGCTTCTTCTGATTCAGCCTCCAGACTTCACCTTCTCCTTCTCCTTCTTCTACTTCTTCTGATTCACCCTCCAGACTTCACCTTCTCCTTCTCCTTCTTCTACTTCTTCTGATTCACCCTCCAGACTTCACCTTCTCCTTCTCCTTCTTCTACTTCTTATGATTCACCCGCCTGACTTCACCTTCTCCTTCTCCTTCTTCTGCTTCTTCTGCTTCACCCTCCAGACTTCACCTTCTCCTTCTCCTTCTTCTGCTTCTTCTGCTTCACCCTCCAGACTTCACCTTCTCCTTCTCCTTCTTCTGCTTCTTCTGTTTCACCCTCCAGACCTCACCTTCTCCTTCTCCTTCTTCTACTTCTTCTGATTCACCCTCCTGACTTCACCTTCTCCTTCTCCTTCTTCTACTTCTTCTGCTTCACCCTCCAGACTTCACCTTCTCCTTCTCCTTCTTCTGCTTCTTCTGATTCACCCTCCAGACTTCACCTTCTCCTTCTCCTTCTTCTGCTTCTTCTGATTCACCCGCCAGACTTCACCTTCTCCTTCTCCTTATTCTGCTTCTCCTGATTCACCCTCCAGACTTCACCTTCTCCTTCTCCTTCTTCTGCTTCTTCTGAATCACCCTCCTGACTTACCTTCTCCTTCTCCTTCTTCTGCTTCTTCTGATTCACCCTCCAGACTTCACCTTCTCCTTCTCCTTCTTCTGCTTCTTCTGATTCACCCTCCAGACTTCACCTTCTCCTTCTCCTTCTTCTGCTTCTTTTGATTCACCCTTCAGACTTCACCTTCGCCTTCTCCTTCTTCTGCTTCTTCTGATTCACCCTCCAGACCTCACCTTCTCCTTTTCCTTCTTCTACTTCTTCTGATTCACCCTCCAGACTTCATCTTCTCCTTCTCCTTCTTTTGCTTCTTCTGATTCACCCTCCAGACTTCACCTTCTCCTTCTCCTTCTTCTGCTTCTTCTGATTCACCCTCCAGACTTCGCCTTCTCCTTCTCCTTCTTCTACTTCTTCTGATTCACCCTCCAGACTTCACCTTCTCCTTCTCCTTCTTCTACTTCTTCTGATTCACCCTCCAGTCTTCATCTTCTCCTTCTGCTTCTTCTGCTTCTTCTGATTCACCCTCCAGACTTCACCTTCTCCTTCTCCTTCTTCTGCTTCTCCTGATTCACCCTCCTGACTTCACCTTCTCCTTCTCCTTCTTCTGCTTCTTCTGATTCACCCTCCAGACTTCACCTTCTCCTTCTCCTTCTTCTACTTCTTCTGATTCACCCTCCAGACTTCACCTTCTCCTGCTACTTCTTCTGCTTCTTCTGATTCACCCTCCAGACTTCACCTTCTCCTTTTCCTTCTTCTGCTTCTTCTGATTCACCCTCCAGATTTCACCTTCTCCTTCTCCTTCTTCTGCTTCTTCTGTATCACCCTCCAGACTTCACCTTCTCCTTCTCCTTCTGCTTCTTCTGATTCACCCTCCAGACTTCACCTTCTCCTTCACCTTCTTCTACTTCTTCTGATTCACCCTCCAGACTTCACCTTCTCCTTCGCCTTCTTCTGCTTCTTCTGATTCACCCTCCAGACTTCACCTTCTCCTTCTCCTTCGTCTACTTCTTCTGATTCACCCTCCAGACTACACCTTCTCCTTCTCCTTCTTCTACTTCTTCTGATTCACCCTCCAGACTTCACCTTCTCCTTCTCCTTCTTCTGCTTCTTCTGATTCACCCTCCAGACTTCACCTTCTCCTTCTCCTTCTTCTACTTCTTCTGATTCACCCTCCAGACTTCACCTTCTCCTTCTCCTTCTTCTACTTCTTCTGCTTCTCCCTCCAGACTTCACCTTCTCCTTCTCCTTCTTCTGCTTCTTCTGATTCACCCTCCAGACTTCACCTTCTCCTTCTCCTTCTTCTACTTCTTCTGATTCACCCTTCAGACTTCACCTTCTCCTTCTCCTTCTTCTACTTCTTCTGATTCACCCTCCAGACTTCACCTTCTCCTTCTCCTTCTTCTACTTCTTATGATTCACCCTCCTGACTTCACCTTCTCCTTCTCCTTCTTCTGCTTCTTCTGCTCCACCCTCCAGACTTCACCTTCTTCTTCTCCTTCTTCTGCTTCTTCTGCTTCACCCTCCAGACTTCACCTTCTCCTTCTCCTTCTTCTGCTTCTTCTGCTTCTCCCTCCTGACTTCACCTTCTCCTTCTCCTTCTTCTACTTCTTCTGATACACCCTCCAGACTTCACCTTCTCCTTCTCCTTCTTCTGCTTCTTCTGATTCACCCTCCAGACCTCACCTTCTCCTTCTCCTTCTTCTACTTCTTCTGATTCACCCTCCAGACTTCATCTTCTCCTTCTCCTTCTTCTGCTTCTTCTGATTCACTCTCCAGACTTCACCTTCTCCTTCTCCTTCTTCTACTTCTTCTGATTCACCCTCCAGACTTCACCTTCTCCTTCTCCTTCTTCTACTTCTTCTGATTCACCCTCCAGTCTTCACCTTCTCCTTCTCCTTCTTCTGCTTCTTCTGATTCACCCTTCAGACTTCACCTTCTTCTTCTCCTTCTTCTGCTTCTTCTGATTCACCCTCCAGACCTCACCTTCTCCTTCTCCTTCATCAACTTCTTCTGATTCACCCTCCAGACTTCATCTTCTCCTTCTCCTTCTTTTGCTTCTTCTGATTCACCCTCCAGACTTCACCTTCTCCTTCTCCTTCTTCTGCTTCTTCTGTTTCACCCTCCAGACTTCGCCTTCTCCTTCTCCTTCTTCTACTTCTTCTGATTCACCCTCCAGACTTCACCTTCTCCTTCTCCTTCTTCTACTTCTTCTGATTCACCCTCCAGTCTTCACCTTCTACTTCTCCTTCTTCTGCGTCTTCTGATTCACCCTCCAGACTTCACCTTCTCCTTCTCCTTCTTCTGCTTCTCCTGATTCACCCTCCTGACTTCACCTTCTCCTTCTCCTTATTCTGCTTCTTCTGATTCACCCTCCAGACTTCACCTTCTCCTTCTCCTTCTTCTACTTCTTCTGATTCACCCTCCAGACTTCACCTTCTCCTTCTACTTCTTCTGCTTCTTCTGATTCACCCTCCAGACTTCACCTTCTCTTTTTCCTTCTTCTGCTTCTTCTGATTCACCCTCCAGACTTCACCTTCTCCTTCTCCTTCTTCTACTTCTTCTGATTCACCCTCCAGACTTCACCTTCTCCTTCTCCTTCTTCTACTTCTTCTGCTTCTCCCTCCAGACTTCACCTTCTCCTTCTCCTTCTTCTGCTTCTTCTGATTCACCCTCCAGACTTCACCTTCTCCTTCTCCTTCTTCTACTTCTTCTGATTCACCCTTCAGACTTCACCTTCTCCTTCTCCTTCTTCTACTTCTTCTGATTCACCCTCCAGACTTCACCTTCTCCTTCTCCTTCTTCTACTTCTTATGATTCACCCTCCTGACTTCACCTTCTCCTTCTCCTTCTTCTGCTTCTTCTGCTCCACCCTCCAGACTTCACCTTCTTCTTCTCCTTCTTCTGCTTCTTCTGCTTCACCCTCCAGACTTCACCTTCTCCTTCTCCTTCTTCTGCTTCTTCTGCTTCTCCCTCCTGACTTCACCTTCTCCTTCTCCTTCTTCTACTTCTTCTGATTCACCCTCCAGACTTCACCTTCTCCTTCTCCTTCTTCTGCTTCTTCTGATTCACCCTCCAGACCTCACCTTCTCCTTCTCCTTCTTCTACTTCTTCTGATTCACCCTCCAGACTTCATCTTCTCCTTCTCCTTCTTCTGCTTCTTCTGATTCACTCTCCAGACTTCACCTTCTCCTTCTCCTTCTTCTACTTCTTCTGATTCACCCTCCAGACTTCACCTTCTCCTTCTCCTTCTTCTACTTCTTCTGATTCACCCTCCAGTCTTCACCTTCTCCTTCTCCTTCTTCTGCTTCTTCTGATTCACCCTTCAGACTTCACCTTCTTCTTCTCCTTCTTCTGCTTCTTCTGATTCACCCTCCAGACCTCACCTTCTCCTTCTCCTTCATCAACTTCTTCTGATTCACCCTCCAGACTTCATCTTCTCCTTCTCCTTCTTTTGCTTCTTCTGATTCACCCTCCAGACTTCACCTTCTCCTTCTCCTTCTTCTGCTTCTTCTGTTTCACCCTCCAGACTTCGCCTTCTCCTTCTCCTTCTTCTACTTCTTCTGATTCACCCTCCAGACTTCACCTTCTCCTTCTCCTTCTTCTACTTCTTCTGATTCACCCTCCAGTCTTCACCTTCTCCTTCTCCTTCTTCTGCGTCTTCTGATTCACCCTCCAGACTTCACCTTCTCCTTCTCCTTCTTCTGCTTCTCCTGATTCACCCTCCTGACTTCACCTTCTCCTTCTCCTTATTCTGCTTCTTCTGATTCACCCTCCAGACTTCACCTTCTCCTTCTCCTTCTTCTACTTCTTCTGATTCACCCTCCAGACTTCACCTTCTCCTTCTACTTCTTCTGCTTCTTCTGATTCACCCTCCAGACTTCACCTTCTCTTTTTCCTTTTCTGCTTCTTCTGATTCACCCTCCAGATTTCACCTTCTCCTTCTCCTTCTTCTGCTTCTTCTGATTCACCCTCCAGACTTCACCTTCTCCTTCTCCTTCTTCTGCTTCTTCTGATTCACCCTCCACACTTCACCTTCTCCTTCTCCTTCTTCTGCTTCTTCTGATTCACCCTCCAGACTACACCTTCTCCTTCTCCTTCTTCTACTTCTTCTGATTCACCCTCCAGACTTCACCTTCTCCTTCTCCTTCTTCTGCTTCTTCTGACTCACCCTCCAGACTTCACCTTCTCCTTCTCCTTCTTCTGCTTCTTCTGATTCACGCTCCAGACTTCACCTTCTCCTTCTCCTTCTTCTACTTCTTCTGATTCACCCTCCAGACTTCACCTTCTCCTTCTCCTTCTTCTACTTCTTCTGATTCACCATCCAGACTTCACCTTCTCCTTCTCCTTCTTCTACTTCTTCTGCTTCTCCCTCCAAACTTCACCTTCTCCTTCTCCTTCTTCTGCTTCTTCTGATTCACCCTCCAGCCTTCACCTTCTCCTTCTCCTTCTTCTACTTCTCCTGATTCACCCTCCAGACTTCACCTTCTCCTTCTCCTTCTTCTACTTCTTCTGATTCACCCTCCAGACTTCACCTTCTCCTTCTCCTTCTTCTACTTCTTATGATTCACCCTCCTGACTTCACCTTCTCCTTCTCCTTCTTCTGCTCCTTCTGCTTCACCCTCCAGATTTCACCTTCTCCTTCTCCTTCTTCTACTTCTTCTGATTCACCCTCCTGACTTCACCTTCTCCTTCTCCTTCTTCTCCTTCTTCTGCTTCACCCTCCAGACTTCACCTTCTCCTTCTCCTTCTTCTACTTCTTCTGATTCACCCTCCAGACTTCCCCTTCTCCTTCTCCTTCTTCTGCTTCTTCTGATTCACCCGCCAGACTTCACCTTCTCCTTCTCCTTATTCTGCTTCTCCTGATTCACCCTCCAGACTTCACCTTCTCCTTCTCCTTCTTCTGCTTCTTTTGAATCACCCTCCTGACTTACCTTCTCCTTCTCCTTCTTCTGCTTCTTCTGATTCACCCTCCAGACTTCACCTTCTCCTTCTCCTTCATCTACTTCTTCTGATTCACCCTCCAGACTTCATCTTCTCCTTCTCCTTCTTCTGCTTCTTCTGATTTACCCTCCAGACTTCACCTTCTCCTTCTCCTTCTTCTGCTTTTTCTGATTCACCCTCCTGACTTCACCTTTTCCTTCTCCTTCTTCTACTTCTTCTGATTCACCCTCCAGACTTCACCTTCTCCTTCTCCTTCTTCTACTTCTTCTGATTCACCCACCAGACTTCACCTTCTCCTTCTCCTTCTTCTGCTTCTTCTGATTCACCCTCCAGACTTCACCTTCTCCTTCTCCTTCTTCTGCTTCTTCTGATTCACCCTCCAGACTTCACCTTCTCCTTCTCCTTCTTCTGCTTCTTTTGATTCACCCTCCTGACTTCACCTTCTCCTTCTCCTTCTTTTGCTTCTTCTGATTCACCCTCCAGACCTCACCTTCTCCTTCTCCTTCTTCTACTTCTTCTGATTCACCCTCCAGACTTCATCTTCTCCTTCTCCTTCTTTTGCTTCTTCTGATTGACCCTCCAGACTTCACCTTCTCCTTCTCCTTCTTCTGCTTCTTCTGATTCACCCTCCAGACTTCGCCTTCTCCTTCTCCTTCTTCTACTTCTTCTGATTCACCCTCCAGACTTCACCTTCTCCTTCTCCTTCTTCTACTTCTTCTGATTCACCCTCCAGTCTTCATCTTCTCCTTCTCCTTCTTCTGCTTCTTCTGATTCACCCTCCAGACTTCACCTTATCCTTCTCCTTCTTCTGCTTCTCCTGATTCACCCTCCTGACTTCACCTTCTCCTTCTCCTTCTTCTGCTTCTTCTGATTCACCCTCCAGACTTCACCTTCTCCTTCTCCTTCTTCTACTTCTTCTGATTCACCCTCCAGACTTCACCTTCTCCTGCTACTCCTTCTGCTTCATCTGATTCACCCTCCAGACTTCACCTTCTCCTTTTCCTTCTTCTGCTTCTTCTGATTCACCCTCCAGATTTCACCTTCTCCTTCTCCTTCTTCTGCTTCTTCTGATTCACCCTCCAGACTTCACCTTCTCCTTCTCCTTCTTCTGCTTCTTCTGATTCACCCTCCAGACTTCACCTTATCCTTCACCTTCTTCTACTTCTTATGATTCACCCTCCTGACTTCACCTTCTCCTTCTCCTTCTTCTGCTTCTTCTGCTCCACCCTCCAGACTTCACCTTCTTCTTCTCCTTCTTCTGCTTCTTCTGCTTCACCCTCCAGACTTCACCTTCTCCTTCTCCTTCTTCTGCTTCTTCTGCTTCTCCCTCCTGACTTCACCTTCTCCTTCTCCTTCTTCTACTTCTTCTGATTCACCCTCCAGACTTCACCTTCTCCTTCTCCTTCTTCTGCTTCTTCTGATTCACCCTCCAGACCTCACCTTCTCCTTCTCCTTCTTCTACTTCTTCTGATTCACCCTCCAGACTTCATCTTCTCCTTCTCCTTCTTCTGCTTCTTCTGATTCACTCTCCAGACTTCACCTTCTCCTTCTCCTTCTTCTACTTCTTCTGATTCACCCTCCAGACTTCACCTTCTCCTTCTCCTTCTTCTACTTCTTCTGATTCACCCTCCAGTCTTCACCTTCTCCTTCTCCTTCTTCTGCTTCTTCTGATTCACCCTTCAGACTTCACCTTCTTCTTCTCCTTCTTCTGCTTCTTCTGATTCACCCTCCAGACCTCACCTTCTCCTTCTCCTTCATTAACTTCTTCTGATTCACCCTCCAGACTTCATCTTCTCCTTCTCCTTCTTTTGCTTCTTCTGATTCACCCTCCAGACTTCACCTTCTCCTTCTCCTTCTTCTGCTTCTTCTGTTTCACCCTCCAGACTTCGCCTTCTCCTTCTCCTTCTTCTACTTCTTCTGATTCACCCTCCAGACTTCACCTTCTCCTTCTCCTTCTTCTACTTCTTCTGATTCACCCTCCAGTCTTCACCTTCTACTTCTCCTTCTTCTGCTTCTTCTGTTTCACCCTCCAGACTTCATCTTCTCCTTCTCCTTCTTTTGCTTCTTCTGATTCACCCTCCAGACTTCACCTTCTCCTTCTCCTTCTTCTGCTTCTTCTGTTTCACCCTCCAGACTTCGCCTTCTCCTTCTCCTTCTTCTGCGTCTTCTGATTCACCCTCCAGACTTCACCTTCTCCTTCTCCTTCTTCTGCTTCTCCTGATTCACCCTCCTGACTTCACCTTCTCCTTCTCCTTATTCTGCTTCTTCTGATTCACCCTCCAGACTTCACCTTCTCCTTCTCCTTCTTCTACTTCTTCTGATTCACCCTCCAGACTTCACCTTCTCCTTCTACTTCTTCTGCTTCTTCTGATTCACCCTCCAGACTTCACCTTCTCTTTTTCCTTCTTCTGCTTCTTCTGATTCACCCTCCAGACTTCACCTTCTCCTTCTCCTTCTTCTACTTCTTCTGATTCACCCTCCAGACTTCACCTTCTCCTTCTCCTTCTTCTACTTCTTCTGCTTCTCCCTCCAGACTTCACCTTCTCCTTCTCCTTCTTCTGCTTCTTCTGATTCACCCTCCAGACTTCACCTTCTCCTTCTCCTTCTTCTACTTCTTCTGATTCACCCTTCAGACTTCACCTTCTCCTTCTCCTTCTTCTACTTCTTCTGATTCACCCTCCAGACTTCACCTTCTCCTTCTCCTTCTTCTACTTCTTATGATTCACCCTCCTGACTTCACCTTCTCCTTCTCCTTCTTCTGCTTCTTCTGCTCCACCCTCCAGACTTCACCTTCTTCTTCTCCTTCTTCTGCTTCTTCTGCTTCACCCTCCAGACTTCACCTTCTCCTTCTCCTTCTTCTGCTTCTTCTGCTTCTCCCTCCTGACTTCACCTTCTCCTTCTCCTTCTTCTACTTCTTCTGATTCACCCTCCAGACTTCACCTTCTCCTTCTCCTTCTTCTGCTTCTTCTGATTCACCCTCCAGACCTCACCTTCTCCTTCTCCTTCTTCTACTTCTTCTGATTCACCCTCCAGACTTCATCTTCTCCTTCTCCTTCTTCTGCTTCTTCTGATTCACTCTCCAGACTTCACCTTCTCCTTCTCCTTCTTCTACTTCTTCTGATTCACCCTCCAGACTTCACCTTCTCCTTCTCCTTCTTCTACTTCTTCTGATTGACCCTCCAGTCTTCACCTTCTCCTTCTCCTTCTTCTGCTTCTTCTGATTCACCCTTCAGACTTCACCTTCTTCTTCTCCTTCTTCTGCTTCTTCTGATTCACCCTCCAGACCTCACCTTCTCCTTCTCCTTCATCAACTTCTTCTGATTCACCCTCCAGACTTCATCTTCTCCTTCTCCTTCTTTTGCTTCTTCTGATTCACCCTCCAGACTTCACCTTCTCCTTCTCCTTCTTCTGCTTCTTCTGTTTCACCCTCCAGACTTCGCCTTCTCCTTCTCCTTCTTCTACTTCTTCTGATTCACCCTCCAGACTTCACCTTCTCCTTCTCCTTCTTCTACTTCTTCTGATTCACCCTCCAGTCTTCACCTTCTCCTTCTCCTTCTTCTGCGTCTTCTGATTCACCCTCCAGACTTCACCTTCTCCTTCTCCTTCTTCTGCTTCTCCTGATTCACCCTCCTGACTTCACCTTCTCCTTCTCCTTATTCTGCTTCTTCTGATTCACCCTCCAGACTTCACCTTCTCCTTCTCCTTCTTCTACTTCTTCTGATTCACCCTCCAGACTTCACCTTCTCCTTCTACTTCTTCTGCTTCTTCTGATTCACCCTCCAGACTTCACCTTCTCTTTTTCCTTCTTCTGCTTCTTCTGATTCACCCTCCAGATTTCACCTTCTCCTTCTCCTTCTTCTGCTTCTTCTGATTCACCCTCCAGACTTCACCTTCTCCTTCTCCTTCTTCTACTTCTTCTGATTCACCCTCCAGACTTCATCTTCTCCTTCTCCTTCTTCTGCTTCTTCTGATTCACCCTCCACACTTCACCTTCTCCTTCTCCTTCTTCTGCTTCTTCTGATTCACCCTCCAGACTACACCTTCTCCTTCTCCTTCTTCTACTTCTTCTGATTCACCCTCCAGACTTCACCTTCTCCTTCTCCTTCTTCTGCTTCTTCTGACTCACCCTCCAGACTTCACCTTCTCCTGCTACTTCTCCTGCTTCTTCTGATTCACCCTCCAGACTTCACCTTCTCCTTCTCCTTCTTCTACTTCTTCTGATTCACCCTCCAGACTTCACCTTCTCCTTCTCCTTCTTCTGCTTCTTCTGATTCACGCTCCAGACTTCACCTTCTCCTTCTCCTTCTTCTACTTCTTCTGATTCACCCTCCAGACTTCACCTTCTCCTTCTCCTTCTTCTACTTCTTCTGATTCACCATCCAGACTTCACCTTCTCCTTCTCCTTCTTCTACTTCTTCTGCTTCTCCCTCCAAACTTCACCTTCTCCTTCTCCTTCTTCTGCTTCTTCTGATTCACCCTCCAGCCTTCACCTTCTCCTTCTCCTTCTTCTACTTCTCCTGATTCACCCTCCAGACTTCACCTTCTCCTTCTCCTTCTTCTACTTCTTCTGATTCACCCTCCAGACTTCACCTTCTCCTTCTCCTTCTTCTACTTCTTATGATTCACCCTCCTGACTTCACCTTCTCCTTCTCCTTCTTCTGCTCCTTCTGCTTCACCCTCCAGATTTCACCTTCTCCTTCTCCTTCTTCTACTTCTTCTGATTCACCCTCCTGACTTCACCTTCTCCTTCTCCTTCTTCTCCTTCTTCTGCTTCACCCTCCAGACTTCACCTTCTCCTTCTCCTTCTTCTACTTCTTCTGATTCACCCTCCAGACTTCCCCTTCTCCTTCTCCTTCTTCTGCTTCTTCTGATTCACCCGCCAGACTTCACCTTCTCCTTCTCCTTATTCTGCTTCTCCTGATTCACCCTCCAGACTTCACCTTCTCCTTCTCCTTCTTCTGCTTCTTTTGAATCACCCTCCTGACTTACCTTCTCCTTCTCCTTCTTCTGCTTCTTCTGATTCACCCTCCAGACTTCACCTTCTCCTTCTCCTTCATCTACTTCTTCTGATTCACCCTCCAGACTTCATCTTCTCCTTCTCCTTCTTCTGCTTCTTCTGATTTACCCTCCAGACTTCACCTTCTCCTTCTCCTTCTTCTGCTTTTTCTGATTCACCCTCCTGACTTCACCATCTCCTTCTCCTTCTTCTACTTCTTCTGATTCACCCTCCAGACTTCACCGTCTCCTTCTCCTTCTTCTACTTCTTCTGATTCACCCACCAGACTTCACCTTCTCCTTCTCCTTCTTCTGCTTCTTCTGATTCACCCTCCAGACTTCACCTTCTCCTTCTCCTTCTTCTGCTTCTTCTGATTCACCCTCCAGACTTCACCTTCTCCTTCTCCTTCTTCTGCTTCTTTTGATTCACCCTCCTGACTTCACCTTCTCCTTCTCCTTCTTTTGCTTCTTCTGATTCACCCTCCAGACCTCACCTTCTCCTTCTCCTTCTTCTACTTCTTCTGATTCACCCTCCAGACTTCATCTTCTCCTTCTCCTTCTTTTGCTTCTTCTGATTGACCCTCCAGACTTCACCTTCTCCTTCTCCTTCTTCTGCTTCTTCTGATTCACCCTCCAGACTTCGCCTTCTCCTTCTCCTTCTTCTACTTCTTCTGATTCACCCTCCAGACTTCACCTTCTCCTTCTCCTTCTTCTACTTCTTCTGATTCACCCTGCAGTCTTCATCTTCTCCTTCTCCTTCTTCTGCTTCTTCTGATTCACCCTCCAGACTTCACCTTATCCTTCTCCTTCTTCTGCTTCTCCTGATTCACCCTCCTGACTTCACCTTCTCCTTCTCCTTCTTCTGCTTCTTCTGATTCACCCTCCAGACTTCACCTTCTCCTTCTCCTTCTTCTACTTCTTCTGATTCACCCTCCAGACTTCACCTTCTCCTGCTACTCCTTCTGCTTCATCTGATTCACCCTCCAGACTTCACCTTCTCCTTTTCCTTCTTCTGCTTCTTCTGATTCACCCTCCAGATTTCACCTTCTCCTTCTCCTTCTTCTGCTTCTTCTGATTCACCCTCCAGACTTCACCTTCTCCTTCTCCTTCTTCTGCTTCTTCTGATTCACCCTCCAGACTTCACCTTCTCCTTCACCTTCTTCTACTTCTTCTGATTCACCCTCCAGACTTCACCTTCTCCTTCTCCTTCTTCTGCTTCTTCTGATTCACCCTCCAGACTTCACCTTCTCCTTCTCCTTCGTCTACTTCTTCTGATTCACCCTCCAGACTACACCTTCTCCTTCTCCTTCTTCTACTTCTTCTGATTCATCCTCCAGACTTCACCTTCTCCTTCTTCTGCTTCTTCTGATTCACCCTCCAGACTTCACCTTCTCCTTCTCCTTCTTCTACTTCTTCTGATTCACCCTCCAGACTTCACCTTCTCCTTCTCCTTCTTCTACTTCTTCTGATTCACCCTCCAGACTTCACCTTCTCCTTCTCCTTCTTCTACTTATTCTGCTTCTCCCTCCAGACTTCACCTTCTCCTTCTCCTTCTTCTGCTTCTTCTGATTCACCCACCAGACTTCACCTTCTCCTTCTCCTTCTTCTACTTCTTCTGATTCACCCTCCAGACTTCACCTTCTCCTTCTCCTTCTTCTACTTCTTCTGATTCACCCTCCAGACTTCACCTTCTCCTTCTCCTTCTTCTACTACTTATGATTCACCCTCCTGACTTCACCTTCTCCTTCTCCTCCTTCTGCTTCTTCTGCTTCACCCTCCAGACTTCACCTTCTCCTTCTCCTTCTTCTGCTTCTTCTGCTTCACCCTCCAGACTTCACCTTCTCCTTCTCCTTCTTCTGCTTCTTCTGCTTCACCCTCCTGACTTCACCTTCTCCTTCTCCTTCTTCTTCTTCTTCTGATTCACCCTCCAGACTTCACCTTCTCCTTCTCCTTCTTCTGCTTCTTCTGCTTCACCCTCCTGACTTCACCTTCGCCTTCTCCTTCTTCTGCTTCTTCTGATTCACCCTCCTGACTTCACCTTCTCCTTCTCCTTCTTCTGATTCTTTTGATTCACCCTCCAGACTTCACCTTCTCCTTCTCCTTCTTCTGCTTCTTGTGATTCACCCTCCATACTTCACCTTCTCCTTCTCCTTCTTCTACTTCTTCTGATTCACCCTCCTGACTTCACCTTCTCCTTCTCCTTCTTCTGATTCTTTTGATTCACCCTCCAGTCTTCACCTTCTCCTTCTCCTTCTTCTGCTTCTTCTGATTCACCCTCCAGACTTCACCTTCTCCTTCTCCTTCTTCTGATTCTTTTGATTCACCATCCAGACTTCACCTTCTCCTTCTCCTTCTTCTGCTTCTTCTGATTCACCCTCCTGACTTCACCCTCTCCTTCTCCTTCTTCTACTTCTTCTGATTCACCCTCCTGACTTCACCTTCTCCTTCTCCTTCATCTACTTCTTCTGCTTCACCCTCCAGACTTCACCTTCTCCTTCTCCTTCTTCTGCTTCTTCTGATTCACCCTCCAGACTTCACCTTCTCCTTCTCCTTCTTCTGCTTTTTCTGATTCACCCTCCTGACTTCACCTTCTCCTTCTCCTTCTTCTACTTCTTCTGATTCACCCTCCAGACTTCACCTCCTCCTTCTCCTTTTTCTACTTCTTCTGATTCACCCACCAGACTTCACCTTCTCCTTCTCCTTCTTCTGCTTCTTCTGATTCACCCTCCAGACTTCACATTCTCCTTCTCCTTCTTCTGCTTCTTTTGATTCACCCTTCAGACTTCACCTTCTCCTTCTCCTTCTTCTGCTTCTTCTGATTCACCCTCCAGACCTCACCTTCTCCTTCTCCTTCTTCAACTTCTTCTGATTCACCCTCCAGACTTCATCTTCTCCTTCTCCTTCTTTTGCTTCTTCTGATTCACCCTCCAGACTTCACCTTCTCCTTCTCCTTCTTCTGCTTCTTCTGATTCACCCTCCAGACTTCGCCTTCTCCTTCTCCTTCTTCTCCTTCTTCTGATTCACCCTCCAGACTTCACCTTCTCCTTCTCCTTCTTCTACTTCTTCTGATTCACCCTCCAGACTTCCCCTTCTCCTTCTCCTTCTTCTGCTTCTTCTGATTCACCTACCAGACTTCACCTTCTCCTTCTCCTTATTCTGCTTCTCCTGATTCACCCTCCAGACTTCACCTTCTCCTTCTCCTTCTTCTGCTTCTTTTGAATCACCCTCCTGACTTACCTTCTCCTTCTCCTTCTTCTGCTTCTTCTTATTCACCCTCCAGACTTCACCTTCTCCTTCTCCTTCATCTACTTCTTCTGATTCACCCTCCAGACTTCATCTTCTCCTTCTCCTTCTTCTGCTTCTTCTGATTTACCCTCCAGACTTCACCTTCTCCTTCTCCTTCTTCTGCTTTTTCTGATTCACCCTCCTGACTTCACCTTCTCCTACTCCTTCTTCTACTTCTTCTGATTCACCCTCCAGACTTCACCTTCTCCTTCTCCTTCTTCTACTTCTTCTGATTCACCCACCAGACTTCACCTTCTCCTTCTCCTTCTTCTGCTTCTTCTGATTCACCCTCCAGACTTCACCTTCTCATTCTCCTTCTTCTGCTTCTTCTGATTCACCCTCCAGACTTCACCTTCTCCTTCTCCTTCTTCTGCTTCTTTTGATTCACCCTTCAGATTTCACCTTTTCCTTCTCCTTCTTTTGCTTCTTCTGATTCACCCTCCAGACCTCACCTTCTCCTTCTCCTTCTTCTACTTCTTCTGATTCACCCTCCAGACTTCATCTTCTCCTTCTCCTTCTTTTGCTTCTTCTGATTGACCCTCCAGACTTCACCTTCTCCTTCTCCTTCTTCTGCTTCTTCTGATTCACCCTCCAGACTTCGCCTTCTCCTTCTCCTTCTTCTACTTCTTCTGATTCACCCTCCAGACTTCACCTTCTCCTTCTCCTTCTTCTACTTCTTCTGATTCACCCTCCAGTCTTCATCTTCTCCTTCTCCTTCTTCTGCTTCTTCTGATTCACCCTCCAGACTTCACCTTCTCCTTATCCTTCTTCTGCTTCTCCTGATTCACCCTCCTGACTTCACCTTCTCCTTCTCCTTCTTCTGCTTCTTCTGATTCACCCTCCAGACTTCACCTTCTCCTTCTCCTTCTTCTACTTCTTCTGATTCACCCTCCAGACTTCACCTTCTCATGCTACTCCTTCTGCTTCATCTGATTCACCCTCCAGACTTCACCTTCTCCTTTTCCTTCTTCTGCTTCTTCTGATTCACCCTCCAGATTTCACCTTCTCCTTCTCCTTCTTCTGCTTCTTCTGATTCACCCTCCAGACTTCACCTTCTCCTTCTCCTTCTTCTGCTTCTTCTGATTCACCCTCCAGACATCACCTTCTCCTTCACCTTCTTCTACTTCTTCTGATTCACCCTCCAGACTTCACCTTCTCCTTCTCCTTCTTCTGCTTCTTCTGATTCACCCTCCAGACTTCACCTTCTCCTTCTCCTTCGTCTACTTCTTCTGATTCACCCTCCAGACTACACCTTCTCCTTCTCCTTCTTCTACTTCTTCTGATTCATCCTCCAGACTTCACCTTCTCCTTCTCCTTCTTCTGCTTCTTCTGATTCACCCTCCAGACTTCACCTTCTCCTTCTCCTTCTTCGACTTCTTCTGATTCACCCTCCAGACTTCACCTTCTCCTTCTCCTTCTTCTATTTCTTCTGATTCACCCTCCAGACTTCACCTTCTCCTTCTCCGTCTTCTACTTCTTCTGCTTCTCCCTCCAGACTTCACCTTCTCCTTCTCCTTCTTCTGCTTCTTCTGATTCACCCTCCAGACTTCACCTTCTCCTTCTCCTTCTTCTACTTCTTCTGATTCACCCTCCAGACTTCACCTTCTCCTTCTCCTTCTTCTACTTCTTCTGATTCACCCTCCAGACTTCACCTTCTCCTTCTCCTTCTTCTACTACTTATGATTCACCCTCCTGACTTCACCTTCTCCTTCTCCTCCTTCTGCTTCTTCTGCTTCACCCTCCAGACTTCACCTTCTCCTTCTCCTTCTTCTGCTTCTTCTGCTTCACCCTCCAGACTTCACCTTCTCCTTCTTCTGCTTCTTCTGCTTCACCCTCCTGACTTCACCTTCTCCTTCTCCTTCTTCTTCTTCTTCTGATTCACCCTCCAGACTTCACCTTCTCCTTCTCCTTCTTCTGCTTCTTCTGCTTCACCCTCCTGACTTCACCTTCGCCTTCTCCTTCTTCTGCTTCTTCTGATTCACCCTCCTGACTTCACCTTCTCCTTCTCCTTCTTCTGATTCTTTTGATTCACCCTCCAGACTTCACCTTCTCCTTCTCCTTCTTCTGCTTCTTCTGATTCACCCTCCAGACTTCACCTTCTCCTTCTCCTTCTTCTACTTCTTCTGATTCACCCTCCTGACTTCACCTTCTCCTTCTCCTTCTTCTGATTCTTTTGATTCACCCTCCAGTCTTCACCTTCTCCTTCTCCTTCTTCTGCTTCTTCTGATTCACCCTCCAGACTTCACCTTCTCCTTCTCCTTCTTCTGATTCTTTTGATTCACCCTCCAGACTTCACCTTCTCCTTCTCCTTCTTCTGCTTCTTCTGATTCACCCTCCTGACTTCACCCTCTCCTTCTCCTTCTTCTACTTCTTCTGATTCACCCTCCTGACTTCACCTTCTCCTTCTCCTTCATCTACTTCTTCTGCTTCACCCTCCAGACTTCACCTTCTCCTTCTCCTTCTTCTACTTCTTCTGATTCACCCTCCAGACTTCACCTTCTCCTTCTCCTTCTTCTGGTTCTTCTGATTCACCCTCCAGACTTCACCTTCTCCTTCTCCTTATTCTGCTTCTTCTGATTCACCCGCCAGACTTCACCTTCTCCTTCTCCTTATTCTGCTTCTTCTGATTCACCCTCCAGACTTCACCTTCTCCTTCTCCTTCTTCTGCTTCTTCTGATTCACCTTCAGACTTTACCTTCTCCTTCTCCTTCTTCTGCTTCTTCTGATTCACCCTCCAGACTTCACCTTCTCCTTCTCCTTCATCTACTTCTTCTGATTCACCCTCCAGACTTCACCTTCTCCTTCTCCTTCATCTACTTCTTCTGATTCACCCTCCAGACTTCATCTTCTCCTTCTCCTTCTTCTGCTTCTTCTGATTCACCCTCCAGACTTCACCTTCTCCTTCTCCTTCTTCTGCTTTTTCTGATTCACCCTCCTGACTTCACCTTCTCCTTCTCCTTCTTCTACTTCTTCTGATTCACCCTCCAGACTTCACCTCCTCCTTCTCCTTTTTCTACTTCTTCTGATTCACCCTCCAGACTTCACCTTCTCCTTCTCCTTCTTCTGCTTCTTCTGATTCACCCTCCAGACTTCACCTTCTCCTTCTCCTTCTTCTGCTTCTTTTGATTCGCCCTTCAGACTTCACCTTCTCCTTCTCCTTCTTCTGCTTCTTCTGATTCACCCTCCGGACCTCACCTTCTCCTTCTCCTTCTTCAACTTCTTCTGATTCACCCTCCAGACTTCATCTTCTCCTTCTCCTTCTTTTGCTTCTTCTGATTCACCCTCCAGACTTCACCTTCTCCTTCTCCTTCTTCTGCTTCTTCTGATTCACCCTCCAGACTTCGCCTTCTCCTTCTCCTTCTTCTCCTTCTTCTGATTCACCCTCCAGACTTCACCTTCTCCTTCTCCTTCTTCTACTTCTTCTGATTCACCCTCCAGTCTTCACCTTCTCCTTCTCCTTCTTCTGCTTCTTCTGATTCACCCTCCAGACTTCACCTTCTCCTTCTCCTTCTTCTGCTTCTCCTGATTCACCCTCCAGACTTCACGTTCTCCTTCTACTTCTTCTGCTTCTTCTGATTCACCCTCCAGACTTCACCTTCTCCTTCTCCTTCTTCTGCTTCTTCTGATTCACCCTCCAGACTTCACCTTCTCCTTCTCCTTCTTCTACTTCTTCTGATTCACCCTCCAGACTTCTCCTTCTCCTTCTCCTTCTTCTGCTTCTTCTGATTCACCCTCCAGACTTCACCTTCTCCTTCTCCTTCGTCTACTTCTTCTGATTCACCCTCCAGACTACACCTTCTCCTTCTCCTTCTTCTACTTCTTCTGATTCACCCTCCAGACTTCACCATCTCCTTCTCCTTCTTCTGCTTCCTCTGATTCACCCTCCAGACTTCACCTTCTCCTTCTCCTTCTTCTACTTCTTCTGATTCACCCTCCAGACTTCACCTTCTCCTTCTCCTTCTTCTACTTCTTCTGCTTTTCCCTCCAGACTTCACCTTCTCCTTCTCCTTCTTCTGCTTCTTCTGATTCACCCTCCAGACTTCACCTTCTCCTTCTCCTTCTTCTACTTCTTCTGATTCACCCTCCAGACTTCACCTTCTCCTTCTCCTTCTTCTACTTCTTCTGATTCACCCTCCAGACTTCACCATCTCCTTCTCCTTCTTCTACTTCTTATGATTCACCCTCCTGACTTCACCTTCTCCTTCTCCTTCTTCTGCTTCTTCCGCTTCAACCTCCAGACTTCACCTTCTCCTTCTCCTTCTTCTGCTTCTTCTGCTTCACCCTCCAGACTTCACCTTCTCCTTCTCCTTCTTCTGCTTCTTCTGCTTCACCCTCCTGACTTCACCTTCTCCTTCTCCTTCTTCTGCTTCTTCTGCTTCACCCTCCAGACTTCACCTTCTCCTTCTCCTTCTTCTGCTTCTTCTGCTTCACCCTCCAGACTTCACCTTCTCCTTCTCCTTCTTCTGCTTCTTCTGCTTCACCCTTCAGACTTCACCTTCTCCTTCTCCTTCTTCTGCTTCTTCTGCTTCGCCCTCCAGACTTCACCTTCTCCTTCTCCTTCTTCTGCTTCTTCTGCTTCACCCTCCAGACTTCACCTTCTCCTTCTCCTTCTTCTGCTTCTTCTGCTTCACCCTGCTGACTTCACCTTCTCCTTCTCCTTCTTCTGCTTCTTCTGATTCACCCTCCTAACTTCACCTTCTCCTTCTCCTTCTTCTGCTTCTTCTGATTCACCCTCCTGACTTCACCTTCTCCTTCTCCTTCTTCTGCTTCTTCTGATTCACCCTCCAGACTTCACCTTCTCCTTCTCCTTCTTCTGCTTCTTCTGATTCACCCTCCTGACTTCACCTTCTCCTTCTCCTTCTTCTGCTTCTTCTGCTTCACCCTCCAGACTTCACCTTCTCCTTCTCCTTCTTCTGCTTCTTCTGCTTCACCCTCCAGACTTCACCTTCTCCTTCTCCTTCTTCTGCTTCTTCTGCTTCACCCTCCTGACTTCACCTTCTCCTTCTCCTTCTTCTACTTCTTCTGATTCACCCTCCAGACTTCACCTTCTCCTTCTCCTTCTTCTGCTTCTTCTGATTCACCCTCCAGACTTCACATTCTCCTTCTCCTTCTTCTACTTCTTCTGATTCACCCTCGAGACTTCATCTTCTCCTTCTCCTTCTTCTGCTTCTTCTGATTCACCCTCCAGACATCACCTTCTCCTTCTCCTTCTTCTGCTTCTTCTGATTCACCCTCCAGACTTCACCTTCTCCTTCTCCTTCTTCTACTTCTTCTGATTCACCCTCTAGACTTCAACTTCTCCTTCTCCTTCTTCTGCTTCTTCTGCTTCACCCTCCAGACTTCACCTTCTCGTTCTCCTTCTTCTGCTTCTTCTGCTTCACCCTCCTGACTTCACCTTCTCCTTCTCCTTCTTCTACTTCTTCTGCTTCACCCCCCTGACTTCACCTTCTCCTTCTCCTTCTTCTGCTTCTTCTGATTCACCCTCCTAACTTCACCTTCTCCTTCTCCTTCTTCTGCTTCTTCTGATTCACCCTCCTGACTTCACCTTCTCCTTCTCCTTCTTCTGCTTCTTCTGATTCACCCTCCAGACTTCACCTTCTCCTTCTCCTTCTTCTGCTTCTTCTGATTCACCCTCCAGACTTCACCTTCTCCTTTTCCTTCTTCTGCTTCTTCTGATTCACCCTCCAGACCTCACCTTCTCCTTCTCCTTATTCTACTTCTTCTGATTCACCCTCCAGACTTCATTTTCTCCTTCTCCTTCTTCTGCTTCTTCTGATTCACCCTCCAGACTTCACCTTCTCCTTCTCCTTCTTCTGCTTCTTCTGATTCACCCTCCAGACTTCACCTTCTCCTTCTCCTTCTTCTACTTCTTCTGATTCACCCTCCAGACTTCACCTTCTCCTTCTCCTTCTTCTGCTTCTTCTGATTCACCCTCCAGTCTTCACCTCCTTCTTCTCCTTCTTCTGCTTCTTCTGATTCACCCTCCAGACTTCACCTTCTCCTTCTCCTTCTTCTGATTCTTTTGATTCACCATCCAGACTTCACCTTCTCCTTCTCCTTCTTCTGCTTCTTCTGATTCACCCTCCTGACTTTAACTTCTCCTTCTCCTTCTTCTACTTCTTCTGCTTCACCCTCCAGACTTCACCTTCTCCTTCTCCTCCTTCTGCTTCTTCTGATTCACCCTCCTGACTTCACCCTCTCCTTCTCCTTCTTCTACTTCTTCTGATTCACCCTCCTGACTTCACCCTTTCCTTCTCCTTCTTCTACTTCTTCTGCTTCACCCTCCTGACTTCACCTTCTCCTTCTCCTTCTTCTACTTCTTCTGCTTCACCCTCCAGAATTCACCTTCTCCTTCTCCTTCTTCTGCTTCTCCTGATTCACCCTCCTGACTTCACCTTCTCCTTCTCCTTCTTCTGCTTCTTCTGATTCACCCTCCAGACTTCACCTTCTCCTTCTCCTTCTTGTACTTCTTCTAATTCACCATCCAGACTTCACCTTCTCCTTCTTCTGCTTCTTCTGATTCACCCTCCAGACTTCACCTTCTCCTTCTCCTTCTTGTACTTCTTCTAATTCACCCTCCAGACTTCACCTTCTCCTTCTTCTGCTTCTTCTGATTCACCCTCCAGACTTCACCTTCTCCTTCTCCTTCTTCTACTTCTTCTGATTCACCCTCCAGACTTCACCTTCTCCTTCTCCGTCTTCGACTTCTTCTGCTTCTCCCTCCAGACTTCACCTTCTCCTTCTCCTTCTTCTGCTTCTTCTGATTCACCCTCCAGACTTCACCTTCTCCTTCTCCTTCTTCTACTTCTTCTGATTCACCCTCCAGACTTCACCTTCTCCTTCTCCTTCTTCTACTTCTTCTGATTCACCCTCCAGACTTCACCTTCTCCTTCTCCTTCTTCTACTACTTATGATTCACCCTCCTGACTTCACCTTCTCCTTCTCCTCCTTCTGCTTCTTCTGCTTCACCCTCCAGACTTCACCTTCTCCTTCTCCTTCTTCTGCTTCTTCTGCTTCACCCTCCAGACTTCACCTTCTCCTTCTCCTTCTTCTGCTTCTTCTGCTTCACCCTCCTGACTTCACCTTCTCCTTCTCCTTCTTCTTCTTCTTCTGATTCACCCTCCAGACTTCACCTTCTCCTTCTCCTTCTTCTGCTTCTTCTGCTTCACCCTCCTGACTACACCTTCGCCTTCTCCTTCTTCTGCTTCTTCTGATTCACCCTCCTGACTTCACCTTCTCCTTCTCCTTCTTCTGCTTCTTCTGCTTCACCCTGCTGACTTCACCTTCTCCTTCTCCTTCCTCTACTTCTTCTGATTCACCCTCCAGACTTCACCTTCTCCTTCTCCTTCTTCTGCTTCTTCTGCTTCACCCTCCAGACTTCACCTTCTCGTTCTCCTTCTTCTGCTTCTTCTGCTGCGCCCTCCAGACTTCATCTTCTCCTTCTCCTTCTTCTGCTTCTTCTGCTTCACCCTCCTGACTTCATCTTCTCCTTCTCCTTCTTCTACTTCTTCTGCTTCAACCCCCTGACTTCACCTTCTCCTTCTCCTTCTTCTGCTTCTTCTGATTCACCCTCCTAACTTCACCTTCTCCTTCTCCTTCTTCTGCTTCTTCTGATTCACCCTCCTGACTTCACCTTCTCCTTCTCCTTCTTCTGCTTCTTCTGATTCACCCTCCAGACTTCACCTTCTCCTTCTCCTTCTTCTGCTTCTTCTGATTCACCCTCCTGACTTCACCTTCTCCTTCTCCTTCTTCTGCTTCTTCTGCTTCACCCTCCAGACTTCACCTTCTCCTTCTCCTTCTTCTGCTTCTTCTGCTTCACCCTCCAGACTTCACCTTCTCCTTCTCCTTCTTCTGCTTCTTCTGCTTCACCCTCCTGACTTCACCTTCTCCTTCTCCTTCTTCTACTTCTTCTGATTCACCCTCCAGACTTCACCTTCTCCTTCTCCTTCTTCTGCTTCTTCTGATTCACCCTCCAGACTTCACATTCTCCTTCTCCTTCTTCTACTTCTTCTGATTCACCCTCGAGACTTCATCTTCTCCTTCTCCTTCTTCTGCTTCTTCTGATTCATCCTCCAGACTTCACCTTCTCCTTCTCCTTCTTCTGCTTCTTCTGATTCACCCCCCAGACTTCACCTTCTCCTTCTCCTTCTTCTACTTCTTCTGATTCACCCTTTAGACTTCAACTTCTCCTTCTTCTGCTTCTTCTGCTTCACCCTCCAGACTTCACCTTCTCGTTCTCTTTCTTCTGCTTCTTCTGATTCACCCTCCTAACTTCACCTTCTCCTTATCCTTCTTCTGCTTCTTCTGATTCACCCTCCTGACTTCACCTTCTCCGTCTCCTTCTTCTGCTTCTTCTGATTCACCCTCCAGACTTCATCTTCTCCTTCTCCTTCTTCTGCTTCTTCTGATTCACCCTCCAGACTTCACCTTCTCCTTTTCCTTCTTCTGCTTCTTCTGATTCACCCTCCAGACCTCACCTTCTCGTTCTCCTTCTTCTACTTCTTCTGATTCACCCTCCAGACTTCATCTTCTCCTTCTCCTTCTTCTGCTTCTTCTGATTCACCCTCCAGACTTCACCTTCTCCTTCTCCTTCTTCTGCTTCTTCTGATTCACCCTCCAGACTTCACCTTCTCCTTCTCCTTCTTCTACTTCTTCTGATTCACCCTCCAGACTTCACCTTATACTTCTCCTTCTTCTGCTTCTTCTGATTCACCCTCCAGTCTTCACCTCCTCCTTCTCCTTCTTCTGCTTCTTCTGATTCACCCTCCAGACTTCACCTTCTCCTTCTCCTTCTTCTGATTCTTTTGATTCACCCTCCAGACTTCACCTTCTCCTTCTCCTTCTTCTGCTTCTTCTGATTCACCCTCCAGACTTCACCTTCTCCTTCTCCTTCTTCTGCTTCTTCTGCTTCACCCTCCAGACTTCACCTTCTCCTTCTCCTCCTTCTGCTTCTTCTGATTCACCCTCCTGACTTCACCCTCTCCTTCTCCTTCTTCTGCTTCTTCTGATTCACCCTCCTGACTTCACCCTCTCCTTCTCCTTCTTCGACTTCTTCTGCTTCACCCTCCTGACTTCACCTTCTCCTTCTCCTTCTTCTACTTCTTCTGCTTCACCCTCCAGACTTCACCTTCTCCTTCTCCTTCTTCTGCTTTTTCTGATTCAACCTCCTGACATCACCTTCTCCTTCTCCTTCTTCTACTTCTTCTGATTCACCCTCCAGACTTCACCTTCTCCTTCTCCTTCTTCTACTTCTTCAATCACCCACCAGACTTCACCTTCTCCTTCTCCTTCTTCTGCTTCTTCTGATTCACCCTCCAGACTTCACCTTCTCCTTCTCCTTCTTCTGCTTCTTCTGATTCACCCTCCAGACTTCACCTTCTCCTTCTCCTTCTTCTGCTTCTTTTGATTCACCCTTCAGACTTCACCTTCTCCTTCTCCTTCTTCTGCTTCTTCTGATTCACCCTCCAGACCTCACCTTCTCCTTCTCCTTCTTCAACTTCTTCTGATTCACCCTCCAGACTTCATCTTCTCCTTCTCCTTCTTTTGCTTCTTCTGATTCACCCTCCAGACTTCACCTTCTCCTTCTCCTTCTTCTGCTTCTTTTGATTCACCCTTCAGACTTCACCTTCTCCTTCTCCTTCTTCTGCTTCTTCTGATTCACCCTCCAGACTTCACCTTCTCCTTCTCCTTCTTCTGCTTCTTCTGATTCACCCTCTAGACTTCACCTTCTCCTTCTCCTTCTTCTGCTTCTTTTGATTCACCCTTCAGACTTCACCTTCTCCTTCTCCTTCTTCTGCTTCTTCTGATTCACCCTCCAGACCTCGCCTTCTCCTTCTCCTTCTTCTACTTATTCTGATTCACCCTCCAGACTTCACCTTCTCCTTCTCCTTCTTCTACTTCTTCTGATTCACCCTCCAGTCTTCACCTTCTCCTTCTCCTTCTTCTGCGTCTTCTGATTCACCCTCCAGACTTCACCTTCTCCTTCTCCTTCTTCTGCTTCTCCTGATTCACCCTCCTGACTTCACCTTCTCCTTCTCCTTCTTCTGCTTCTTCTGATTCACCCTCCAGACTTCACCTTCTCCTTCTCCTTCTTGTACTTCTTCTAATTCACCCTCCAGACTTCACCTTCTCCTTCTCCTTCTTCTGCTTCTTCTGATTCACCCTCCAGACTTCACCTTCTCCTTCTCCTTCGTCTACTTCTTCTGATTCACCCTCCAGACTACAATTTCTCCTTCTCCTTCTTCTACTTCTTCTGATTCACCCTCCAAACTTCACCTTCTCCTTCTCCTTTTTCTGCTTCTTCTGATTCACCCTCCAGACTTCACCTTCTCCTTCTCCTTCTTCTACTTCTTCTGATTCACCCTCCAGACTTCACCTTCTCCTTCTCCTTCTTCTACTTCTTCTGATTCACCCTCCAGACTTCACCTTCTCCTTCTCCTTCTTCTACTTCTTCTGCTTCTCCCTCCAGACTTCACCTTCTCCTTCTCCTTCTTCTGCTTCTTCTGATTCATCCTCCAGACTTCACCTTCTCCTTCTCCTTCTTCTACTTCTTCTGATTCACCCTCCAGACTTCAGCTTCTCCTTCTCCTTCTTCTACTTCTTCTGATTCACCCTCCAGACTTCACCTTCTTCTTCTCCTTCTTCTACTTCTTATGATTCACCCTCCTGACTTCACCTTCTCCTTCTCCTTCTTCTGCTTCTTCTGCTTCACCCTCCAGACTTCACCTTCTCCTTCTCCTTCTTCTGCTTCTTCTGCTTCACCCTCCAGACTTCACCTTCTCCTTCTCCTTCTTCGGCTTCTTCTGCTTCACCCTCCTGACTTCACCTTCGCCTTCTCCTTCTTCTACTTCTTCTGATTCACCCTCCAGACTTCACCTTCTCCTTCTCCTTCTTCTGCTTCTTCTGCTTCACCCTCCAGACTTCACCTTCTCCTTCTCCTTCTTCTGCTTCTTCTGATTCGCCCTCCAGACTTCACTTCTCCTTCTCCTTCTTCTGCTTCTTCTGCTTTACCCTCCAGACATCACCTTCTCCTTCTCCTTCTTCTGCTTCTTCTGCTTCACCCTCCTGACTTCACCTTCTCCTTCTCCTTCTTCTACTTCTTCTGATTCACCCTCCAGACTTCACCTTCTCCTTCTCCTTCTTCTGCTTCTTCTGCTTCACCCTCCAGACTTCACCTTCTCGTTCTCCTTCTTCTGCTTCTTCTGCTGCGCCCTCCAGACTTCACCTTCTCCTTCTCCTTCTTCTGCTTCTTCTGCTTCACCCCCCTGACTTCACCTTCTCCTTCTCCTTCTTCTACTTCTTCTGCTTCACGCCCCTGACTTCACCTTCTCCTTCTCCTTCTTCTGCTTCTTCTGATTCACCCTCCTAACTTCACCTTCTCCTTCTCCTTCTTCTGCTTCTTCTGATTCACCCTCCTGACTTCATCTTCTCCTTCTCCTTCTTCTGCTTCTTCTGATTCACCCTCCAGACTTCACCTTCTCCTTCTCCTTCTTCTGATTCACCCTCCAGACTTCACCTTCTCCTTCTCCTTCTTCTGCTTCTTCTGATTCACCCTCCAGACTTCATCTTCTCCTTCTCCTTCTTCTGCTTCTTCTGATTCACCCTCCAGACTTCAACTTCTCCTTCTCCTTTTCTGCTTCTTCTGATTCAGCCTCCAGACTTCACCTTCTCTTTCTCCTTCTTCTACCTCTTCTGAATCACCCTCCAGACTTCACCTTCTTCTTCTCCTTCTTCTACTTCTTCTGATTCACCCTCCAGTCTTCACCTTCTCCTTCTCCTTCTTCTGCTTCTTCTGATTCACCCTCCAGACTTCACCTTCTCCTTCTCCTTCTTCCGATTCTTTTGATTCACCCTCCAGACTTCACCTTCTCCTTCTCCTTCTTCTGCTTCTTCTGATTCACCCTCCTGACTTCACCCTCTCCTTCTCCTTCTTCTACTTCTTCTGATTCACCCTCCTGACTTCACATTCTCCTTCTCCTTCTTCAACTTCTTCTGATTCACCCTCCAGACTTCACCTTCTACTTCTCCTTCTTCTGCTTCTTCTGATTCACCCTCCAGACTTCACCTTCTCCTTCTCCTTCTTCTGCTTCTTCTGATTCACCCTCCAGACTTCACCTTCTACTTCTCCTTATTCTGCTTCTTCTGATTCACCCTTCAGACTTCACCTTCTCCTTCTCCTTCTTCTGCTTCTTCTGATTCACCGTCCAGACCTCACCTTCTCCTTCTCATTCTTCTACTTCTTCTGCTTCACCCTCCAGACTTCACCTTCTCCTTCTCCTCCTTCTGCTTCTTCTGATTCACCCTCCTGACTTCACCCTCTCCTTCTCCTTCTTCTACTTCATCTGATTCACCCTCCTGACTTCACCCTCTCCGTCTCCTCCTTCTACTTCTTCTGCTTCACCCTCCTGACTTCACCTTCTCCTTCTCCTTCTTCTACTTCTTCTGCTTCACCCTCCAGACTTCACCTTCTCCTTCTCCTTCTTCTGCTTTTTCTGATTCACCCTCCTGACATCACCTTCTCCTTCTCCTTCTTCTACTTCTTCTGATTCACCCTCCAGACTTCACCTTCTCCTTCTCCTTCTTCTACTTCTTCTGATTCACCCACCAGACTTCACCTTCTCCTTCTCCTTCTTCTGCTTCTTCTGATTCACCCTCCAGACTTCACCTTCTCCTTCTCCTTCTTCTGCTTCTTCTGATTCACCCTCCAGACTTCACCTTCTCCTTCTCCTTCTTCTGCTTCTTTTGATTCACCCTTCAGACTTCACCTTCTCCTTCTCCTTCTTCTGCTTCTTCTGATTCACCCTCCAGACCTCACCTTCTCCTTCTCCTTCTTCAACTTCTTCTGATTCACCCTCCAGACTTCATCTTCTCCTTCTCCTTCTTTTGCTTCTTCTGATTCACCCTCCAGACTTCACCTTCTCCTTCTCCTTCTTCTGCTTCTTCTGATTCACCCTCCAGACTTCGCCTTCTCCTTCTCCTTCTTCTACTTCTTCTGATTCACCCTCCAGACTTCACCTTCTCCTTCTCCTTCTTCTACTTCTTCTGATTCACCCTCCAGTCTTCACCTTCTCCTTCTCCTTCTTCTGCGTCTTCTGATTCACCCTCCAAACTTCACCTTCTCCTTCTCCTTCTTCTGCTTCTCCTGATTCACCCTCCTGACTTCACCTTCTCCTTCTCCTTCTTCTGCTTCTTCTGATTCACCCGCCAGACTTCACCTTCTCCTTCTCCTTCTTGTACTTCTTCTAATTCACCCTCCAGACTTCACCTTCTCCTTCTCCTTCTTCTGCTTCTTCTGATTCACCCTCCAGACTTCACCTTCTCCTTCTCCTTCGTCTGCTTCTTCTGATTCACCCTCCAGACTACACCTTCTCCTTCTCCTTCTTCCACTTCTTCTGATTCACCCTCCAAACTTCACCTTCTCCTTCTCCTTCTTCTGCTTCTTCTGATTCACCCTCCAGACTTCACCTTCTCCTTCTCCTTCTTCTACTTCTTCTGATTCACCCTCCAGACTTCACCTTCTGCTTCTCCTTCTTCTACTTTTTCTGATTCACCCTCCAGACTTCACCTTCTCCTTCTCCTTCTTCTACTTCTTCTGCTTCTCCCTCCAGACTTCACCTTCTCCTTCTCCTTCTTCTGCTTCTTCTGATTCACCCTCCAGACTTCACCTTCTCCTTCTCCTTCTTCTACTTCTTCTGATTCACCCTCCAGACTTCAGCTTCTCCTTCTCCTTCTTCTACTTCTTCTGATTCACCCTCCAGACTTCACCTTCTCCTTCTCCTTCTTCTACTTCTTATGATTCACCCTCCTGACTTCACCTTCTCCTTCTCCTTCTTCTGCTTCTTCTGCTTCACCCTCCAGACTTCACCTTCTCCTTCTCCTTCTTCTGCTTCTTCTGCTTCACCCTCCAGACTTCACCTTCTCCTTCTCCTTATTCTGCTTCTTCTGCTTCACCCTCCTGACTTCACCTTCTCCTTCTCCTTCTTCTACTTCTTCTGATTCACCCTCCAGACTTCACCTTCTCCTTCTCCTTCTTCTGCTTCTTCTGCTTCACCCTCCAGACTTCACCTTCTCCTTCTCCTTCTTCTGCTTCTTCTGCTTCGCCCTCCAGACTTCACCTTCTCCTTCTCCTTCTTCTGCTTCTTCTGCTTCACCCTCCAGACATCACCTTCTCCTTCTCCTTCTTCTGCTTCTTCTGCTTCACCCTCCTGACTTCACCTTCTCCTTCTCCTTCTTCTACTTCTTCTGATTCACCCTCCAGACTTCACCTTCTCCTTCTCCTTCTTCTGCTTCTTCTGCTTCACCCTCCAGACTTCACCTTCTCGTTCTCCTTCTTCTGCTTCTTCTGCTGCGCCCTCCAGACTTCACCTTCTCCTTCTCCTTCTTCTGCTTCTTCTGCTTCACCCTCCTGACTTCACCTTCTCCTTCTCCTTCTTCTACTTCTTCTGCTTCACCCCACTGACTTCACCTTCTCCTTCTCCTTCTTCTGCTTCTTCTGATTCACCCTCCTAACTTCACCTTCTCCTTCTCCTTCTTCTGCTTCTTCTGATTCACCCTCCTGACTTCATCTTCTCCTTCTCCTTCTTCTGCTTCTTCTGATTCACCCTCCAGACTTCACCTTCTCCTTCTCCTTCTTCTGCTTCTTCTGATTCACCCTCCAGACTTCACCTTCTCCTTCTCCTTCTTCTGCTTCTTCTGATTCACCCTCCAGACCTCACCTTCTCCTTCTCCTTCTTCGAGTTCTTCTGATTCACCCTCCAGACTTCATCTTCTCCTTCTCCTTCTTCTGCTTCTTCTGATTCACCCTCCAGACTTCACCTTCTCCTTCTCCTTTTCTGCTTCTTCTGATTCACCCTCCAGACTTCACCTTCTCTTTCTCCTTCTTCTACTTCTTCTGAATCACCCTCCAGACTTCACCTTCTTCTTCTCCTTCTTCTCCTTCTTCTGATTCACCCTCCAGTCTTCACCTTCTCCTTCTCCTTCTTCTGCTTCTTCTGATTCACCCTCCAGACTTCACCTTCTCCTTCTCCTTCTTCTGATTCTTTTGATTCACCCTCCAGACTTCACCTTCTCCTTCTCCTTCTTCTGCTTCTTCTGATTCACCCTCCTGACTTCACCCTCTCCTTCTCCTTCTTCTACTTCTTCTGATTCACCCTCCTGACTTCACATTCTCCTTCTCCTTCTTCTACTTCTTCTGCTTCACCCTCCAGACTTCACCTTCTCCTTCTCCTTCTTCTACTTCTTCTGATTCACCCTCCAGACTTCACCTTCTCCTTCTCCTTCTTCTGCTTCTTCTGATTCACCCTCCAGACTTCACCTTCTCCTTCTCCTTATTCTGCTTCTTCTGATTCACCCTCCAGACTTCACCTTCTCCTTCTCCTTCTTCTGCTTCTTCTGATTCACCCTCCAGACTTCACCTTCTCCTTCTCCTTCTTCTGCTTCTTCTGATTCACCCTCCAGACTTCACCTTCTCCTTCTCCTTCTTCTGCTTCTTCTGATTCACCCTCCAGACTTCACATTCTCCTTCTCCTTCTTGTACTTCTTCTGATTCACCCTCCAGACTTCATCTTCTCCTTCTCCTTCTTCTGCTTCTTCTGATTCACCCTCCAGGCTTCACCTTCTCCTTTTCCTTCTTCTGCTTCTTCTGATTCACCCTCCAGACTTCACCTTCTCCTTCTCCTTCTTCTACTTCTTCTGATTCACCCTCCAGACTTCACCTTCTCCTTCTCCTTCTTCAACTTCTTCTGATTCACCCTCCAGATTTCACCTTCTACTTCTCCTTCTTCTGCTTCTTCTAATTCACCCTCCAGACTTCACCTTCTCCTTCTCCTTCTTCTGCTTCTTCTGATTCACCCTCCAGACTTCACCTTCTCCTTCTCCTTTTTCTGCTTCTTCTGATTCACCCTTCAGACTTCACCTTCTCCTTCTCCTTCTTCTGCTTCTTCTGATTCACCCTCCAGACCTCACCTTCTCCTTCTCCTTCTTCTAGTTCTTCTGATTCACCCTCCAGACTTCATCTTCTACTTCTCCTTCTTCTGCTTCTTCTGATTCACCCTCCAGACTTCACCTTCTCCTTCTCCTTCTTCTGCTTCTTCTGATTCACCCTCCAGACTTCGCCTTCTCCTTCTCCTTCTTCTACTTCTTCTGATTCACCCTCCAGACTTCACCTTCTCCTTCTCCTTCTTCTACTTCTTCTGATTCACCCTCCAGTCTTCACCTTCTCCTTCTCCTTCTTCTGCTTCTTCTGATTCACCCTCCAGACTTCACCTTCTCCTTCTCCTTCTTCTGCTTCTTCTGATTCACCCTCCTGACTTCACCTTCTCCTTCTCCTTCTTCTGCTTCTTCTGATTCACCCTCCAGACTTCACCTTCTCCTTCTCCTTCTTCTACTTCTTCTGATTCACCCTCCAGACTTCACCTTCTCCTTCTACTTCTTCTCCTTCTTCTGATTCACCCTCCAGACTTCACCTTCTCCTTCTCCTTCTTCTGCTTCTTCTGATTCACCCTCCAGACTTCACCTTCTCCCTCTCCTTCTTCTGCTTCTTCTGATGCACCCTCCAGACTTCACCTTCTCCTTCTCCTTCTTCTGCTTCTTCTGATTCACCCTCCAGACTTCACCTTCTCCTTCTCCTTCTTCTACTTCTTCTGATTCACCCTCCAGACTTTACCTTCTCCTTCTACTTCTTCTGCTTCTTCTGATTCACCCTCCAGACTTCACCTTCTCATTCTCCTTCGTCTACTTCTTCTGATTCAGCCTCCAGACTTCACCTTCTACTTCTCCTTCTTCTGCTTCTTCTGATTCACCCTCCAGACTTCACCTTCTCCTTCTCCTTCTTCTGCTTCTTCTGATTCACCCTCCAGACTTCACCTTCTCCTTCTCCTTCTTCTGCTTCTTCTGATTCACCCTTCAGACTTCACCTTCTCCTTCTACTTCTTCTGCTTCTTCTGATTCACCCTCCAGACTTCACCTTCTCATTCTCCTTCGTCTACTTCTTCTGATTCAGCCTCCAGACTTCACCTTCTACTTCTCCTTCTTCTGCTTCTTCTGATTCAACCTCCAGACCTCACCTTCTCCTTCTCCTTCTTCTACTTCTTCTGATTCACCCTCCAGACTTCATCTTCTCCTTCTCCTTCTTCTGCTTCTTCTGATTCACCCTCCAGACTTCACCTTCTCCTTCTCCTTCTTATGCTTCTTCTGATTCACCCTCCAGACTTCGCCTACTCCTTCTCCTTCTTCTACTCCTTCTGATTCACCCTCCAGACTTCACCTTCTCCTTCTCCTTCTTCTACTTCTTCTGATTTACCCTCCAGTCTTCACCTTCTCCTTCTCCTTCTTCTGCTTCTTCTGATTCACCCTCCAGACTTCACCTTCTCCTTCTCCTTCTTCTGCTTCTTCTGATTCACCCTCCTGACTTCACCTTCTCCTTCTCCTTCTTCTGCTTCTTCTGATTCACCCTCCTGACTTCACCTTCTCCTTCTCCTTCTTCTACTTCTTCTGCTTCACCCTCCAGACTTCACCTTCTCCTTCTCCTTCTTCTACTTCTTCTGATTCACCCTCCAGACTTCACCTTCTCCTTCTCCTTCTTCTGCTTCTTCTGATTCACCCTCCAGACTTCACCTTCTCCTTCTCCTTATTCTGCTTCTTCTGATTCACCCTCCAGACTTCACCTTCTGCTTCTCCTTCTTCTGCTTCTTCTGATTCACCCTCCAGACTTCACCTTCTGCTTCTCCTTCTTCTGCTTCTTCTGATTCACCCTCCAGACTTCACCTTCTCCTTCTCCTTCTTCTGCTTCTTCTGATTCACCCTCCAGACTTCACCTTCTCCTTCTCCTTCTTCTACTTCTTCTGATTCACCCTCCAGACTTCATCTTCTCCTTCTCCTTCTTCTGCTTCTTCTGATTCACCCTCCAGACTTCACCTTCTCCTTCTCCTTCTTCTGCTTCTTCTGATTCACCCTCCAGACTTCACCTTCTCCTTCTCCTTCTTCTACTTCTTCTGATTCACCCTCCAGACTTCACCTTCTCCTTCTCCTTCTTCAACTTCTTCTGATTCACCCTCCAGACTTCACCTTCTACTTCTCCTTCTTCTGCTTCTCCTGATTCACCCTCCAGACTTCACCTTCTCCTTCTCCTTCTTCTGCTTCTTCTGATTCACCCTCCAGACTTCACCTTCTCCTTCTCCTTCTTCTGCTTCTTCTGATTCACCCTTCAGACTTCACCTTCTCCTTCTCCTTCTTCTGCTTCTTTTGATTCACCCTTCAGACTTCACCTTCTCCTTCTCCTTCTTCTGCTTCTTCTGATTCACCCTCCAGACCTCACCTTCTCCTTCTCCTTCTTCAACTTCTTCTGATTCACCCTCCAGACTTCATCTTCTCCTTCTCCTTCTTTTGCTTCTTCTGATTCACCCTCCAGACTTCACCTTCTCCTTCTCCTTCTTCTGCTTCCTCTGATTCACCCTCCAGACTTCGCCTTCTCCTTCTCCTTCTTCTACTTCTTCTGATTCACCCTCCAGACTTCACCTTCTCCTTCTCCTTCTTCTACTTCTTCTGATTCACCCTCCAGTCTTCACCTTCTCCTTCTCCTTCTTCTGCGTCTTCTGATTCACCCTCCAAACTTCACCTTCTCCTTCTCCTTCTTCTGCTTCTCCTGATTCACCCTCCTGACTTCACCTTCTCCTTCTCCTTCTTCTGCTTCTTCTGATTCACCCACCAGACTTCACCTTCTCCTTCTCCTTCTTGTACTTCTTCTAATTCACCCTCCAGACTTCACCTTCTCCTTCTCCTTCTTCTGCTTCTTCTGATTCACCCTCCAGACTTCACCTTCTCCTTCTCCTTCGTCTGCTTCTTCTGATTCACCCTCCAGACTACACCTTCTCCTTCTCCTTCTTCCACTTCTTCTGATTCACCCTCCAAACTTCACCTTCTCCTTCTCCTTCTTCTGCTTCTTCTGATTCACCCTCCAGACTTCACCTTCTCCTTCTCCTTCTTCTACTTCTTCTGATTCACCCTCCAGACTTCACCTTCTGCTTCTCCTTCTTCTACTTCTTCTGATTCACCCTCCAGACTTCACCTTCTCCTTCTCCTTCTTCTACTTCTTCTGCTTCTCCCTCCAGACTTCACCTTCTCCTTCTCCTTCTTCTGCTTCTTCTGATTCACCCTCCAGACTTCACCTTCTCCTTCTCCTTCTTCTACTTCTTCTGATTCCCCCTCCAGACTTCAGCTTCTCCTTCTCCTTCTTCTGCTTCTTCTGCTTCACCCTCCAGACTTCACCTTCTCCTTCTCCTTCTTCTGCTTCTTCTGCTTCACCCTCCAGACTTCACCTTCTCCTTCTCCTTCTTCTGCTTCTTCTGCTTCACCCTCCTGACTTCACCTTCTCCTTCTCCTTCTTCTACTTCTTCTGATTCACCCTCCAGACTTCACCTTCTCCTTCTCCTTCTTCTGCTTATTCTGCTTCACCCTCCAGACTTCACCTTCTCCTTCTCCTTCTTCTGCTTCTTCTGCTTCGCCCTCCAGACTTCACCTTCTCCTTCTCCTTCTTCTGCTTCTTCTGCTTCACCCTCCAGACATCACCTTCTCCTTCTCCTTCTTCTGCTTCTTCTGCTTCACCCTCCTGACTTCACCTTCTCCTTCTCCTTCTTCTACTTCTTCTGACTCTCCCTCCAGACTTCACCTTCTCCTTCTCCTTCTTCTGCTTCTTCTGCTTCACCCTCCAGACTTCACCTTCTCGTTCTCCTTCTTCTGCTTCTTCTGCTGCGCCCTCCAGACTTCACCTTCTCCTTCTCCTTCTTCTGCTTCTTCTGCTTCACCCTCCTGACTTCACCTTCTCCTTCTCCTTCTTCTACTTCTTCTGCTTCACCCCACTGACTTCACCTTCTCCTTCTCCTTCTTCTGCTTCTTCTGATTCACCCTCCTAACTTCAACTTCTCCTTCTCCTTCTTCTGCTTCTTCTGATTCACCCTCCTGACTTCATCTTCTCCTTCTCCTTCTTCTGCTTCTTCTGATTCACCCTCCAGACTTCACCTTCTCCTTCTCCTTCTTCTGCTTCTTCTGATTCACCCTCCAGACTTCACCTTCTCCTTCTCCTTCTTCTGCTTCTTCTGATTCACCCTCCAGACCTCACCTTCTCCTTCTCCTTCTTCTACTTCTTCTGATTCACCCTCCAGACTTCATCTTCTCCTTCTCCTTCTTCTGCTTCTTCTGATTCACCCTCCAGACTTCACCTTCTCCTGCTCCTTTTCTGCTTCTTCTGATTCACCCTCTAGTCTTCACCTTCTCTTTCTCCTTCTTCTACTTCTTCTGAATCACCCTCCAGACTTCACCTTCTTCTTCTCCTTCTTCTCCTTCTTCTGATTCACCCTCCAGTCTTCACCTTCTCCTTCTCCTTCTTCTGCTTCTTCTGATTCACCCTCCAGACTTCACCTTCTCCTTCTCCTTTTCTGCTTCTTCTGATTCACCCTCCAGACTTCACCTTCTCTTTATCCTTCTTCTACTTCTTCTGAATCACCCTCCAGACTTCACCTTCTTCTTCTCCTTCTTCTCCTTCTTCTGATTCACCCTCCAGTCTTCACCTTCTCCTTCTCCTTCTTCTGCTTCTTCTGATTCACCCTCCAGACTTCACCTTCTCCTTCTCCTTCTTCTACTTCTTCTGCTTCACCCTCCAGACTTCACCTTCTCCTTCTCCTTCTTCTACTTCTTCTGATTCACCCTCCAGACTTCACCTTCTCCTTCTCCTGCTTCTGCTTCTTCTGATTCACCCTCCAGACTTCACCTTCTCCTTCTCCTTATTCTGCTTCTTCTGATTCACCCTCCAGACTTCACCTTCTCCTTCTCCTTCTTCTGCTTCTTCTGATTCACCCTCCAGACTTCACCTTCTCCTTCTCCTTCTTCTGCTTCTTCTGATTCACCCTCCAGACTTCATCTTCTCCTTCTCCTTCTTCTGCTTCTTCTGATTCACCCTCCAGACTTCACATTCTCCTTCTCCTTCTTCTACTTCTTCTGATTCACCCTCCAGACTTCATCTTCTCCTTCTCCTTCTTCTGCTTCTTCTGATTCACCCTCCAGACTTCACCTTCTCCTTCTCCTTATTCTGCTTCTTCTGATTCACCCTCCAGACTTCACCTTCTCCTTCTCCTTCTTCTGCTTCTTCTGATTCACCCTCCAGACTTCACCTTCTCCTTCTCCTTTTTCTGCTTCTTCTGATTCACCCTTCAGACTTCACCTTCTCCTTCTCCTTCTTCTGCTTCTTCTGATTCACCCTCCAGACCTCACCTTCTCCTTCTCCTTCTTCTACTTCTTCTGATTCACCCTCCAGACTTCATCTTCTCCTTCTCCTTCTTCTGCTTCTTCTGATTCACCCTCCAGACTTCACCTTCTCCTTCTCCTTCTTCTGCTTCTTCTGATTCACCCTCCAGACTTCGCCTTCTCCTTCTCCTTCTTCTACTTCTTCTGATTCACCCTCCAGACTTCACCTTCTCCTTCTCCTTCTTCTACTTCTTCCGATTCACCCTCCAGTCTTCACCTTCTCCTTCTCCTTCTTCTGCTTCTTCTGATTCACCCTCCAGACTTCACCTTCTCCTTCTCCTTCTTCTGCTTCTTCTGATTCACCCTCCTGACTTCACCTTCTCCTTCTCCTTCTTCTGCTTCTTCTGATTCACCCTCCAGACTTCACCTTCTCCTTCTCCTTCTTCTACTTCTTCTGATTCACCCTCCAGACTTCACCTTCTCCTTCTACTTCTTCTCCTTCTTCTGATTCACCCTCCAGACTTCACCTTCTCCTTCTCCTTCTTCTGCTTCTTCTGATTCACCCTCCAGACTTCACCTTCTCCCTCTCCTTCTTCTGCTTCTTCTGATGCACCCTCCAGACTTCACCTTCTCCTTCTCCTTCTTCTACTTCTTCTGATTCACCCTCCAGACTTTACCTTCTCCTTCTACTTCTTCTGCTTCTTCTGATTCACCCTCCAGACTTCACCTTCTCATTCTCCTTCGTCTACTTCTTCTGATTCAGCCTCCAGACTTCACCTTCTACTTCTCCTTCTTCTGCTTCTTCTGATTCACCCTCCAGACTTCACCTTCTCCTTCTCCTTCTTCTGCTTCTTCTGATTCACCCTCCAGACTTCACCTTCTCCTTCTCCTTCTTCTGCTTCTTCTGATTCACCCTTCAGACTTCACCTTCTCCTTCTACTTCTTCTGCTTCTTCTGATTCACCCTCCAGACTTCACCTTCTCATTCTCCTTCGTCCACTTCTTCTGATTCAGCCTCCAGACTTCACCTTCTACTTCTCCTTCTTCTGCTTCTTCTGATTCAACCTCCAGACCTCACCTTCTCCTTCTCCTTCTTCTACTTCTTCTGATTCACCCTCCAGACTTCATCTTCTCCTTCTCCTTCTTCTGCTTCTTCTGATTCACCCTCCAGACTTCACCTTCTCCTTCTCCTTCTTCTGCTTCTTCTGATTCACCCTCCAGACTTCGCCTACTACTTCTCCTTCTTCTACTCCTTCTGATTCACCCTCCAGACTTCACCTTCTCCTTCTCCTTCTTCTACTTCTTAAGATTTACCCTCCAGTCTTCACCTTCTCCTTCTCCTTCTTCTGCTTCTTCTGATTCACCCTCCAGACTTCACCTTCTCCTTCTCCTTCTTCTGCTTCTTCTGATTCACCCTCCTGACTTCACCTTCTCTTTCTCCTTCTTCTGCTTCTTCTGATTCACCCTCCTGACTTCACCTTCTCCTTCTCCTTCTTCTACTTCTTCTGCTTCACCCTCCAGACTTCACCTTCTCCTTCTCCTTCTTCTACTTCTTCTGATTCACCCTCCAGACTTCACCTTCTCCTTCTCCTTCTTCTGCTTCTTCTGATTCACCCTCCAGACTTCACCTTCTCCTTCTCCTTATTCTGCTTCTTCTGATTCACCCTCCAGACTTCACCTTCTGCTTCTCCTTCTTCTGCTTCTTCTGATTCACCCTCCAGACTTCACCTTCTCCTTCTCCTTCTTCTGCTTCTTCTGATTCACCCTCCAGACTTCACCTTCTCCTTCTCCTTCTTCTACTTCTTCTGATTCACCCTCCAGACTTCATCTTCTCCTTCTCCTTCTTCTGCTTCTTCTGATTCACCCTCCAGACTTCACCTTCTCCTTCTCCTTCTTCTGCTTCTTCTGATTCACCCTCCAGACTTCACCTTCTCCTTCTCCTTCTTCTACTTCTTCTGATTCACCCTCCAGACTTCACCTTCTCCTTCTCCTTCTTCAACTTCTTCTGATTCACCCTCCAGACTTCACCTTCTACTTCTCCTTCTTCTGCTTCTCCTGATTCACCCTCCAGACTTCACCTTCTCCTTCTCCTTCTTCTGCTTCTTCTGATTCACCCTCCAGACTTCACCTTCTCCTTCTCCTTCTTCTGCTTCTTCTGATTCACCCTTCAGACTTCACCTTCTCCTTCTCCTTCTTCTGCTTCTTCTGATTCACCCTCCAGACTTCGCCTACTCCTTCTCCTTCTTCTACTTCTTCTGATTCACCCTCCAGACTTCACCTTCTCCTTCTCCTTCTTCTACTTCTTCTGATTCACCCTCCAGACTTCACCTTCTCCTTCTCCTTCTTCTGCTTCTTCTGATTCACCCTCCAGACTTCACCTTCTCCTTCTCCTTATTCTGCTTCTTCTGATTCACCCTCCAGACTTCACCTTCTGCTTCTCCTTCTTCTGCTTCTTCTGATTCACCCTCCAGACTTCATCTTCTCCTTCTCCTTCTTCTGCTTCTTCTGATTCACCCTCCAGACTTCACCTTCTCCTTCTCCTTCTTCTGCTTCTTCTGATTCACCCTCCAGACTTCACCTTCTCCTTCTCCTTTTTCTGCTTCTTCTGATTCACCCTTCAGACTTCACCTTCTCCTTCTCCTTCTTCTGCTTCTTCTGATTCACCCTCCAGACCTCACCTTCTCCTTCTCCTTCTTCTACTTCTTCTGATTCACCCTCCAGACTTCATCTTCTCCTTCTCCTTCTTCTGCTTCTTCTGATTCACCCTCCAGACTTCACCTTCTCCTTCTCCTTCTTCTGCTTCTTCTGATTCACCCTCCAGACTTCGCCTTCTCCTTCTCCTTCTTCTACTTCTTCTGATTCACCCTCCAGACTTCACCTTCTCCTTCTCCTTCTTCTACTTCTTCTGATTCACCCTCCAGTCTTCACCTTCTCCTTCTCCTTCTTCTGCTTCTTCTGATTCACCCTCCAGACTTCACCTTCTCCTTCTCCTTCTCCTGCTTCTTCTGATTCACCCTCCTGACTTCACCTTCTACTTCTCCTTCTTCTGCTTCTTCTGATTCACCCTCCAGACTTCACCTTCTCCTTCTCCTTCTTCTACTTCTTCTGATTCACCCTCCAGACTTCACCTTCTCCTTCTACTTCTTCTCCTTCTTCTGATTCACCCTCCAGACTTCACCTTCTCCTTCTCCTTCTTCTGCTTCTTCTGATTCACCCTCCAGACTTCACCTTCTCCCTCTCCTTCTTCTGCTTCTTCTGATGCACCCTCCAGACTTCACCTTCTCCTTCTCCTTCTTCTACTTCTTCTGATTCACCCTCCAGACTTCACCTTCTCATTCTCCTTCGTCTACTTCTTCTGATTCAGCCTCCAGACTTCACCTTCTCCTTCTCCTTATTCTGCTTCTTCTGATTCACCCTCCAGACTTCACCTTCTGCTTCTCCTTCTTCTGCTTCTTCTGATTCACCCTCCAGACTTCATCTTCTCCTTCTCCTTCTTCTGCTTCTTCTGATTCACCCTCCAGACTTCACCTTCTCCTTCTCCTTCTTCTACTTCTTCTGATTCACCCTCCAGACTTCATCTTCTCCTTCTCCTTGTTCTGCTTCTTCTGATTCACCCTCCAGACTTCACCTTCTCCTTCTCCTTCTTCTGCTTCTTCTGATTCACCCTCCAGACTTCACCTTCTCCTTCTCCTTCTTCTACTTCTTCTGATTCACCCTCCAGACTTCACCTTCTCCTTCTCCTTCTTCAACTTCTTCTGATTCACCCTCCAGACTTCACCTTCTACTTCTCCTTCTTCTGCTTCTCCTGATTCACCCTCCAGACTTCACCTTCTCCTTCTCCTTCTTCTGCTTCTTCTGATTCACCCTCCAGACTTCACCTTCTCCTTCTCCTTCTTCTGCTTCTTCTGATTCACCCTTCAGACTTCACCTTCTCCTTCTCCTTCTTCTGCTTCTTCTGATTCACCCTCCAGACTTCACCTTCTTCTACTTCTTCTGATTCACCCTCCAGACTGCACCTTCTCCTTCTACTTCTTCTGCTTCTTCTGATTCACCCTCCAGACTTCACCTTCTCCTTCTCCTTCTTCTGCTTCTTCTGATTCACCCTCCAGACTTCACCTTCTCCCTCTCCTTCTTCTGCTTCTTCTGATTCACCCTCCAGACTTCACCTTCTCCTTCTCCTTCTTCTGCTTCTTCTGATACACACTCCAGACTTCACCTTCTCCTTCTTCTACTTCTTCTGATTCACCCTCCAGACTTCACCTTCTCCTTCTCCTTTTTCTGCTTCTTCTGATTCACCCTCCAGACTTCACCTTCTCATTCTCCTTCGTCTACTTCTTCTGATTCAGCCTCCAGACTTCACCTTCTACTTCTCCTTCTTCTGCTTCTTCTGATTCACCCTCCAGACTTCACCTTCTCCTTCTCCTTCTTCTGCTTCTTCTGATTCACCCTCCAGACTTCACCTTCTCCTTCTCCTTCTTCTGCTCCTTCTGATTCACCCTCCAGACTTCACCTTCTCCTTCTCCTTCTTCTGCTTCTTCTGATTCACCCTCCAGACTTCGCCTTCTCCTTCTCCTTCTTCTACTTCTTCTGATTCACCCTCCAGACTTCACCTTCTCCTTCTCCTTCTTCTGCTTCTTCTGATTCACCCTCCAGTCTTCACCTTCTCCTTCTCCTTCTTCTGCGTCTTCTGATTCACCCTCCAAACTTCACCTTCTCCTTCTCCTTCTTCTGCTTCTCCTGATTCACCCTCCTGACTTCACCTTCTCCTTCTCCTTCTTCTGCTACTTCTGATTCACCCTCCAGACTTCACCTTCTCCTTCTCCTTCTTGTACTTCTTCTAATTCACCCTCCAGACTTCACCTTCTCCTTCTCCTTCTTCTGCTTCTTCTAATTCACCCTCCAGACTTCACCTTCTCCTTCTCCTTCGTCTGCTTCTTCTGATTCACCCTCCAGACTACACCTTCTCCTTCTCCTTCTTCCACTTCTTCTGATTCACCCTCCAAACTTCACCTTCTCCTTCTCCTTCTTCTGCTTCTTCTGATTCACCCTCCAGACTTCACCTTCTCCTTCTCCTTCTTCTACATCTTCTGATTCACCCTCCAGACTTCACCTTCTGCTTCTCCTTCTTCTACTTCTTCTGATTCACCCTCCAGACTTCACCTTCTCCTTCTCCTTCTTCTACTTCTTCTGCTTCTCCCTCCAGACTTCACCTTCTCCTTCTCCTTCTTCTGCTTCTTCTGATTCACCCTCCAGACTTCACCTTCTCCTTCTCCTTCTTCTACTTCTTCTGATTCACCCTCCAGACTTCAGCTTCTCCTTCTCCTTCTTCTACTTCTTCTGATTCACCCTCCAGACTTCACCTTCTCCTTCTCCTTCTTCTACTTCTTATGATTCACCCGCCTGACTTCACCTTCTCCTTCTCCTTCTTCTGCTTCTTCTGCTTCACCCTCCAGACTTCACCTTCTCCTTCTCCTTCTTCTGCTTCTTCTGCTTCACCCTCCAGACTTCACCTTCTCCTTCTCCTTCTTCTGCTTCTTCTGCTTCACCCTCCTGACTTCACCTTCTCCTTCTCCTTCTTCTACTTCTTCTGATTCACCCTCCAGACTTCACCTTCTCCTTCTCCTTCTTCTGCTTCTTCTGCTTCACCCTCCAGACTTCACCTTCTCCTTCTCCTTCTTCTGCTTCTTCTGCTTCGCCCTCCAGACTTCACCTTCTCCTTCTCCTTCTTCTGCTTCTTCTGCTTCACCCTCCAGACATCACCTTCTCCTTCTCCTTCTTCTGCTTCTTCTGCTTCACCCTCCTGACTTCACCTTCTCCTTCTCCTTCTTCTACTTCTTCTGATTCACCCTCCAGACTTCACCTTCTCCTTCTCCTTCTTCTGCTTCTTCTGCTTCACCCTCCAGACTTCACCTTCTCGTTCTCCTTCTTCTGCTTCTTCTGCTGCGCCCTCCAGACTTCACCTTCTCCTTCTCCTTCTTCTGCTTCTTCTGCTTCACCCTCCTGACTTCACCTTCTCCTTCTCCTTCTTCTACTTCTTCTGCTTCACCCCACTGACTTCACCTTCTCCTTCTCCTTCTTCTGCTTCTTCTGATTCACCCTCCTAACTTCACCTTCTCCTTCTCCTTCTTCTGCTTCTTCTGATTCACCCTCCTGACTTCATCTTCTCCTTCTGCTTCTTCTGCTTCTTCTGATTCACCCTCCAGACTTCACCTTCTCCTTCTCCTTCTTCTGCTTCTTCTGATTCACCCTCCAGACTTCACCTTCTCCTTCTCCTTCTTCTGCTTCTTCTGATTCACCCTTCAGACTTCACCTTCTCCTTCTACTTCTTCTGCTTCTTCTGATTCACCCTCCAGACTTCACCTTCTCATTCTCCTTCGTCTACTTCTTCTGATTCAGCCTCCAGACTTCACCTTCTACTTCTCCTTCTTCTGCTTCTTCTGATTCAACCTCCAGACCTCATCTTCTCCTTCTCCTTCTTCTGCTTCTTCTGATTCACCCTCCAGACTTCACCTTCTCCTTCTCCTTCTTCTGCTTCTTCTGATTCACCCTCCAGACTTCGCCTACTCCTTCTCCTTCTTCTACTCCTTCTGATTCACCCTCCAGACTTCACCTTCTCCTTCTCCTTCTTCTACTTCTTCTGATTTACCCTCCAGTCTTCACCTTCTCCTTCTCCTTCTTCTGCTTCTTCTGATTCACCCTCCAGACTTCACCTTCTCCTTCTCCTTCTTCTGCTTCTTCTGATTCACCCTCCTGACTTCACCTTCTCCTTCTCCTTCTTCTGCTTCTTCTGATTCACCCTCCTGACTTCACCTTCTCCTTCTCCTTCTTCTACTTCTTCTGCTTCACCCTCCAGACTTCACCTTCTCCTTCTCCTTCTTCTACCTCTTCTGATTCACCCTCCAGACTTCACCTTCTCCTTCTCCTTCTTCTGCTTCTTCTGATTCACCCTCCAGACTTTACCTTCTCCTTCTCCTTATTCTGCTTCTTCTGATTCACCCTCCAGACTTCACCTTCTGCTTCTCCTTCTTCTGCTTCTTCTGATTCACCCTCCAGACTTCACCTTCTCCTTCTCCTTCTTCTGCTTCTTCTGATTCACCCTCCAGACTTCACCTTCTCCTTCTCCTTCTTCTACTTCTTCTGATTCACCCTCCAGACTTCATCTTCTCCTTCTCCTTCTTCTGCTTCTTCTGATTCACCCTCCAGACTTCACCTTCTCCTTCTCCTTCTTCTGCTTCTTCTGATTCACCCTCCAGACTTCACCTTCTCCTTCTCCTTCTTCTACTTCTTCTGATTCACCCTCCAGACTTCACCTTCTCCTTCTCCTTCTTCAACTTCTTCTGATTCACCCTCCAGACTTCACCTTCTACTTCTCCTTCTTCTGCTTCTCCTGATTCACCCTCCAGACTTCACCTTCTCCTTCTCCTTCTTCTGCTTCTTCTGATTCACCCTCCAGACTTCACCTTCTCCTTCTTCTGCTTCTTCTGATTCACCCTTCAGACTTCACCTTCTCCTTCTCCTTCTTCTGCTTCTTTTGATTCACCCTTCAGACTTCACCTTCTCCTTTTCCTTCTTCTGCTTCTTCTGATTCACCCTCCAGACCTCACCTTCTCCTTCTCCTTCTTCAACTTCTTCTGATTCACCCTCCAGACTTCATCTTCTCCTTCTCCTTCTTTTGCTTCTTCTGATTCACCCTCCAGACTTCACCTTCTCCTTCTCCTTCTTCTGCTTCTTCTGATTCACCCTCCAGACTTCGCCTTCTCCTTCTCCTTCTTCTACTTCTTCTGATTCACCCTCCAGACTTCACCTTCTCCTTCTCCTTCTTCTACTTCTTCTGATTCACCCTCCAGTCTTCACCTTCTCCTTCTCCTTCTTCTGCGTCTTCTGATTCACCCTCCAAACTTCACCTTCTCCTTCTCCTTCTTCTGCTTCTCCTGATTCACCCTCCTGACTTCACCTTCTCCTTCTCCTTCTTCTGCTTCTTCTGATTCACCCACCAGACTTCACCTTCTCCTTCTCCTTCTTGTACTTCTTCTAATTCACCCTCCAGACTTCACCTTCTCCTTCTCCTTCTTCTGCTTCTTCTGATTCACCCTCCAGACTTCACCTTCTCCTTCTCCTTCGTCTGCTTCTTCTGATTCACCCTCCAGACTACACCTTCTCCTTCTCCTTCTTCCACTTCTTCTGATTCACCCTCCAAACTTCACCTTCTCCTTCTCCTTCTTCTGCTTCTTCTGATTCACCCTCCAGACTTCACCTTCTCCTTCTCCTTCTTCTACTTCTTCTGATTCACCCTCCAGACTTCACCTTCTGCTTCTCCTTCTTCTACTTCTTCTGATTCACCCTCCAGACCTCACCTTCTCCTTCTCCTTCTTCTACTTCTTCTGCTTCTCCCTCCAGACTTCACCTTCTCCTTCTCCTTCTTCTGCTTCTTCTGATTCACCCTCCAGACTTCACCTTCTCCTTCTCCTTCTTCTACTTCTTCTGATTCCCCCTCCAGACTTCAGCTTCTCCTTCTCCTTCTTCTGCTTCTTCTGCTTCACCCTCCAGACTTCACCTTCTCCTTCTCCTTCTTCTGCTTCTTCTGCTTCACCCTCCAGACTTCACCTTCTCCTTCTCCTTCTTCTGCTTCTTCTGCTTCACCCTCCTGACTTCACCTTCTCCTTCTCCTTCTTCTACTTCTTCTGATTCACCCTCCAGACTTCACCTTCTCCTTCTCCTTCTTCTGCTTATTCTGCTTCACCCTCCAGACTTCACCTTCTCCTTCTCCTTCTTCTGCTACTTCTGCTTCGCCCTCCAGACTTCACCTTCTCCTTCTCCTTCTTCTGCTTCTTCTGCTTCACCCTCCAGACATCACCTTCTCCTTCTCCTTCTTCTGCTTCTTCTGCTTCACCCTCCTGACTTCACCTTCTCCTTCTCCTTCTTCTACTTCTTCTGATTCTCCCTCCAGACTTCACCTTCTCCTTCTCCTTCTTCTGCTTCTTCTGCTTCACCCTCCAGACTTCACCTTCTCGTTCTCCTTCTTCTGCTTCTTCTGCTGCGCCCTCCAGACTTCACCTTCTCCTTCTCCTTCTTCTGCTTCTTCTGCTTCACCCTCCTGACTTCACCTTCTCCTTCTCCTTCTTCTACTTCTTCTGCTTCACCCCACTGACTTCACCTTCTCCTTCTCCTTCTTCTGCTTCTTCTGATTCACCCTCCTAACTTCAACTTCTACTTCTCCTTCTTCTGCTTCTTCTGATTCACCCTCCTGACTTCATCTTCTCCTTCTCCTTCTTCTGCTTCTTCTGATTCACCCTCCAGACTTCACCTTCTCCTTCTCCTTCTTCTGCTTCTTCTGATTCACCCTCCAGACTTCACCTTCTCCTTCTCCTTCTTCTGCTTCTTCTGATTCACCCTCCAGACCTCACCATCTCCTTCTCCTTCTTCTACTTCTTCTGATTCACCCTCCAGACTTCATCTTCTCCTTCTCCTTCTTCTGCTTCTTCTGATTCACCCTCCAGACTTCACCTTCTCCTGCTCCTTTTCTGCTTCTTCTGATTCACCCTCCAGACTTCACCTTCTCTTTCTCCTTCTTCTACTTCTTCTGAATCACCCTCCAGACTTCACCTTCTTCTTCTCCTTCTTCTCCTTCTTCTGATTCACCCTCCAGTCTTCACCTTCTCCTTCTCCTTCTTCTGCTTCTTCTGATTCACCCTCCAGACTTCACCTTCTCCTTCTCCTTTTCTGCTTCTTCTGATTCACCCTCCAGACTTCACCTTCTCTTTCTCCTTCTTCTACTTCTTCTGAATCACCCTCCAGACTTCACCTTCTTCTTCTCCTTCTTCTCCTTCTTCTGATTCACCCTCCAGTCTTCACCTTCTCCTTCTCCTTCTTCTGCTTCTTCTGCTTCACCCTCCAGACTTCACCTTCTCCTTCTCCTTCTTCTGCTTCTTCTGCTTCACCCTCCTGACTTCACCTTCTCCTTCTCCTTCTTCTACTTCTTCTGATTCACCCTCCAGACTTCACCTTCTCCTTCTCCTTCTTCTGCTTATTCTGCTTCACCCTCCAGACTTCACCTTCTCCTTCTCCTTCTTCTGCTACTTCTGCTTCGCCCTCCAGACTTCACCTTCTCCTTCTCCTTCTTCTGCTTCTTCTGCTTCACCCTCCAGACATCACCTTCTCCTTCTCCTTCTTCTGCTTCTTCTGCTTCACCCTCCTGACTTCACCTTCTCCTTCTCCTTCTTCTACTTCTTCTGATTCTCCCTCCAGACTTCACCTTCTCCTTCTCCTTCTTCTGCTTCTTCTGCTTCACCCTCCAGACTTCACCTTCTCGTTCTCCTTCTTCTGCTTCTTCTGCTGCGCCCTCCAGACTTCACCTTCTCCTTCTCCTTCTTCTGCTTCTTCTGCTTCACCCTCCTGACTTCACCTTCTCCTTCTCCTTCTTCTCCTTCTTCTGCTTCACCCCACTGACTTCACCTTCTCCTTCTCCTTCTTCTGCTTCTTCTGATTCACCCTCCTAACTTCAACTTCTACTTCTCCTTCTTCTGCTTCTTCTGATTCACCCTCCTGACTTCATCTTCTCCTTCTCCTTCTTCTGCTTCTTCTGATTCACCCTCCAGACTTCACCTTCTCCTTCTCCTTCTTCTGCTTCTTCTGATTCACCCTCCAGACTTCACCTTCTCCTTCTCCTTCTTCTGCTTCTTCTGATTCACCCTCCAGACCTCACCATCTCCTTCTCCTTCTTCTACTTCTTCTGATTCACCCTCCAGACTTCATCTTCTCCTTCTCCTTCTTCTGCTTCTTCTGATTCACCCTCCAGACTTCACCTTCTCCTGCTCCTTTTCTGCTTCTTCTGATTCACCCTCCAGACTTCACCTTCTCTTTCTCCTTCTTCTACTTCTTCTGAATCACCCTCCAGACTTCACCTTCTTCTTCTCCTTCTTCTCCTTCTTCTGATTCACCCTCCAGTCTTCACCTTCTCCTTCTCCTTCTTCTGCTTCTTCTGATTCACCCTCCAGACTTCACCTTCTCCTTCTCCTTTTCTGCTTCTTCTGATTCACCCTCCAGACTTCACCTTCTCTTTCTCCTTCTTCTACTTCTTCTGAATCACCCTCCAGACTTCACCTTCTTCTTCTCCTTCTTCTCCTTCTTCTGATTCACCCTCCAGTCTTCACCTTCTCCTTCTCCTTCTTCTGCTTCTTCTGATTCACCCTCCAGACTTCACCTTCTCCTTCTCCTTCTTCTACTTCTTCTGCTTCACCCTCCAGACTTCACCTTCTCCTTCTCCTTCTTCTACTTCTTCTGATTCACCCTCCAGACTTCACCTTCTCCTTCTCCTGCTTCTGCTTCTGCTGATTCACCCTCCAGACTTCACCTTCTCCTTCTCCTTATTCTGCTTCTTCTGATTCACCCTCCAGACTTCACCTTCTCCTTCTCCTTCTTCTGCTTCTTCTGATTCACCCTCCAGACTTCACCTTCTCCTTCTCCTTCTTCTGCTTCTTCTGATTCACCCTCCAGACTTCATCTTCTCCTTCTCCTTCTTCTGCTTCTTCTGATTCACCCTCCAGACTTCACATTCTCCTTCTCCTTCTTCTACTTCTTCTGATTCACCCTCCAGACTTCATCTTCTCCTTCTCCTTCTTCTGCTTCTTCTGATTCACCCTCCAGACTTCACCTTCTCCTTCTCCTTATTCTGCTTCTTCTGATTCACCCTCCAGACTTCACCTTCTCCTTCTCCTTCTTCTGCTTCTTCTGATTCACCCTCCAGACTTCACCTTCTCCTTCTCCTTTTTCTGCTTCTTCTGATTCACCCTTCAGACTTCACCTTCTCCTTCTCCTTCTTCTGCTTCTTCTGATTCACCCTCCAGACCTCACCTTCTCCTTCTCCTTCTTCTACTTCTTCTGATTCACCCTCCAGACTTCATCTTCTCCTTCTCCTTCTTCTGCTTCTTCTGATTCACCCTCCAGACTTCACCTTCTCCTTCTCCTTCTTCTGCTTCTTCTGATTCACCCTCCAGACTTCGCCTTCTCCTTCTCCTTCTTCTACTTCTTCTGATTCACCCTCCAGACTTCACCTTCTCCTTCTCCTTCTTCTACTTCTTCTGATTCACCCTCCAGTCTTCACCTTCTCCTTCTCCTTCTTCTGCTTCTTCTGATTCACCCTCCAGACTTCACCTTCTCCTTCTCCTTCTTCTGCTTCTTCTGATTCACCCTCCTGACTTCACCTTCTCCTTCTCCTTCTTCTGCTTCTTCTGATTCACCCTCCAGACTTCACCTTCTCCTTCTCCTTCTTCTACTTCTTCTGAATCACCCTCCAGACTTCACCTTCTCCTTCTACTTCTTCTCCTTCTTCTGATTCACCCTCCAGACTTCACCTTCTCCTTCTCCTTCTTCTGCTTCTTCTGATTCACCCTCCAGACTTCACCTTCTCCCTCTCCTTCTTCTGCTTCTTCTGATGCACCCTCCAGACTTCACCTTCTGCTTCTCCTTCTTCTACTTCTTCTGATTCACCCTCCAGACTTTACCTTCTCCTTCTACTTCTTCTGCTTCTTCTGATTCACCCTCCAGACTTCACCTTCTCATTCTCCTTCGTCTACTTCTTCTGATTCAGCCTCCAGACTTCACCTTCTACTTCTCCTTCTTCTGCTTCTTCTGATTCACCCTCCAGACTTCACCTTCTCCTTCTCCTTCTTCTGCTTCTTCTGATTCACCCTCCAGACTTCACCTTCTCCTTCTCCTTCTTCTGCTTCTTCTTATTCACCCTTCAGACTTCACCTTCTCCTTCTACTTCTTCTGCTTCTTCTGATTCACCCTCCAGACTTCACCTTCTCATTCTCCTTCGTCTACTTCTTCTGATTCAGCCTCCAGACTTCACCTTCTACTTCTCCTTCTTCTGCTTCTTCTGATTCAACCTCCAGACCTCACCTTCTCCTTCTCCTTCTTCTACTTCTTCTGATTCACCCTCCAGACTTCATCTTCTCCTTCTCCTTCTTCTGCTTCTTCTGATTCACCCTCCAGACTTCACCTTCTCCTTCTCCTTCTTCTGCTTCTTCTGATTCACCCTCCAGACTTCGCCTACTCCTTCTCCTTCTTCTACTCCTTCTGATTCACCCTCCAGACTTCACCTTCTCCTTCTCCTTCTTCTACTTCTTAAGATTTACCCTCCAGTCTTCACCTTCTCCTTCTCCTTCTTCTGCTTCTTCTGATTCACCCTCCTGACTTCACCTTCTCCTTCTCCTTCTTCTACTTCTTCTGCTTCACCCTCCAGACTTCACCTTCTCCTTCTCCTTCTTCTACTTCTTCTGATTCACCCTCCAGACTTCACCTTCTCCTTCTTCTGCTTCTTCTGATTCACCCTCCAGACTTCACCTTCTCCTTCTCCTTATTCTGCTTCTTCTGATTCACCCTCCAGACTTCACCTTCTGCTTCTCCTTCTTCTGCTTCTTCTGATTCACCCTCCAGACTTCACCTTCTCCTTCTCCTTCTTCTGCTTCTTCTGATTCACCCTCCAGACTTCACCTTCTCCTTCTCCTTCTTCTACTTCTTCTGATTCACCCTCCAGACTTCATCTTCTCCTTCTCCTTCTTCTGCTTCTTCTGATTCACCCTCCAGACTTCACATTCTCCTTCTCCTTCTTCTGCTTCTTCTGATTCACCCTCCAGACTTCACCTTCTCCTTCTCCTTCTTCTACTTCTTCTGATTCACCCTCCAGACTTCACCTTCTCCTTCTCCTTCTTCAACTTCTTCTGATTCACCCTCCAGACTTCACCTTCTACTTCTCCTTCTTCTGCTTCTCCTGATTCACCCTCCAGACTTCACCTTCTCCTTCTCCTTCTTCTGCTTCTTCTGATTCACCCTCCAGACTTCACCTTCTCCTTCTCCTTCTTCTGCTTCTTCTGATTCACCCTTCAGACTTCACCTTCTCCTTCTCCTTCTTCTGCTTCTTCTGATTCACCCTCCAGACTTCGCCTACTCCTTCTCCTTCTTCTACTTCTTCTGATTCACCCTCCAGACTTCACCTTCTCCTTCTCCTTCTTCTACTTCTTCTGATTCACCCTCCAGACTTCACCTTCTCCTTCTCCTTCTTCTGCTTCTTCTGATTCACCCTCCAGACTTCACCTTCTCCTTCTCCTTATTCTGCTTCTTCTGATTCACCCTCCAGACTTCACCTTCTGCTTCTCCTTCTTCTGCTTCTTCTGATTCACCCTCCAGACTTCATCTTCTCCTTCTCCTTCTTCTGCTTCTTCTGATTCACCCTCCAGACTTCACCTTCTCCTTCTCCTTCTTCTGCTTCTTCTGATTCACCCTCCAGACTTCACCTTCTCCTTCTCCTTTTTCTGCTTCTACTGATTCACCCTTCAGACTTCACCTTCTCCTTCTCCTTCTTCTGCTTCTTCTGATTCACCCTCCAGACCTCACCTTCTCCTTCTCCTTCTTCTACTTCTTCTGATTCACCCTCCAGACTTCATCTTCTCCTTCTCCTTCTTCTGCTTCTTCTGATTCACCCTCCAGACTTCACCTTCTCCTTCTCCTTCTTTTGCTTCTTCTGATTCACCCTCCAGACTTCGCCTTCTCCTTCTCCTTCTTCTACTTCTTCTGATTCACCCTCCAGACTTCACCTTCTCCTTCTCCTTCTTCTACTTCTTCTGATTCACCCTCCAGTCTTCACCTTCTCCTTCTCCTTCTTCTGCTTCTTCTGATTCACCCTCCAGACTTCACCTTCTCCTTCTCCTTCTTCTGCTTCTTCTGATTCACCCTCCTGACTTCACCTTCTCCTTCTCCTTCTTCTGCTTCTTCTGATTCACCCTCCAGACTTCACCTTCTCCTTCTCCTTCTTCTACTTCTTCTGATTCACCCTCCAGACTTCACCTTCTCCTTCTACTTCTTCTCCTTCTTCTGATTCACCCTCCAGACTTCACCTTCTCCTTCTCCTTCTTCTGCTTCTGCTGATTCACCCTCCAGACTTCACCTTCTCCCTCTCCTTCTTCTGCTTCTTCTGATGCACCCTCCAGACTTCACCTTCTCCTTCTCCTTCTTCTACTTCTTCTGATTCACCCTCCAGACTTCACCTTCTCATTCTCCTTCGTCTACTTCTTCTGATTCAGCCTCCAGACTTCACCTTCTCCTTCTCCTTATTCTGCTTCTTCTGATTCACCCTCCAGACTTCACCTTCTGCTTCTCCTTCTTCTGCTTCTTCTGATTCACCCTCCAGACTTCATCTTCTCCTTCTCCTTCTTCTGCTTCTTCTGATTCACCCTCCAGACTTCACCTTCTCCTTCTCCTTCTTCTACTTCTTCTGATTCACCCTCCAGACTTCATCTTCTCCTTCTCCTTGTTCTGCTTCTTCTGATTCACCCTCCAGACTTCACCTTCTCCTTCTCCTTCTTCTGCTTCTTCTGATTCACCCTCCAGACTTCACCTTCTCCTTCTCCTTCTTCTACTTCTTCTGATTCACCCTCCAGACTTCACCTTCTCCTTCTCCTTCTTCAACTTCTTCTGATTCACCCTCCAGACTTCACCTTCTACTTCTCCTTCTTCTGCTTCTCCTGATTCACCCTCCAGACTTCACCTTCTCCTTCTCCTTCTTCTGCTTCTTCTGATTCACCCTCCAGACTTCACCTTCTCCTTCTCCTTCTTCTGCTTCTTCTGATTCACCCTTCAGACTTCACCTTCTCCTTCTCCTTCTTCTGCTTCTTCTGATTCACCCTCCAGAACTCACCTTCTCCTTCTCCTTCTTCTACTTCTTCTGATTCACCCTCCAGACTTCATCTTCTCCTTCTCCTTCTTCTGCTTCTTCTGATTCACCCTCCAGACTTCACCTTCTCCTTCTCCTTCCTCTGCATCTTCTGATTCACCCTCCAGACTTCGCCTTCTCCTTCTCCTTCATCTACTTCTTCTGATTCACCCTCCAGACTTCACCTTCTCCTTCTCCTTCTTCTACTTCTTCTGATTCACCCTCCAGTCTTCACCTTCTCCTTCTCCTTCTTCTGCTTCTTCTGATTCACCCTTCAGACTTCACCTTCTCCTTCTCCTTCTTCTGCTTCTTCTGATTCACCCTCCAGACTTCACCTTCTCCTTCTCCTTCTTCTGCTTCTTCTGATTCACCCTCCAGACTTCACCTTCTCCCTCTCCTTCTTCTGCTTCTTCTGATTCACCCTCCAGACTTCACCTTCTCCTTCTCCTTCTTCTGCTTCTTCTGATACACACTCCAGACTTCACCTTCTCCTTCTTCTACTTCTTCTGATTCACCCTCCAGACTTCACCTTCTCCTTCTCCTTTTTCTGCTTCTTCTGATTCACCCTCCAGACTTCACCTTCTCATTCTCCTTCGTCTACTTCTTCTGATTCAGCCTCCAGACTTCACCTTCTACTTATCCTTCTTCTGCTTCTTCTGATTCACCCTCCAGACTTCACCTTCTCCTTCTCCTTCTTCTGCTTCTTCTGATTCACCCTCCAGACTTCACCTTCTCCTTCTCCTTCTTCTGCTCCTTCTGATTCACCCTCCAGACTTCACCTTCTCCTTCTCCTTCTTCTGCTTCTTCTGATTCACCCTCCAGACTTCGCCTTCTCCTTCTCCTTCTTCTACTTCTTCTGATTCACCCTCCAGACTTCACCTTCTCCTTCTCCTTCTTCTGCTTCTTCTGATTCACCCTCCAGTCTTCACCTTCTCCTTCTCCTTCTTCTGCGTCTTCTGATTCACCCTCCAAACTTCACCTTCTCCTTCTCCTTCTTCTGCTTCTCCTGATTCACCCTCCTGACTTCACCTTCTCCTTCTCCTTCTTCTGCTTCTTCTGATTCACCCTCTAGACTTCACCTTCTCCTTCTCCTTCTTGTACTTCTTCTAATTCACCCTCCAGACTTCACCTTCTCCTTCTCCTTCTTCTGCTTCTTCTAATTCACCCTCCAGACTTCACCTTCTCCTTCTCCTTCGTCTGCTTCTTCTGATTCACCCTCCAGACTACACCTTCTCCTTCTCCTTCTTCCACTTCTTCTGATTCACCCTCCAGACTTCACCTTCTCCTTCTCCTTCTTCTACTTCTTCTGATTCACCCTCCAGACTTCACCTTCTCCTTCTCCTTCTTCTGCTTCTTCTGATTCACCCTCCAGACTTCACCTTCTCCTTCTCCTTCTTCTACTTCTTCTGATTCACCCTCCAGACTTCAGCTTCTCCTTCTCCTTCTTCTACTTCTTCTGATTCACCCTCCAGACTTCACCTTCTCCTTCTCCTTCTTCTACTTCTTATGATTCACCCTCCAGACTTCACCTTCTCCTTCTCCTTCTTCTGCTTCTTCTGCTTCACCCTCCAGACTTCACCTTCTCGTTCTCCTTCTTCTGCTTCTTCTGCTGCGCCCTCCAGACTTCACCTTCTCCTTCTCCTTCTTCTGCTTCTTCTGCTTCACCCTCCTGACTTCACCTTCTCCTTCTCCTTCTTCTACTTCTTCTGCTTCACCCCACTGACTTCACCTTCTCCTTCTCCTTCTTCTGCTTCTTCTGATTCACCCTCCTAACTTCACCTTCTCCTTCTCCTTCTTCTGCTTCTTCTGATTCACCCTCCTGACTTCATCTTCTCCTTCTGCTTCTTCTGCTTCTTCTGATTCACCCTCCAGACTTCACCTTCTCCTTCTCCTTCTTCTGCTTCTTCTGATTCACCCTTCAGACCTCACCTTCTCCTTCTCCTTCTTCTACTTCTTCTGATTCACCCTCCAGACTTCATCTTCTCCTTCTCCTTCTTCTGCTTCTTCTGATTCACCCTCCAGACTTCACCTTCTCCTTCTCCTTTTCTGCTTCTTCTGATTCACCCTCCAGACTTCACCTTCTCTTTCTCCTTCTTCTACTTCTTCTGAATCACCCTCCAGACTTCACCTTCTTCTTCTCCTTCTTCTCCTTCTTCTGATTCACCCTCCAGTCTTCACCTTCTTCTTCTCCTTCTTCTGCTTCTTCTGATTCACCCTCCAGACTTCACCTTCTCCTTCTCCTTTTTCTGATTCTTTTGATTCACCCTCCAGACTTCACCTTCTCCTTCTCCTTCTTCTGCTTCTTCTGATTCACCCTCCTGACTTCACCCTCTCCTTCTCCTTCTTCTACTTCTTCTGATTCACCCTCCTGACTTCACATTCTCCTTCTCCTTCTTCTCCTTCTTCTGCTTCACCCTCCAGACTTCACCTTCTCCTTCTCCTTCTTCTACTTCTTCTGATTCACCCTCCAGACTTCACCTTCTCCTTCTCCTTCTTCTGCTTCTTCTGATTCACCCTCCAGAATTCACCTTCTCCTTCTCCTTATTCTGCTTCTTCTGATTCACCCTCCAGACTTCACCTTCTCCTTCTCCTTCTTCTGCTTCTTCTGATTCACCCTCCAGACTTCACCTTCTCCTTCTCCTTCTTCTGCTTCTTCTGATTCACCCTCCAGACTTCACATTCTCCTTCTCCTTCTTCTACTTCTTCTGATTCTCCCTCCAGACTTCATCTTCTCCTTCTCCTTCTTCTGCTTCTTCTGATTCACCCTCCAGGCTTCACCTTCTCCTTCTCCTTCTTCTGCTTCTTCTGATTCACCCTCCAGACTTCACCTTCTCCTTCTCCTTCTTCTACTTCTTCTGATTCACCCTCCAGACTTCACCTTCTCCTTCTCCTTCTTCAACTTCTTCTGATTCACCCTCCAGATTTCACCTTCTACTTCTCCTTCTTCTGCTTCTTCTAATTCACCCTCCAGACTTCACCTTCTCCTTCTCCTTCTTCTGCTTCTTCTGATTCACCCTCCAGACTTCACCTTCTCCTTCTCCTTTCTCTGCTTCTTCTGATTCACCCTTCAGACTTCACCTTCTCCTTCTCCTTCTTCTGCTTCTTCTGATTCACCCTCCAGACCTCACCTTCTCCTTCTCCTTCTTCTACTTCTTCTGATTCACCCTCCAGACTTCATCTTCTCCTTCTCCTTCTTCTGCTTCTTCTGATTCACCCTCCAGACTTCACCTTCTCCTTCTCCTTCTTCTGCTTCTTCTGATTCACCCTCCAGACTTCGCCTTCTCCTTCTCCTTCTTCTACTTCTTCTGATTCACCCTCCAGACTTCACCTTCTCCTTTTCCTTCTTCTACTTCTTCTGATTCACCCTCCAGTCTTCACCTTCTCCTTCTCCTTCTTCTGCTTCTTCTGATTCACCCTCCAGACTTCACCTTCTCCTTCTCCTTCTTCTGCTTCTTCTGATTCACCCTCCTGACTTCACCTTCTCCTTCTCCTTCTTCTGCTTCTTCTGATTCACCCTCCAGACTTCACCTTCTCCTTCTCCTTCTTCTACTTCTTCTGATTCACCCTCCAGACTTCACCTTCTCCTTCTACTTCTTCTCCTTCTTCTGATTCACCCTCCAGACTTCAACTTCTCCTTCTCCTTCTTCTGCTTCTTCTGATTCACCCTCCAGACTTCACCTTCTCCCTCTCCTTCTTCTGCTTCTTCTGTTGCACCCTCCAGACTTCACCTTCTCCTTCTCCTTCTTCTGCTTCTTCTGATTCACCCTCCAGACTTCACCTTCTCCTTCTCCTTCTTCTACTTCTTCTGATTCACCCTCCAGACTTTACCTTCTCCTTCTCCTTCTTCTGCTTCTTCTGATTCACCCTCCAGACTTCACCTTCTCATTCTCCTTCGTCTACTTCTTCTGATTCAGCCTCCAGACTTCACCTTCTACTTCTCCTTCTTCTGCTTCTTCTGATTCACCCTCCAGACTTCGCCTACTCCTTCTCCTTCTTCTACTCCTTCTGATTCACCCTCCAGACTTCACCTTCTCCTTCTCCTTCTTCTACTTCTTCTGATTCACCCTCCAGACTTCATCTTCTCCTTCTCCTTCTTCTGCTTCTTCTGATTCACCCTCCAGACTTCACCTTCTCCTTCTCCTTCTTCTGCTTCTTCTGATTCACCCTCCTGACTTCACCTTCTCCTTCTCCTTCTTCTGCTTCTTCTGATTCACCCTCCTGACTTCACCTTCTCCTTCTCCTTCTTCTACTTCTTCTGCTTCACCCTCCAGACTTCACCTTCTCCTTCTCCTTCTTCTACTTCTTCTGATTCACCCTCCAGACTTCACCTTCTCCTTCTCCTTCTTCTGCTTCTTCTGATTCACCCTCCAGACTTCACCTTCTCCTTCTCCTTATTCTGCTTCTTCTGATTCACCCTCCAGACTTCACCTTCTCCTTCTCCTTCTTCTACTTCTTCTGATTCACCCTCCAGACTTCATCTTCTCCTTCTGCTTCTTCTGCTTCTTCTGATTCACCCTCCAGACTTCACCTTCTCCTTCTCCTTCTTCTGCTTCTTCTGATTCACCCTCCAGACTTCACCTTCTCCTTCTCCTTCTTCTACTTCTTCTGATTCACCCTCCAGACTTCACCTTCTCCTTCTCCTTCTTCAACTTCTTCTGATTCACCCTCCAGACTTCACCTTCTACTTCTCCTTCTTCTGCTTCTCCTGATTCACCCTCCAGACTTCACCTTCTCCTTCTCCTTCTTCTGCTTCATCTGATTCACCCTCCAGAACTCACCTTCTCCTTCTCCTTCTTCTACTTCTTCTGATTCACCCTCCAGACTTCATCTTCTCCTTCTCCTTCTTCTGCTTCTTCTGATTCACCCTCCAGACTTCACCTTCTCCTTCTCCTTCCTCTGCTTCTTCTGATTCACCCTCCAGACTTCGCCTTCTCCTTCTCCTTCTTCTACTTCTTCTGATTCACCCTCCAGACTTCACCTTCTCCTTCTCCTTCTTCTACTTCTTCTGATTCACCCTCCAGTCTTCACCTTCTCCTTCTCCTTCTTCTGCTTCTTCTGATTCACCCTTCAGACTTCACCTTCTCCTTCTCCTTCTTCTGCTTCTTCTGATTCACCCTCCTGACTTCACCTTCTCCTTCTCCTTCTTCTGCTTCTTCTGATTCACCCTCCAGACTTTACCTTCTCCTTCTCCTTCTTCTGCTTCTTCTGATTCACCCTCCAGACTTCACCTTCTCATTCTCCTTCGTCTACTTCTTCTGATTCAGCCTCCAGACTTCACCTTCTACTTCTCCTTCTTCTGCTTCTTCTGATTCACCCTCCAGACTTCGCCTACTCCTTCTCCTTCTTCTACTCCTTCTGATTCACCCTCCAGACTTCACCTTCTCCTTCTCCTTCTTCTACTTCTTCTGATTCACCCTCCAGACTTCATCTTCTCCTTCTCCTTCTTCTGCTTCTTCTGATTCACCCTCCAGACTTCACCTTCTCCTTCTCCTTCTTCTGCTTCTTCTGATTCACCCTCCTGACTTCACCTTCTCCTTCTCCTTCTTCTGCTTCTTCTGATTCACCCTCCTGACTTCACCTTCTCCTTCTCCTTCTTCTACTTCTTCTGCTTCACCCTCCAGACTTCACCTTCTCCTTCTCCTTCTTCTACTTCTTCTGATTCACCCTCCAGACTTCACCTTCTCCTTCTCCTTCTTCTGCTTCTTCTGATTCACCCTCCAGACTTCACCTTCTCCTTCTCCTTATTCTGCTTCTTCTGATTCACCCTCCAGACTTCACCTTCTCCTTCTCCTTCTTCTACTTCTTCTGATTCACCCTCCAGACTTCATCTTCTCCTTCTGCTTCTTCTGCTTCTTCTGATTCACCCTCCAGACTTCACCTTCTCCTTCTCCTTCTTCTGCTTCTTCTGATTCACCCTCCAGACTTCACCTTCTCCTTCTCCTTCTTCTACTTCTTCTGATTCACCCTCCAGACTTCACCTTCTCCTTCTCCTTCTTCAACTTCTTCTGATTCACCCTCCAGACTTCACCTTCTACTTCTCCTTCTTCTGCTTCTCCTGATTCACCCTCCAGACTTCACCTTCTCCTTCTCCTTCTTCTGCTTCATCTGATTCACCCTCCAGAACTCACCTTCTCCTTCTCCTTCTTCTACTTCTTCTGATTCACCCTCCAGACTTCATCTTCTCCTTCTCCTTCTTCTGCTTCTTCTGATTCACCCTCCAGACTTCACCTTCTCCTTCTCCTTCCTCTGCTTCTTCTGATTCACCCTCCAGACTTCGCCTTCTCCTTCTCCTTCTTCTACTTCTTCTGATTCACCCTCCAGACTTCACCTTCTCCTTCTCCTTCTTCTACTTCTTCTGATTCACCCTCCAGTCTTCACCTTCTCCTTCTCCTTCTTCTGCTTCTTCTGATTCACCCTTCAGACTTCACCTTCTCCTTCTCCTTCTTCTGCTTCTTCTGATTCACCCTCCTGACTTCACCTTCTCCTTCTCCTTCTTCTGCTTCTTCTGATTCACCCTCCAGACTTCACCTTCTTCTACTTCTTCTGATTCACCCTCCAGACTGCACCTTCTCCTTCTACTTCTTCTGCTTCTTCTGATTCACCCTCCAGACTTCACCTTCTCCTTCTCCTTCTTCTGCTTCTTCTGATTCACCCTCCAGACTTCACCTTCTCCCTCTCCTTCTTCTGCTTCTTCTGATTCACCCTCCAGACTTCACCTTCTCCTTCTCCTTCTTCTGCTTCTTCTGATACACACTCCAGACTTCACCTTCTCCTTCTTCTACTTCTTCTGATTCACCCTCCAGACTTCACCTTCTCCCTCTCCTTCTTCTGCTTCTTCTGATTCACCCTCCAGACTTCACCTTCTCCTTCTCCTTCTTCTGCTTCTTCTGATACACACTCCAGACTTCACCTTCTCCTTCTTCTACTTCTTCTGATTCACCCTCCAGACTTCACCTTCTCCTTCTCCTTTTTCTGCTTCTTCTGATTCACCCTCCAGACTTCACCTTCTCCTTCTCCTTCTTCTGCTTCTTCTGATACACACTCCAGACTTCACCTTCTCCTTCTTCTACTTCTTCTGATTCACCCTCCAGACTTCACCTTCTACTTCTCCTTCTTCTGCTTCTTCTGATTCACCCTCCAGACTTCACCTTCTCCTTCTCCTTCTTCTGTTTCTTCTGATTCACCCTCCAGACTTCACCTTCTCCTTCTCCTTCTTCTGCTTCTTCTGATTCACCCTTCAGACTTCACCTTCTCCTTCTACTTCTTCTGCTTCTTCTGATTCACCCTCCAGACTTCACCTTCTCATTCTCCTTCGTCTACTTCTTCTGATTCAGCCTCCAGACTTCACCTTCTACTTCTCCTTCTTCTGCTTCTTCTGATTCAACCTCCAGACCTCACCTTCTCCTTCTCCTTCTTCTACTTCTTCTGATTCACCCTCCAGACTTCATCTTCTCCTTCTCCTTCTTCTGCTTCTTCTGATTCACCCTCCAGACTTCACCTTCTCCTTCTCCTTCTTCTGCTTCTTCTGATTCACCCTCCAGACTTCGCTTCCTCCTTCTCCTTCTTCTACTCCTTCTGATTCACCCTCCAGACTTCACCTTCTCCTTCTCCTTCTTCTACTTCTTCTGATTTACCCTCCAGTCTTCACCTTCTCCTTCTCCTTCTTCTGCTTCTTCTGATTCACCCTCCAGACTTCACCTTCTCCTTCTCCTTCTTCTGCTTCTTCTGATTCACCCTCCTGACTTCACCTTCTCCTTCTCCTTCTTCTGCTTCTTCTGATTCACCCTCCTGACTTCACCTTCTCCTTCTCCTTCTTCTACTTCTTCTGCTTCACCCTCCAGACTTCACCTTCTCCTTCTCCTTCTTCTACTTCTTCTGATTCACCCTCCAGACTTCACCTTCTACTTCTCCTTCTTCTGCTTCTTCTGATTCACCCTCCAGACTTCACCTTCTCCTTCTCCTTATTCTGCTTCTTCTGATTCACCCTCCAGACTTCACCTTCTCCTTCTCCTTCTTCTACTTCTTCTGATTCACCCTCCAGACTTCATCTTCTCCTTCTCCTTCTTCTGCTTCTTCTGATTCACCCTCCAGACTTCACCTTCTCCTTCTCCTTCTTCTGCTTCTTCTGATTCACCCTCCAGACTTCACCTTCTCCTTCTCCTTCTTCTACTTCTTCTGATTCACCCTCCAGACTTCACCTTCTCCTTCTCCTTCTTCAACTTCTTCTGATTCACCCTTCCGACTTCACCTTCTACTTCTCCTTCTTCTGCTTCTCCTGATTCACCCTCCAGACTTCACCTTCTCCTTCTCCTTCTTCTGCTTCTTCTGATTCACCCTCCAGACTTCACCTTCTCCTTCTCCTTCTTCTGCTTCTTCTGATTCATCCTTCAGACTTCACCTTCTCCTTCTCCTTCTTCTGCTTCTTCTGATTCACCCTCCAGACTTCGCCTACTCCTTCTCCTTCTTCTACTTCTTCTGATTCACCCTCCAGACTTCACCTTCTCCTTCTCCTTCTTCTACTTCTTCTGATTTACCCTCCAGTCTTCACCTTCTCCTTCTCCTTCTTCTGCTTCTTCTGATTCACCCTCCAGACTTCACCTTCTCCTTCTCCTTCTTCTGCTTCTTCTGATTCACCCTCCTGATTTCACCTTCTCCTTCTCCTTCTTCTGCTTCTTCTGATCCACCCTCCAGACCTCACCTTCTCCTTCTCCTTCTTCTACTTCTTCTGATTCACCCTCCAGACTTCATCTTCTCCTTCTCCTTCTTCTGCTTCTTCTGATTCACCCTCCAGACTTCACCTTCTCCTTCTCCTTCTTCTGCTTCTTCTGATTCACCCTCCAGACTTCGCCTTCTCCTTCTCCTTCTTCTACTTCTTCTGATTCACCCTCCAGACTTCACCTTCTCCTTCTCCTTCTTCTACTTCTTCTGATTCACCCTCCAGTCTTCACCTTCTCCTTCTTCTGCTTCTTCTGATTCACCCTCCAGACTTCACCTTCTCCTTCTCCTTCTTCTGCTTCTTCTGATTCACCCTCCAGACTTCGCCTTCTCCTTCTCCTACTTCTACTTCTTCTGCTTCACCCTCCAGACTTCACCTTCTCCTTCTCCTTCTTCTACTTCTTCTGATTCACCCTCCAGACTTCACCTTCTCCTTCTCCTTCTTCTGCTTCTTCTGATTCACCCTCCAGACTTCACCTTCTCCTTCTCCTTATTCTGCTTCTTCTGATTCACCCTCCAGACTTCACCTTCTCCTTCTCCTTCTTCTGCTTCTTCTGATTCACACTCCAGACTTCACCTTCTCCTTCTCCTTCTTCTACTTCTTCTGATTCACCCTCCAGACTTCACCTTCTCCTTCTCTTTCTTCTGCTTCATCTGATTCACCCTCCAGACTTCACCTTCTCCTTCTCCTTCTTCTGATTCTTCTGATTCACCCTCCTGACTTCACCTTCTTCTTCTCCTTCTTCTACTTCTTCTGATTCACCCTCCTGACTTCACCTTCTCCTTCTCCTTCTTCTACTACTTCTACTTCACCCTCCAGATTTCACCTTCTCCTTCTCCTTCTTCTCCTTCTTCTGATTCACCCTCCAGACTTGACCTTCTCCTTCTCCTTCTTCTACTTCTTCTGATTCACCCTCCAGACTTCACCTTCTCCTTCTCCTTCTTCTGCTTCTTCTGCTTCACCGTCCTGACTTCACCTTCTCCTTCTCCTTCTTCTACTTCTTCTGCTTCATCCCCCTGACATCAACTGCTCCTTCTCCTTCTTCTGCTTCTTCTGATTCACCCTCCTAACTTTACCTTCTCCTTCTCCTTCTTCTGCTTCTTCTGATTCACCCTCCTGACTTCACCATCTCCTTCTCCTTCTTCTGCTTCTTCTGCTTCACCGTCCTGACTTCACCTTCTCCTTCTCCTTCTTCTGCTTCTTCTGATTCACCCTCCAGACTTCACCTTCTCCTTCTCCTTATTCTGCTTCTTCTGATTCACCCTCCAGACTTCACCTTCTGCTTCTCCTTCTTCTGCTTCTTCTGATTCACCCTCCAGACTTCACCTTCTCCTTCTCCTTCTTCTGCTTCTTCTGATTCACCCTCCAGACTTCACCTTCTCCTTCTCCTTCTTCTACTTCTTCTGATTCACCCTCCAGACTTCACCTTCTCCTTCTCTTTCTTCTGCTTCATCTGATTCACCCTCCAGACTTCACCTTCTCCTTCTCCTTCTTCTGATTCTTCTGATTCACCCTCCTGACTTCACCTTCTTCTTCTCCTTCTTCTACTTCTTCTGATTCACCCTCCTGACTTCACCTTCTCCTTCTCCTTCTTCTACTACTTCTACTTCACCCTCCAGATTTCACCTTCTCCTTCTCCTTCTTCTCCTTCTTCTGATTCACCCTCCAGACTTGACCTTCTCCTTCTCCTTCTTCTACTTCTTCTGATTCACCCTCCAGACTTCACCTTCTCCTTCTCCTTCTTCTGCTTCTTCTGCTTCACCGTCCTGACTTCACCTTCTCCTTCTCCTTCTTCTACTTCTTCTGCTTCATCCCCCTGACATCAACTGCTCCTTCTCCTTCTTCTGCTTCTTCTGATTCACCCTCCTAACTTTACCTTCTCCTTCTCCTTCTTCTGCTTCTTCTGATTCACCCTCCTGACTTCACCTTCTCCTTCTCCTTCTTCTGCTTCTTCTGCTTCACCGTCCTGACTTCACCTTCTCCTTCTCCTTCTTCTACTTCTTCTGATTCACCCTCCAGACTTCACCTTCTCCTTCTCCTTCTTCTGCTTCTTCTGATTCACCCTCCAGACTTCACCTTCTCCTTCTCCTTATTCTGCTTCTTCTGATTCACCCTCCAGACTTCACCTTCTGCTTCTCCTTCTTCTGCTTCTTCTGATTCACCCTCCAGACTTCACCTTCTCCTTCTCCTTCTTCTGCTTCTTCTGATTCACCCTCCAGACTTCACCTTCTCCTTCTCCTTCTTCTACTTCTTCTGATTCACCCTCCAGACTTCATCTTCTCCTTCTCCTTCTTCTGCTTCTTCTGATTCACCCTCCAGACTTCACCTTCTCCTTCTCCTTCTTTTGCTTCTTCTGATTCACCCTCCAGACTTCACCTTCTCCTTCTCCTTCTTCAACTTCTTCTGATTCACCCTCCAGACTTCACCTTCGACTTCTCCTTCTTCTGCTTCTCCTGATTCACCCTCCAGACTTCACCTCCTCCTTCTCCTTCTTCTGCTTCTTCTGATTCACCCTCCAGACTTCACCTTCTCCTTCTCCTTCTTCTGCTTCTTCTGATTCACCCTTCAGACTTCACCTTCTCCTTCTCCTTCTTCTGCTTCTTCTGATTCACCCTCCAGACTTCGCCTACTCCTTCTCCTTCTTCTACTTCTTCTGATTCACCCTCCAGACTTCACCTTCTCCTTCTCCTTCTTCGACTTCTTCTGATTTACCCTCCAGTCTTCACCTTCTCCTTCTCCTTCTTCTGCTTCTTCTGATTCACTCTCCAGACTTCACCTTCTCCTTCTCCTTCTTCAGCTTCTTCTGATTCACCCTCCAGACTTCACCTTCTCCTTCTCCTTCTTCTACTTCTTCTGATTCTCCCTCCAGTCTTCACCTTCTCCTTCTCCTTCTTCTGTTTCTTCTGCTTCACCCTCCAGACTTCACCTTCTCCTTCTCTTTCTTCTGCTTCTTCTTATTCACCCTCCAGACTTCACCTTCTCCTTCTCCTTCTTCTGATTCTTCTGATTCACCCTCCAGACTTCACCTTCTCCTTCTCCTTCTTCTGCTTCTTCTGATTCACCCTCCTGACTTCACCTTCTCCTTCTCCTTCTTCTACTTCTTCTGCTTCACCCTCCAGACTTCACCTTCTCCTTCTCCTTCTTCTACTTCTTCTGATTCACCCTCCAGACTTCATCTTCTCCTTCTCCTTCTTCTGCTTCTTCTGATTCACCCTCCAGACTTCACCTTCTCCTTCTCCTTATTCTGCTTCTTCTGATTCACCCTCCAGACTTCACCTTCTCCTTCTCCTTATTCTGCTTCTTCTGATTCACCCTCCAGACTTCACCTTCTCCTTCTCCTTCCTCTGCTTCTTCTGATTCACCCTCCAGACTTCACCTTCTCCTTCTCCTTCTTCTGATTCTTCTGATTCACCCTCCAGACTTCACCTTCTCCTTCTCCTTCTTCTGCTTCTTCTGATTCACCCTCCTGACTTCACCTTCTCCTTCTCCTTCTTCTACTTCTTCTGATTCACCCTCCTAACTTCACCTTCTCCTTCTCCTACTTCTACTTCTTCTGCTTCACCCTCCAGACTTCACCTTCTCCTTCTCCTTCTTCTACTTCTTCTGATTCACCCTCCAGACTTCACCTTCTCCTTCTCCTTCTTCTGCTTCTTCTGATTCACCCTCCAGACTTCACCTTCTCCTTCTCCTTATTCTGCTTCTTCTGATTCACCCTCCAGACTTCACCTTCTCCTTCTCCTTCTTCTGCTTCTTCTGATTCACACTCCAGACTTCACCTTCTCCTTCTCCTTCTTCTACTTCTTCTGATTCACCCTCCAGACTTCACCTTCTCCTTCTCTTTCTTCTGCTTCATCTGATTCACCCTCCAGACTTCACCTTCTCCTTCTCCTTCTTCTGATTCTTCTGATTCACCCTCCTGACTTCACCTTCTTCTTCTCCTTCTTCTACTTCTTCTGATTCACCCTCCTGACTTCACCTTCTCCTTCTCCTTCTTCTACTACTTCTACTTCACCCTCCAGATTTCAGCTTCTCCTTCTCCTTCTTCTCCTTCTTCTGATTCACCCTCCAGACTTGACCTTCTCCTTCTCCTTCTTCTACTTCTTCTGATTCACCCTCCAGACTTCACCTTCTCCTTCTCCTTCTTCTGCTTCTTCTGCTTCACCGTCCTGACTTCACCTTCTCCTTCTCCTTCTTCTACTTCTTCTGCTTCATCCCCCTGACATCAACTGCTCCTTCTCCTTCTTCTGCTTCTTCTGATTCACCCTCCTAACTTTACCTTCTCCTTCTCCTTCTTCTGCTTCTTCTGATTCACCCTCCTGACTTCACCTTCTCCTTCTCCTTCTTCTGCTTCTTCTGCTTCACCGTCCTGACTTCACCTTCTCCTTCTCCTTCTTCTACTTCTTCTGATTCACCCTCCAGACTTCACCTTCTCCTTCTCCTTCTTCTGCTTCTTCTGATTCACCCTCCAGACTTCACCTTCTCCTTCTCCTTATTCTGCTTCTTCTGATTCACCCTCCAGACTTCACCTTCTGCTTCTCCTTCTTCTGCTTCTTCTGATTCACCCTCCAGACTTCACCTTCTCCTTCTCCTTCTTCTGCTTCTTCTGATTCACCCTCCAGACTTCACCTTCTCCTTCTCCTTCTTCTACTTCTTCTGATTCACCCTCCTGACTTCACCTTCTCGTTCTCCTTCTTCTACTTCTTCTGCTTCACCCTCCAGACTTCACCTTCTCCTTCTCCTTATTCTACTTCTTCTGATTCACCCTCCAGACTTGACCTTCTCCTTCTCCTTCTTCTACTTCTTCTGATTCACCCTCCAGACTTCACCTTCTCCTTCTCCTTCTTCTGCTTCTTCTGCTTCACCGTCCTGACTTCACCTTCTCCTTCTCCTTCTTCTACTTCTTCTGCTTCATCCCCCTGACATCACCTGCTCCTTCTCCTTCTTCTGCTTCTTCTGATTCACCCTCCTAACTTTACCTTCTCCTTCTCCTTCTTCTGCTTCTTCTGATTCACCCTCCTGACTTCACCTTCTCCTTCTCCTTCTTCTGCTTCTTCTGATTCACCCTGCAGACTTCACCTTCTCCTTCTCCTTCTTCTGCTTCTTCTGATTCACCCTCCAGACTTCACCTTCTCCTTCTCCTTCTTCTGCTTCTTCTGATTCACCCTCCAGACCTCACCTTCTCCTTCTCCTTCTTCTACTTCTTCTGATTCACCCTCCAGACTTCATCTTCTCCTTCTCCTTCTTCTGCTTCTTCTGATTCACCCTCCAGACTTCACCTTCTCCTTCTCCTTCTTCTGCTTCTTCTGATTCACCCTCCAGACTTCACCTTCTCCTTCTCCTTCTTCTACTTCTTCTGATTCACCCTCCAGACTTCACCTTCTCCTTCTCCTTCTTCTACTTCTTCTGATTCACCCTCCAGTCTTCACCTTCTCCTTCTCCTTCTTCTGTTTCTTCTGCTTCACCCTCCAGACTTCACCTTCTCCTTCTCTTTCTTCTGCTTCTTCTGATTCACCCTCCAGACTTCACCTTCTCCTTCTCCTTCTTCTGATTCTTCTGATTCACCCTCCAGACTTCACCTTCTCCTTCTCCTTCTTCTGCTTCTTCTGATTCACCCTCCTGACTTCACCTTCTCCTTCTCCTTCTTCTACTTCTTCTGATTCACCCTCCTGACTTTACCTTCTCCTTCTCCTTCTTCTACTTCTTCTGCTTCACCCTCCAGACTTCACCTTCTCCTTCTCCTTCTTCGACTTCTTCTGATTCACCCTTCAGACTTCACCTTCTCCTTCTCCTTTTTCTGCTTCTTCTGATTCATCCTCCAGACTTCACCTTCTCCTTCTCCTTCTTCTGCTTCTTCTGATTCACCCTCCAGACTTCACCTTCTCCTTCTCCTTCTTCTGCTTCTTCTGATTCACCCTCCAGACTTCACCTTCTCCTTCTCCTTCTTCTGCTTCTTCTGATTCACCCTCCAGACTTCACCTTCTCCTTCTCCTTCTTCTGCTTTTTCTGATTCACCCTCCAGACTTCACCTTCTCCTTCTCCTTCTTCTACTTCTTCTGATTCACCCTCCAGACTTCACCTTCTCCTTCTCTTTCTTCTGCTTCTTCTGATTCACCCTCCAGACTTCACCTTCTCCTTCTCCTTCTTCTGATTATTCTGATTCACCCTCCAGACTTCACCTTCTCCTTCTCCTTCTTCTACTTCTTCTGATTCACCCTCCAGACTTCACCTTCTCCTTCTCTTTCTTCTGCTTCTTCTGATTCACCCTCCAGACTTCACCTTTTCCTTCTCCTTCTTCTACTTCTTCTGCTTCAACCTCCAGACTTCACCTTCTCCTTCTCCTTCTTCTACTTCTTCTGATTCACCCTCCAGACTTCACCTTCTCCTTCTCCTTCTTCTGCTTCTTCTGATTCACCCTCCAGACTTCACCTTCTCCTTCTCCTTCCTCTGCTTCTTCTGATTCACCCTCCAGACTTCACCTTCTCCTTCTCCTTCTTCTACTCCTTCTGATTCACCCTCCAGACTTCACCTTCTCCTTCTCCTTCTTCTGCTTCTTCTGATTCACCCTCCAGACTTCACCTTCTCCTTCTCCTTATTCTGCTTCTTCTGATTCACCCTCCAGACTTCACCTTCTCCTTCTCCTTCTTCTGCTTCTTCTGATTCACCCTGCAGACTTCACCTTCTCCTTCTCCTTCTTCTGCTTCTTCTGATTCACCCTCCAGACTTCACCTTCTCCTTCTCCTTCTTCTACTTCTTCTGATCCACCCTCCAGACTTCACCTTCTCCTTCTCCTTCTTCTGCTTCTTCTGATTCACCCTCCAGGCTTCACCTTCTCCTTCTCCTTCGTCTACTTCTTCTGATTCACCCTCCAGACTACACCTTCTCCTTCTCCTTCTTCTACTTCTTCTGATTCACCCTCCAGACTTCACCTTCTCCTTCTCCTTCTTCTGCTTCTTCTGATTCACCCTCCAGACTTCACCTTCTCCTTCTCCTTCTTCTACTTCTTCTGATTCACCCTCCAGACTTCACCTTCTCCTTCTTCTACTTCTTCTGATTCACCCTCCAGACTTCACCTTCTCCTTCTCCTTCTTCTACTTCTTCTGCTTCTCCCTCCAGACTTCACCTTCTCCTTCTCCTTCTTCTGCTTCTTCTGATTCACCCTCCAGACTTCACCTTCTCCTTCTCCTTCTTCTACTTCTTCTGATTCACCCTCCAGACTTCAGCTTCTCCTTCTCCTTCTTCTACTTCTTCTGATTCACCCTCCAGACTTCACCTTCTCCTTCTCCTTCTTCTCCTTCTTCTGATTCACCCTCCTGACTTCACGTTCTCCTTCTCCTTCTTCTGCTTCTTCTGCTTCACCCTCCAAACTTTACCTTCTCCTTCTCCTTCCTCTGCTTCTTCTGCTTCACCCTCCTGACTTCACCTTCTCCTTCTCCTTCTTCTACTTCTTCTGATTCACCCTCCAGACTTCACCTTCTCCTTCTCCTTCTTCTGCTTCTTCTGCTTCACCCTCCAGACTTCACCTTCTCCTTCCCCTTCTTCTGCTTCTTCTGCTTCGCCCTCCAGACTTCACCTTCTCCTTCTCCTTCTTCTGCTTCTTCTGCTTCACCCTCCAGACTTCACCTTCTCCTTCTCCTTCTTCTGCTTCTTCTGCTTCACTCTCGTAACTTCACCTTCTCCTTCTCCTCCTTCTACATCTTCTGATTCACCCTCCAGACTTCACCTTCTCCTTCTCCTTCTTCTGCTTCTTCTGATTCACCCTCCAGAATTCACCTTCTCCTTCTCCTTCTTCTGCTTCTTCTGCTGCGCCCTCCAGACTTCACCTTCTCCTTCTCCTTCTTCTGCTTCTTCTGCTTCACCCTCCTGACTTCACCTTCTCCTTCTCCTTCTTCTACTTCTTCTGCTTCACCCCCCTGACTTCACCTGCTCCTTCTCCTTCTTCTGCTTCTTCTGATTCACCCTCCTGACTTCACCTTCTCCTTCTCCTTCTTCTGCTTCTTCTGATTCACCCTCCAGACTTCACCTTCTCCTTCTCCTTCTTCTGCTTCTTCTGATTCACCCTCCAGACTTCACCTTCTCCTTCTCCTTCTTCTGATTCTTCTGATTCACCCTCCAGACCTCACCTTCTCCTTCTTCTACTTCTTCTGATTCACCCTCCAGACTTCATCTTTTCCTTCTCCTTCTTCTACTTCTTCTGATTCATCCTCCAGACTTCACCTTCTCCTTCTCCTTCTTCTACTTCTTCTGATTCACCCTCCAGTCTTCACCTTCTCCTTCTCCTTCTTCTGTTTCTTCTGCTTCACCCTCCAGACTTCACTTTCTCCTTCTCTTTCTTCTGCTTCTTCTGATTCACCCTCCAGATTCACCTTCTACTTCTCCTTATAATGCTTCTTCTGATTCACCCTCCAGACTTCACCTTCTCCTCCTCCTTCTTCTGCTTCTTCTGATTCACCCTCCAGACTTCACCTTCTCCTTCTCCTTCTTCTGCTTCTTCTGATTCACCCTCCAGACTTCACCTTCTCCTTCTCCTTCTTCTGCTTCTTCTGATTCACCCTCCAGACTTCACCTTCTCCTTCTCCTTCTTCTGCTTCTTCTGATTCACTCTCCAGACTTCACCTTCTCCTTCTCCTTCTTCTGCTTCTTCTGATTCACCCTCCAGACTTCACCTTCTCCTTCTCCTTCTTCTGCTTCTTCTGATTCACCCTCCTAACTTCACCTTCTCCTTCTCCTTCTTCTGCTTCTTCTGATTCACCCTCCTGACTTCACCTTCTCCTTCTCCTTCTTCTGCTTGTTCTGATTCACCCTCCAGACTTCACCTTCTCCTTCTCCTTCTTCTGCTTCTTCTGATTCACCCTCCAGACTTCACCTTCTCCTTCTCCTTCTTCTGATTCTTCTGATTCACCCTCCAGACCTCACCTTCTCCTTCTTCTACTTCTTCTGATTCACCCTCCAGACTTCATCTTTTCCTTCTCCTTCTTCTACTTCTTCTGATTCATCCTCCAGACTTCACCTTCTCCTTCTCCTTCTTCTACTTCTTCTGATTCACCCTCCAGTCTTCACCTTCTCCTTTTCCTTCTTCTGTTTCTTCTGCTTCACCCTCCAGACTTCACTTTCTCCTTCTCTTTCTTCTGCTTCTTCTGATTCACCCTCCAGACTTCACCTTCTCCTTCTCCTTCTTCTGCTTCTTCTGATTCACCCTCCAGACTTCACCTTCTCCTTCTCCTTCTTCTGCTTCTTCTGATTCACCCTCCAGACTTCACCTTCTCCTTCTCCTTCTTCTGCTTCTTCTGATTCACCCTTCAGACTTCACCTTCTCCTTCTCCTTCTTCTGCTTCTTCTGATTCACCCTCCAGACCTCACCTTCTCCTTCTCCTTCATCTACTTCTTCTGATTCACCCTCCAGACTTCATCTTCTCCTTCTCCTTCTTCTGCTTCTTCTGATACACCCTCCAGACTTCACCTTCTCCTTCTCCTTCTTCTGCTTCTTCTGATTCACCCTCCAGACTTCACCTTCTCCTTCTCCTTCTTCTGCTTCTTCTGATTCACCCTCCAGACTTCACCTTCTCCTTCTCCTTCTTCTACTTCTTCTGCTTCACCCCCCTGACTTCACCTTCTCCTTCTCCTTCTTCTGCTTCTTCTGATTCACCCTCCAGACTTCACCTTCTCCTTCTCCTTCTTCTGCTTCTTCTGATTCACCCTCCAGACTTCACCTTCTCCTTCTCCTTCTTCTGCTTCTTCTGATTCACACTCCAGACTTCACCTTCTCCTTCTCCTTCTTCTGCTTCTTCTGATTCACCCTTCAGACTTCACCTTCTCCTTCTCCTTCTTCTGCTTCTTCTGATTCACCCTCCAGACCTCACCTTCTCCTTCTCCTTCTTCTGCTTCTTCTGATTCACCCTCCAGACTTCACCTTCTCCTTCTCCTTCTTCTACTTCTTCTGCTTCACCCCCCTGACTTCACCTTCTCCTTCTCCTTCTTCTGCTTCTTCTGATTCACCCTCCTAACTTCACCTTCTCCTTCTCCTTCTTCTGCTTCTTCTGATTCACCCTCCTGACTTCACCTTCTCCTTCTCCTTCTTCTGCTTCTTCTGATTCACCCTCCAGACTTCACCTTCTCCTTCTCCTTCTTCTCATTCTTCTGATTCACCCTCCAGACTTCACCTTCTCCTACTCCTTCTTCTACTTCTTCTGATTCACCCTCCAGACTTCACCTTCTCCTTCTCCTTCTTCTACTTCTTCTGATTCACCCTCCAGTCTTCACCTTCTCCTTCTCCTTCTTCTGCTTCTTCTGCTTCACCCTCCAGACTTCACCTTCTCCTTCTCTTTCTTCAGCTTCTTCTGATTCACCCTCCAGACTTCACATTCTCCTTCTCCTTCTTCTGATTCTTCTGATTCACTCTCCAGGCTTCACCTTCTCCTTCTCCTTCTTCTGCTTCTTCTGATTCACCCTCCTGACTTCACCTTCTCCTTCTCCTTCTTCTACCTCTTCTGATTCACCCTCCTGACTTCACCTTCTCCTTCTCCTTCTTCTACTTCTTCTGCTTCACCCTCCAGCCTCCAGACTTCACCTTCTCCTTCTCCGTCTTCTACTTCTTCTGATTCACCCTCCAGACTTCACCTTCTCCTTCTTCTGCTTCTTCTGATTCACCCTCCAGACTTCACCTTCTCCTTCTTCTTCTTCTGCTTCTTCTGATTCACCCTCCAGACTTCACCTTCTCCTTCTCCTTCTTCTGCTTCTTCTGATTCACCCTCCTAACTTCACCTTCTCCTTCTCCTTCTTCTGCTTCTTCTGATTCACCCTCCTGACTTCACCTTCTCCTTCTCCTTCTTCTGCTTGTTCTGATTCACCCTCCAGACTTCACCTTCTCCTTCTCCTTCTTCTGCTTCTTCTGATTCACCCTCCAGACTTCACCTTCTCCTTCTCCTTCTTCTGATTCTTCTGATTCACCCTCCAGACCTCACCTTCTCCTTCTTCTACTTCTTCTGATTCACCCTCCAGACTTCATCTTTTCCTTCTCCTTCTTCTACTTCTTCTGATTCATCCTCCAGACTTCACCTTCTCCTTCTCCTTCTTCTACTTCTTCTGATTCACCCTCCAGTCTTCACCTTCTCCTTCTCCTTCTTCTGTTTCTTCTGCTTCACCCTCCAGACTTCACTTTCTCCTTCTCTTTCTTCTGCTTCTTCTGATTCACCCTCCAGACTTCACCTTCTCCTTCTCCTTCTTCTGCTTCTTCTGATTCACCCTCCAGACTTCACCTTCTCCTTCTCCTTCTTCTGCTTCTTCTGATTCACCCTCCAGACTTCACCTTCTCCTTCTCCTTCTTCTGCATCTTCTGATTCACCCTCCAGACTTCACCTTCTCCTTCTCCTTCTTCTGCTTCTTCTGATTCACACTCCAGACTTCACCTTCTCCTTCTCCTTCTTCTGCTTCTTCTGATTCACCCTTCAGACTTCACCTTCTCCTTCTCCTTCTTCTGCTTCTTCTGATTCACCCTCCAGACCTCACCTTCTCCTTCTCCTTCTTCTGCTTCTTCTGATTCACCCTCCAGACTTCACCTTCTCCTTCTCCTTCTTCTACTTCTTCTGCTTCACCCCCCTGACTTCACCTTCTCCTTCTCCTTCTTCTGCTTCTTCTGATTCACCCTCCTAACTTCACCTTCTCCTTCTCCTTCTTCTGCTTCTTCTGATTCACCCTCCTGACTTCACCTTCTCCTTCTCCTTCTTCTGCTTCTTCTGATTCACCCTCCAGACTTCACCTTCTCCTTCTCCTTCTTCTCATTCTTCTGATTCACCCTCCAGACTTCACCTTCTCCTACTCCTTCTTCTACTTCTTCTGATTCACCCTCCAGACTTCACCTTCTCCTTCTCCTTCTTCTACTTCTTCTGATTCACCCTCCAGTCTTCACCTTCTCCTTCTCCTTCTTCTGCTTCTTCTGCTTCACCCTCCAGACTTCACCTTCTCCTTCTCTTTCTTCAGCTTCTTCTGATTCACCCTCCAGACTTCACATTCTCCTTCTCCTTCTTCTGATTCTTCTGATTCACTCTCCAGGCTTCACCTTCTCCTTCTCCTTCTTCTGCTTCTTCTGATTCACCCTCCTGACTTCACCTTCTCCTTCTCCTTCTTCTACCTCTTCTGATTCACCCTCCTGACTTCACCTTCTCCTTCTCCTTCTTCTACTTCTTCTGCTTCACCCTCCAGCCTCCAGACTTCACCTTCTCCTTCTCCGTCTTCTACTTCTTCTGATTCACCCTCCAGACTTCACCTTCTCCTTCTTCTGCTTCTTCTGATTCACCCTCCAGACTTCACCTTCTCCTTCTTCTTCTTCTGCTTCTTCTGATTCACCCTCCAGACTTCACCTTCTACTTCTCCTTCTTCTGCTTCTTCTGATTCACCCTCCTAACTTCACCTTCTCCTTCTCCTTCTTCTGCTTCTTCTGATTCACCCTCCTGACTTCACCTTCTCCTTCTCCTTCTTCTGCTTGTTCTGATTCACCCTCCAGACTTCACCTTCTCCTTCTCCTTCTTCTGCTTCTTCTGATTCACCCTCCAGACTTCACCTTCTCCTTCTCCTTCTTCTGATTCTTCTGATTCACCCTCCAGACCTCACCTTCTCCTTCTTCTACTTCTTCTGATTCACCCTCCAGACTTCATCTTTTCCTTCTCCTTCTTCTACTTCTTCTGATTCATCCTCCAGACTTCACCTTCTCCTTCTCCTTCTTCTACTTCTTCTGATTCACCCTCCAGTCTTCACCTTCTCCTTCTCCTTCTTCTGTTTCTTCTGCTTCACCCTCCAGACTTCACTTTCTCCTTCTCTTTCTTCTGCTTCTTCTGATTCACCCTCCAGACTTCACCTTCTCCTTCTCCTTCTTCTGCTTCTTCTGATTCACCCTCCAGACTTCACCTTCTCCTTCTCCTTCTTCTGCTTCTTCTGATTCACCCTCCAGACTTCACCTTCTCCTTCTCCTTCTTCTGCTTCTTCTGATTCACCCTTCAGACTTCACCTTCTCCTTCTCCTTCTTCTGCTTCTTCTGATTCACCCTCCAGACCTCACCTTCTCCTTCTCCTTCATCTACTTCTTCTGATTCACCCTCCAGACTTCATCTTCTCCTTCTCCTTCTTCTGCTTCTTCTGATACACCCTCCAGACTTCACCTTCTCCTTCTCCTTCTTCTGCTTCTTCTGATTCACCCTCCAGACTTCACCTTCTCCTTCTCCTTCTTCTGCTTCTTCTGATTCACCCTCCAGACTTCACCTTCTCCTTCTCCTTCTTCTACTTCTTCTGCTTCACCCCCCTGACTTCACCTTCTCCTTCTCCTTCTTCTGCTTCTTCTGATTCACCCTCCAGACTTCACCTTCTCCTTCTCCTTCTTCTGCTTCTTCTGAATCACCCTCCAGACTTCACCTTCTCCTTCTCCTTCTTCTGCTTCTTCTGATTCACCCTTCAGACTTCACCTTCTCCTTCTCCTTCTTCTGCTTCTTCTGATTCACCCTCCAGACCTCACCTTCTCCTTCTCCTTCATCTACTTCTTCTGATTCACCCTCCAGACTTCATCTTCTCCTTCTCCTTCTTCTGCTTCTTCTGATTCACCCTCCAGACTTCACCTTCTCCTTCTCCTTCTTCTGCTTCTTCTGATTCACCCTCCAGACTTCACCTTCTCCTTCTCCTTCTTCTACTTCTTCTGCTTCACCCCCCTGACTTCACCTTCTCCTTCTCCTTCTTCTGCTTCTTCTGATTCACCCTCCTAACTTCACCTTCTCCTTCTCCTTCTTCTGCTTCTTCTGATTCACCCTCCTGACTTCACCTTCTCCTTCTCCTTCTTCTGCTTCTTCTGATTCACCCTCCAGACTTCACCTTCTCCTTCTCCTTCTTCTCATTCTTCTGATTCACCCTCCAGACTTCACCTTCTCCTACTCCTTCTTCTACTTCTTCTGATTCACCCTCCAGACTTCACCTTCTCCTTCTCCTTCTTCTACTTCTTCTGATTCACCCTCCAGTCTTCACCTTCTCCTTCTCCTTCTTCTGCTTCTTCTGCTTCACCCTCCAGACTTCACCTTCTCCTTCTCTTTCTTCAGCTTCTTCTGATTCACCCTCCAGACTTCACATTCTCCTTCTCCTTCTTCTGATTCTTCTGATTCACTCTCCAGGCTTCACCTTCTCCTTCTCCTTCTTCTGCTTCTTCTGATTCACCCTCCTGACTTCACCTTCTCCTTCTCCTTCATCTACCTCTTCTGATTCACCCTCCTGACTTCACCTTCTCCTTCTCCTTCTTCTACTTCTTCTGCTTCACCCTCCAGCCTCCAGACTTCACCTTCTCCTTCTCCGTCTTCTACTTCTTCTGATTCAACCTCCAGACTTCACCTTCTCCTTCTTCTGCTTCTTCTGATTCACCCTCCAGACTTCACCTTCTCCTTCTCCTTCTTCTACTTCTTCTGATTCACCCTCCAGACTTCACCATCTCCTTCTCCTTCTTCTGCTTCTTCTGATTCACCCTCCAGACTTCTCCTTCTCCTACTCCTTCTTCTACTTCTTCTGATTCAACCTCCAGACTTCACCTTCTCCTTCTCCTTCTTCTGCTTCTTCCGATTCACCCTCCAGACTTCACCTTCTCCTTCTCCTTCTTCTGCTTCTACCGATTCACCCTCCAGACTTCACCTTCTCCTTCTCCTTCTTCTACTTCTTCTGATTCACCCTCCAGACTTCACCTTCTCCTTCTCCTTCTTCTACTTCTTCTGATTCACCCTCCAGACTTCACCTTCTCCTTCTCCTTCTTCTGCTTCTTCTGATTCACCCTCCAGACTTCACCTTCTCCTTCTCCTTCTTCTGCTTCTTCTGATTCACCCTCCAGACTTCACCTTCTCCTTCTCCTTCTTCTGCTTCTTCTGATTCACCCTTCAGATTTCACCTTCTCCTTCTCCTTCTTCTGCTTCTTCTGATTCACCCTCCAGACCTCACCTTCTCCTTCTCCTTCATCTACTTCTTCTGATTCACCCTCCAAACTTCATCTTCTCCTTCTCCTTCTTCTGCTTCTTCTGATTCACCCTCCTGACTTCACCTTCTCCTTCTCCTTCTTCTGCTTCTTCTGATTCACCCTCCAGACTTCACCTTCTCCTTCTCCTTCTTCTACTTCTTCTGCTTCACCCCCCTGACTTCACCTTCTCCTTCTCCTTCTTCTGCTTCTTCTGATTCACCCTCCTAACTTCACCTTCTCCTTCTCCTTCTTCTGCTTCTTCTGATTCACCCTCCTGACTTCACCTTCTCCTTCTCCTTCTTCTGCTTCTTCTGATTCACCCTCCAGACTTCACCTTCTCCTTCTCCTTCTTCTCATTCTTCTGATTCACCCTCCAGACTTCACCTTCTCCTACTCCTTCTTCTACTTCTTCTGATTCACCCTCCAGACTTCACCTTCTCCTTCTCCTTCTTCTACTTCTTCTGATTCACCCTCCAGTCTTCACCTTCTCCTTCTCCTTCTTCTGCTTCTTCTGCTTCACCCTCCAGACTTCACCTTCTCCTTCTCTTTCTTCAGCTTCTTCTGATTCACCCTCCAGACTTCACCTTCTCCTTCTCCTTCTTCTGATTCTTCTGATTCACTCTCCAGACTTCACCTTCTCCTTCTCCTTCTTCTGCTTCTTCTGATTCACCCTCCTGACTTCACCTTCTCCTTCTCCTTCTTCTACCTCTTCTGATTCACCCTCCTGACTTCACCTTCTCCTTCTCCTTCTTCTACTTCTTCTGCTTCACCCTCCAGCCTCCAGAATTCACCTTCTCCTTCTCCGTCTTCTACTTCTTCTGATTCACCCTCCAGACTTCACCTTCTCCTTCTCCTTCTTCTGCTTCTTCTGATTCACCCTCCAGACTTCACCTTCTCCTTCTCCTACTTCTGCTTCTTCTGATTCACCCTCCAGACTTCACCATCTCCTTCTCCTTCTTCTGCTTCTTCTGATTCACCCTCCAGACTTCTCCTTCTCCTTCTCCTTCTTCTACTTCTTCTGATTCACCCTCCTGACTTCACCTTCTCCTTCTCCTTCTTCTACTTATTCTGCTTCACCCTCCAGACTTCACCTTCTCCTTCTCCTTCTTCGACTTCTTCTGATTCACCCTTCAGACTTCACCTTCTCCTTCTCCTTTTTCTGCTTCTTCTGATTCATCCTCCAGACTTCACCTTCTCCTTCTCCTTCTTCTGCTTCTTCTGATTCACCCTCCAGACTTCACCTTCTCCTTCTCCTTCTTCTGCTTCTTCTGATTCACCCTCCAGACTTCACCTTCTCCTTCTCCTTCTTCTGCTTCTTCTGATTCACCCTCCAGACTTCACCTTCTCCTTCTCCTTCTTCTGCTTTTTCTGATTCACCCTCCAGACTTCACCTTCTCCTTCTCCTTCTTCTACTTCTTCTGATTCACCCTCCAGACTTCACCTTCTCCTTCTCCTTATAATGCTTCTTCTGATTCACCCTCCAGACTTCACCTTCTCCTCCTCCTTCTTCTGCTTCTTCTGATTCACCCTCCAGACTTCACCTTCTCCTTCTCCTTCTTCTGCTTCTTCTGATTCACCCTCCAGACTTCACCTTCTCCTTCTCCTTCTTCTGCTTCTTCTGATTCACCCTCCAGACTTCACCTTCTCCTTCTCCTTCTTCTGCTTCTTCTGATTCACCCTCCAGACTTCACCTTCTCCTTCTCCTTCTTCTGCTTCTTCTGATTCACCCTCCAGACTTCACCTTCTCCTTCTCCTTCTTCTGCTTCTTCTGATTCAGCCTCCTAACTTCACCTTCTCCTTCTCCTTCTTCTGCTTCTTCTGATTCACCCTCCTGACTTCACCTTCTCCTTCTCCTTCTTCTGCTTGTTCTGATTCACCCTCCAGACTTCACCTTCTCCTTCTCCTTCTTCTGCTTCTTCTGATTCACCCTCCAGACTTCACCTTCTCCTTCTCCTTCTTCTGATTCTTCTGATTCACCCTCCAGACCTCACCTTCTCCTTCTTCTACTTCTTCTGATTCACCCTCCAGACTTCATCTTTTCCTTCTCCTTCTTCTACTTCTTCTGATTCATCCTCCAGACTTCACCTTCTCCTTCTCCTTCTTCTACTTCTTCTGATTCACCCTCCAGTCTTCACCTTCTCCTTCTCCTTCTTCTGTTTCTTCTGCTTCACCCTCCAGACTTCACTTTCTCCTTCTCTTTCTTCTGCTTCTTCTGATTCACCCTCCAGACTTCACCTTCTCCTTCTCCTTCTTCTGCTTCTTCTGATTCACCCTCCAGACTTCACCTTCTCCTTCTCCTTCTTCTGCTTCTTCTGATTCACCCTCCAGACTTCACCTTCCCCTTCTCCTTCTTCTGCTTCTTCTGATTCACCCTTCAGACTTCACCTTCTCCTTCTCCTTCTTCTGCTTCTTCTGATTCACCCTCCAGACCTCACCTTCTCCTTCTCCTTCATCTACTTCTTCTGATTCACCCTCCAGACTTCATCTTCTCCTTCTCCTTCTTCTGCTTCTTCTGATACACCCTCCAGACTTCACTTTCTCCTTCTCCTTCTTCTGCTTCTTCTGATTCACCCTCCAGACTTCACCTTCTCCTTCTCCTTCTTCTGCTTCTTCTGATTCACCCTCCAGACTTCACCTTCTCCTTCTCCTTCTTCTACTTCTTCTGCTTCACCCCCCTGACTTCACCTTCTCCTTCTCCTTCTTCTGCTTCTTCTGATTCACCCTCCAGACTTCACCTTCTCCTTCTCCTTCTTCTGCTTCTTCTGATTCACCCTCCAGACTTCACCTTCTCCTTCTCTTTCTTCTGCTTCTTCTGATTCACCCTCCAGACTTCACCTTCTCCTTCTCCTTCTTCTGCTTCTTCTGATTCACCCTTCAGACTTCACCTTCTCCTTCTCCTTCTTCTGCTTCTTCTGATTCACCCTCCAGACCTCACCTTCTCCTTCTCCTTCATCTACTTCTTCTGATTCACCCTCCAGACTTCATCTTCTCCTTCTCCTTCTTCTGCTTCTTCTGATTCACCCTCCAGACTTCACCTTCTCCTTCTCCTTCTTCTGCTTCTTCTGATTCACCCTCCAGACTTCACCTTCTCCTTCTCCTTCTTCTACTTCTTCTGCTTCACCCCCCTGACTTCACCTTCTCCTTCTCCTTCTTCTGCTTCTTCTGATTCACCCTCCTAACTTCACCTTCTCCTTCTCCTTCTTCTGCTTCTTCTGATTCACCCTCCTGACTTCACCTTCTCCTTCTCCTTCTTCTGCTTCTTCTGATTCACCCTCCAGACTTCACCTTCTCCTTCTCCTTCTTCTCATTCTTCTGATTCACCCTCCAGACTTCACCTTCTCCTACTCCTTCTTCTACTTCTTCTGATTCACCCTCCAGACTTCACCTTCTCCTTCTCCTTCTTCTACTTCTTCTGATTCACCCTCCAGTCTTCACCTTCTCCTTCTCCTTCTTCTGCTTCTTCTGCTTCACCCTCCAGACTTCACCTTCTCCTTCTCTTTCTTCAGCTTCTTCTGATTCACCCTCCAGACTTCACATTCTCCTTCTCCTTCTTCTGATTCTTCTGATTCACTCTCCAGGCTTCACCTTCTCCTTCTCCTTCTTCTGCTTCTTCTGATTCACCCTCCTGACTTCACCTTCTCCTTCTCCTTCTTCTACCTCTTCTGATTCACCCTCCTGACTTCACCTTCTCCTTCTCCTTCTTCTACTTCTTCTGCTTCACCCTCCAGCCTCCAGACTTCAACTTCTCCTTCTCCGTCTTCTACTTCTTCTGATTCACCCTCCAGACTTCACCTTCTCCTTCTTCTGCTTCTTCTGATTCACCCTCCAGACTTCACCTTCTCCTTCTCCTTCTTCTACTTCTTCTGATTCACCCTCCAGACTTCACCATCTACTTCTCCTTCTTCTGCTTCTTCTGATTCACCCTCCAGACTTCTCCTTCTCCTACTCCTTCTTCTACTTCTTCTGATTCAACCTCCAGACTTCATCTTCTCCTTCTCCTTCTTCTGCTTCTTCCGATTCACCCTCCAGACTTCACCTTCTCCTTCTCCTTCTTCTGCTTCTTCCGATTCACCCGCCAGACTTCATCTTCTCCTTCTCCTTCTTCTACTTCTTCTGATTCACCCTCCAGACTTCACCTTCTCCTTCTCCTTCTTCTACTTCTTCTGATTCACCCTCCAGACTTCACCTTCTCCTTCTCCTTCTTCTGCTTCTTCTGATTCACCCTCCAGACTTCACCTTCTCCTTCTCCTTCTTCTGCTTCTTCTGATTCACCCACCAGACTTCACCTTCTCCTTCTCCTTCTTCTGCTTCTTCTGATTCACCCTTCAGATTTCACCTTCTCCTTCTCCTTCTTCTGCTTCTTCTGATTCACCCTCCAGACCTCACCTTCTCCTTCTCCTTCATCTACTTCTTCTGATTCACCCTCCAGACTTCACCTTCTCCTTCTTCTTCTTCTGCTTCTTCTGATTCACCCTCCAGACTTCACCTTCTCCTTCTCCTTCTTCTGCTTCTTCTGATTCACCCTCCTAACTTCACCTTCTCCTTCTCCTTCTTCTGCTTCTTCTGATTCACCCTCCTGACTTCACCTTCTCCTTCTCCTTCTTCTGCTTGTTCTGATTCACCCTCCAGACTTCACCTTCTCCTTCTCCTTCTTCTGCTTCTTCTGATTCACCCTCCAGACTTCACCTTCTCCTTCTCCTTCTTCTGATTCTTCTGATTCACCCTCCAGACCTCACCTTCTCCTTCTTCTACTTCTTCTGATTCACCCTCCAGACTTCATCTTTTCCTTCTCCTTCTTCTACTTCTTCTGATTCATCCTCCAGACTTCACCTTCTCCTTCTCCTTCTTCTACTTCTTCTGATTCACCCTCCAGTCTTCACCTTCTCCTTCTCCTTCTTCTGTTTCTTCTGCTTCACCCTCCAGACTTCACTTTCTCCTTCTCTTTCTTCTGCTTCTTCTGATTCACCCTCCAGACTTCACCTTCTCCTTCTCCTTCTTCTGCTTCTTCTGATTCACCCTCCAGACTTCACCTTCTCCTTCTCCTTCTTCTGCTTCTTCTGATTCACCCTCCAGACTTCACCTTCTCCTTCTCCTTCTTCTGCATCTTCTGATTCACCCTCCAGACTTCACCTTCTCCTTCTCCTTCTTCTGCTTCTTCTGATTCACAATCCAGACTTCACCTTCTCCTTCTCCTTCTTCTGCTTCTTCTGATTCACCCTTCAGACTTCACCTTCTCCTTCTCCTTCTTCTGCTTCTTCTGATTCACCCTCCAGACCTCACCTTCTCCTTCTCCTTCTTCTGCTTCTTCTGATTCACCCTCCAGACTTCACCTTCTCCTTCTCCTTCTTCTACTTCTTCTGCTTCACCCCCCTGACTTCACCTTCTCCTTCTCCTTCTTCTGCTTCTTCTGATTCACCCTCCTAACTTCACCTTCTCCTTCTCCTTCTTCTGCTTCTTCTGATTCACCCTCCTGACTTCACCTTCTCCTTCTCCTTCTTCTGCTTCTTCTGATTCACCCTCCAGACTTCACCTTCTCCTTCTCCTTCTTCTCATTCTTCTGATTCACCCTCCAGACTTCACCTTCTCCTACTCCTTCTTCTACTTCTTCTGATTCACCCTCCAGACTTCACCTTCTCCTTCTCCTTCTTCTACTTCTTCTGATTCACCCTCCAGTCTTCACCTTCTCCTTCTCCTTCTTCTGCTTCTTCTGCTTCACCCTCCAGACTTCACCTTCTCCTTCTCTTTCTTCAGCTTCTTCTGATTCACCCTCCAGACTTCACATTCTCCTTCTCCTTCTTCTGATTCTTCTGATTCACTCTCCAGGCTTCACCTTCTCCTTCTCCTTCTTCTGCTTCTTCTGATTCACCCTCCTGACTTCACCTTCTCCTTCTCCTTCTTCTACCTCTTCTGATTCACCCTCCTGACTTCACCTTCTCCTTCTCCTTCTTCTACTTCTTCTGCTTCACCCTCCAGCCTCCAGACTTCACCTTCTCCTTCTCCGTCTTCTACTTCTTCTGATTCACCCTCCAGACTTCACCTTCTCCTTCTTCTGCTTCTTCTGATTCACCCTCCAGACTTCACCTTCTCCTTCTTCTTCTTCTGCTTCTTCTGATTCACCCTCCAGACTTCACCTTCTCCTTCTCCTTCTTCTGCTTCTTCTGATTCACCCTCCTAACTTCACCTTCTCCTTCTCCTTCTTCTGCTTCTTCTGATTCACCCTCCTGACTTCACCTTCTCCTTCTCCTTCTTCTGCTTGTTCTGATTCACCCTCCAGACTTCACCTTCTCCTTCTCCTTCTTCTGCTTCTTCTGATTCACCCTCCAGACTTCACCTTCTCCTTCTCCTTCTTCTGATTCTTCTGATTCACCCTCCAGACCTCACCTTCTCCTTCTTCTACTTCTTCTGATTCACCCTCCAGACTTCATCTTTTCCTTCTCCTTCTTCTACTTCTTCTGATTCATCCTCCAGACTTCACCTTCTCCTTCTCCTTCTTCTACTTCTTCTGATTCACCCTCCAGTCTTCACCTTCTCCTTCTCCTTCTTCTGTTTCTTCTGCTTCACCCTCCAGACTTCACTTTCTCCTTCTCTTTCTTCTGCTTCTTCTGATTCACCCTCCAGACTTCACCTTCTCCTTCTCCTTCTTCTGCTTCTTCTGATTCACCCTCCAGACTTCACCTTCTCCTTCTCCTTCTTCTGCTTCTTCTGATTCACCCTCCAGACTTCACCTTCTCCTTCTCCTTCTTCTGCTTCTTCTGATTCACCCTTCAGACTTCACCTTCTCCTTCTCCTTCTTCTGCTTCTTCTGATTCACCCTCCAGACCTCACCTTCTCCTTCTCCTTCATCTACTTCTTCTGATTCACCCTCCAGACTTCATCTTCTCCTTCTCCTTCTTCTGCTTCTTCTGATACACCCTCCAGACTTCACCTTCTCCTTCTCCTTCTTCTGCTTCTTCTGATTCACCCTCCAGACTTCACCTTCTCCTTCTCCTTCTTCTGCTTCTTCTGATTCACCCTCCAGACTTCACCTTCTCCTTCTCCTTCTTCTACTTCTTCTGCTTCACCCCCCTGACTTCACCTTCTCCTTCTCCTTCTTCTGCTTCTTCTGATTCACCCTCCAGACTTCACCTTCTCCTTCTCCTTCTTCTGCTTCTTCTGAATCACCCTCCAGACTTCACCTTCTCCTTCTCCTTCTTCTGCTTCTTCTGATTCACCCTTCAGACTTCACCTTCTCCTTCTCCTTCTTCTGCTTCTTCTGATTCACCCTCCAGACCTCACCTTCTCCTTCTCCTTCATCTACTTCTTCTGATTCACCCTCCAGACTTCATCTTCTCCTTCTCCTTCTTCTGCTTCTTCTGATTCACCCTCCAGACTTCACCTTCTCCTTCTCCTTCTTCTGCTTCTTCTGATTCACCCTCCAGACTTCACCTTCTCCTTCTCCTTCTTCTACTTCTTCTGCTTCACCCCCCTGACTTCACCTTCTCCTTCTCCTTCTTCTGCTTCTTCTGATTCACCCTCCTAACTTCACCTTCTCCTTCTCCTTCTTCTGCTTCTTCTGATTCACCCTCCTGACTTCACCTTCTCCTTCTCCTTCTTCTGCTTCTTCTGATTCACCCTCCAGACTTCACCTTCTCCTTCTCCTTCTTCTCATTCTTCTGATTCACCCTCCAGACTTCACCTTCTCCTACTCCTTCTTCTACTTCTTCTGATTCACCCTCCAGACTTCACCTTCTCCTTCTCCTTCTTCTACTTCTTCTGATTCACCCTCCAGTCTTCACCTTCTCCTTCTCCTTCTTCTGCTTCTTCTGCTTCACCCTCCAGACTTCACCTTCTCCTTCTCTTTCTTCAGCTTCTTCTGATTCACCCTCCAGACTTCACATTCTCCTTCTCCTTCTTCTGATTCTTCTGATTCACTCTCCAGGCTTCACCTTCTCCTTCTCCTTCTTCTGCTTCTTCTGATTCACCCTCCTGACTTCACCTTCTCCTTCTCCTTCTTCTACCTCTTCTGATTCACCCTCCTGACTTCACCTTCTCCTTCTCCTTCTTCTACTTCTTCTGCTTCACCCTCCAGCCTCCAGACTTCACCTTCTCCTTCTCCGTCTTCTACTTCTTCTGATTCAACCTCCAGACTTCACCTTCTCCTTCTTCTGCTTCTTCTGATTCACCCTCCAGACTTCACCTTCTCCTTCTCCTTCTTCTACTTCTTCTGATTCACCCTCCAGACTTCACCATCTCCTTCTCCTTCTTCTGCTTCTTCTGATTCACCCTCCAGACTTCTCCTTCTCCTACTCCTTCTTCTACTTCTTCTGATTCAACCTCCAGACTTCACCTTCTCCTTCTCCTTCTTCTGCTTCTTCCGATTCACCCTCCAGACTTCACCTTCTCCTTCTCCTTCTTCTGCTTCTACCGATTCACCCTCCAGACTTCACCTTCTCCTTCTCCTTCTTCTACTTCTTCTGATTCACCCTCCAGACTTCACCTTCTCCTTCTCCTTCTTCTACTTCTTCTGATTCACCCTCCAGACTTCACCTTCTCCTTCTCCTTCTTCTGCTTCTTCTGATTCACCCTCCAGACTTCACCTTCTCCTTCTCCTTCTTCTGCTTCTTCTGATTCACCCTCCAGACTTCACCTTCTCCTTCTCCTTCTTCTGCTTCTTCTGATTCACCCTTCAGATTTCACCTTCTCCTTCTCCTTCTTCTGCTTCTTCTGATTCACCCTCCAGACCTCACCTTCTCCTTCTCCTTCATCTACTTCTTCTGATTCACCCTCCAAACTTCATCTTCTCCTTCTCCTTCTTCTGCTTCTTCTGATTCACCCTCCAGACTTCACCTTCTCCTTCTCCTTCTTCTGCTTCTTCTGATTCACCCTCCAGACTTCACCTTCTCCTTCTCCTTCTTCTACTTCTTCTGCTTCACCCCCCTGACTTCACCTTCTCCTTCTCCTTCTTCTGCTTCTTCTGATTCACCCTCCTAACTTCACCTTCTCCTTCTCCTTCTTCTGCTTCTTCTGATTCACCCTCCTGACTTCACCTTCTCCTTCTCCTTCTTCTGCTTCTTCTGATTCACCCTCCAGACTTCACCTTCTCCTTCTCCTTCTTCTCATTCTTCTGATTCACCCTCCAGACTTCACCTTCTCCTACTCCTTCTTCTACTTCTTCTGATTCACCCTCCAGACTTCACCTTCTCCTTCTCCTTCTTCTACTTCTTCTGATTCACCCTCCAGTCTTCACCTTCTCCTTCTCCTTCTTCTGCTTCTTCTGCTTCACCCTCCAGACTTCACCTTCTCCTTCTCTTTCTTCAGCTTCTTCTGATTCACCCTCCAGACTTCACCTTCTCCTTCTCCTTCTTCTGATTCTTCTGATTCACTCTCCAGACTTCACCTTCTCCTTCTCCTTCTTCTGCTTCTTCTGATTCACCCTCCTGACTTCACCTTCTCCTTCTCCTTCTTCTACCTCTTCTGATTCACCCTCCTGACTTCACCTTCTCCTTCTCCTTCTTCTACTTCTTCTGCTTCACCCTCCAGCCTCCAGAATTCACCTTCTCCTTCTCCTTCTTCTACTTCTTCTGCTTCACCCCCCTGACTTCACCTTCTCCTTCTCCTACTTCTGCTTCTTCTGATTCACCCTCCAGACTTCACCATCTCCTTCTCCTTCTTCTGCTTCTTCTGATTCACCCTCCAGACTTCTCCTTCTCCTTCTCCTTCTTCTACTTCTTCTGATTCACCCTCCTGACTTCACCTTCTCCTTCTCCTTCTTCTACTTATTCTGCTTCACCCTCCAGACTTCACCTTCTCCTTCTCCTTCTTCGACTTCTTCTGATTCACCCTTCAGACTTCACCTTCTCCTTCTCCTTTTTCTGCTTCTTCTGATTCATCCTCCAGACTTCACCTTCTCCTTCTCCTTCTTCTGCTTCTTCTGATTCACCCTCCAGACTTCACCTTCTCCTTCTCCTTCTTCTGCTTCTTCTGATTCACCCTCCAGACTTCACCTTCTCCTTCTCCTTCTTCTGCTTCTTCTGATTCACCCTCCAGACTTCACCTTCTCCTTCTCCTTCTTCTGCTTTTTCTGATTCACCCTCCAGACTTCACCTTCTCCTTCTCCTTCTTCTACTTCTTCTGATTCACCCTCCAGACTTCACCTTCTCCTTCTCCTTATAATGCTTCTTCTGATTCACCCTCCAGACTTCACCTTCTCCTCCTCCTTCTTCTGCTTCTTCTGATTCACCCTCCAGACTTCACCTTCTCCTTCTCCTTCTTCTGCTTCTTCTGATTCACCCTCCAGACTTCACCTTCTCCTTCTCCTTCTTCTGCTTCTTCTGATTCACCCTCCAGACTTCACCTTCTCCTTCTCCTTCTTCTGCTTCTTCTGATTCACCCTCCAGACTTCACCTTCTCCTTCTCCTTCTTCTGCTTCTTCTGATTCACCCTCCAGACTTCACCTTCTCCTTCTCCTTCTTCTGCTTCTTCTGATTCAGCCTCCTAACTTCACCTTCTCCTTCTCCTTCTTCTGCTTCTTCTGATTCACCCTCCTGACTTCACCTTCTCCTTCTCCTTCTTCTGCTTGTTCTGATTCACCCTCCAGACTTCACCTTCTCCTTCTCCTTCTTCTGCTTCTTCTGATTCACCCTCCAGACTTCACCTTCTCCTTCTCCTTCTTCTGATTCTTCTGATTCACCCTCCAGACCTCACCTTCTCCTTCTTCTACTTCTTCTGATTCACCCTCCAGACTTCATCTTTTCCTTCTCCTTCTTCTACTTCTTCTGATTCATCCTCCAGACTTCACCTTCTCCTTCTCCTTCTTCTACTTCTTCTGATTCACCCTCCAGTCTTCACCTTCTCCTTCTCCTTCTTCTGTTTCTTCTGCTTCACCCTCCAGACTTCACTTTCTCCTTCTCTTTCTTCTGCTTCTTCTGATTCACCCTCCAGACTTCACCTTCTCCTTCTCCTTCTTCTGCTTCTTCTGATTCACCCTCCAGACTTCACCTTCTCCTTCTCCTTCTTCTGCTTCTTCTGATTCACCCTCCAGACTTCACCTTCCCCTTCTCCTTCTTCTGCTTCTTCTGATTCACCCTTCAGACTTCACCTTCTCCTTCTCCTTCTTCTGCTTCTTCTGATTCACCCTCCAGACCTCACCTTCTCCTTCTCCTTCATCTACTTCTTCTGATTCACCCTCCAGACTTCATCTTCTCCTTCTCCTTCTTCTGCTTCTTCTGATACACCCTCCAGACTTCACTTTCTCCTTCTCCTTCTTCTGCTTCTTCTGATTCACCCTCCAGACTTCACCTTCTCCTTCTCCTTCTTCTGCTTCTTCTGATTCACCCTCCAGACTTCACCTTCTCCTTCTCCTTCTTGTACTTCTTCTGCTTCACCCCCCTGACTTCACCTTCTCCTTCTCCTTCTTCTGCTTCTTCTGATTCACCCTCCAGACTTCACCTTCTCCTTCTCCTTCTTCTGCTTCTTCTGATTCACCCTCCAGACTTCACCTTCTCCTTCTCTTTCTTCTGCTTCTTCTGATTCACCCTCCAGACTTCACCTTCTCCTTCTCCTTCTTCTGCTTCTTCTGATTCACCCTTCAGACTTCACCTTCTCCTTCTCCTTCTTCTGCTTCTTCTGATTCACCCTCCAGACCTCACCTTCTCCTTCTCCTTCATCTACTTCTTCTGATTCACCCTCCAGACTTCATCTTCTCCTTCTCCTTCTTCTGCTTCTTCTGATTCACCCTCCAGACTTCACCTTCTCCTTCTCCTTCTTCTGCTTCTTCTGATTCACCCTCCAGACTTCACCTTCTCCTTCTCCTTCTTCTACTTCTTCTGCTTCACCCCCCTGACTTCACCTTCTCCTTCTCCTTCTTCTGCTTCTTCTGATTCACCCTCCTAACTTCACCTTCTCCTTCTCCTTCTTCTGCTTCTTCTGATTCACCCTCCTGACTTCACCTTCTCCTTCTCCTTCTTCTGCTTCTTCTGATTCACCCTCCAGGCTTCACCTTCTCCTTCTCCTTCTTCTCATTCTTCTGATTCACCCTCCAGACTTCACCTTCTCCTACTCCTTCTTCTACTTCTTCTGATTCACCCTCCAGACTTCACCTTCTCCTTCTCCTTCTTCTACTTCTTCTGATTCACCCTCCAGTCTTCACCTTCTCCTTCTCCTTCTTCTGCTTCTTCTGCTTCACCCTCCAGACTTCACCTTCTCCTTCTCTTTCTTCAGCTTCTTCTGATTCACCCTCCAGACTTCACATTCTCCTTCTCCTTCTTCTGATTCTTCTGATTCACTCTCCAGGCTTCACCTTCTCCTTCTCCTTCTTCTGCTTCTTCTGATTCACCCTCCTGACTTCACCTTCTCCTTCTCCTTCTTCTACCTCTTCTGATTCACCCTCCTGACTTCACCTTCTCCTTCTCCTTCTTCTACTTCTTCTGCTTCACCCTCCAGCCTCCAGACTTCAACTTCTCCTTCTCCGTCTTCTACTTCTTCTGATTCACCCTCCAGACTTCACCTTCTCCTTCTTCTGCTTCTTCTGATTCACCCTCCAGACTTCACCTTCTCCTTCTCCTTCTTCTACTTCTTCTGATTCACCCTCCAGACTTCACCATCTACTTCTCCTTCTTCTGCTTCTTCTGATTCACCCTCCAGACTTCTCCTTCTCCTACTCCTTCTTCTACTTCTTCTGATTCAACCTCCAGACTTCATCTTCTCCTTCTCCTTCTTCTGCTTCTTCCGATTCACCCTCCAGACTTCACCTTCTCCTTCTCCTTCTTCTGCTTCTTCCGATTCACCCGCCAGACTTCATCTTCTCCTTCTCCTTCTTCTACTTCTTCTGATTCACCCTCCAGACTTCACCTTCTCCTTCTCCTTCTTCTACTTCTTCTGATTCACCCTCCAGACTTCACCTTCTCCTTCTCCTTCTTCTGCTTCTTCTGATTCACCCTCCAGACTTCACCTTCTCCTTCTCCTTCTTCTGCTTCTTCTGATTCACCCACCAGACTTCACCTTCTCCTTCTCCTTCTTCTGCTTCTTCTGATTCACCCTTCAGATTTCACCTTCTCCTTCTCCTTCTTCTGCTTCTTCTGATTCACCCTCCACACCTCACCTTCTCCTTCTCCTTCATCTACTTCTTCTGATTCACCCTCCAGACTTCATCTTCTCCTTCTCCTTCTTCTGCTTCTTCTGATTCACCCTCCAGACTTCACCTTCTCCTTCTCCTTCTTCTGCTTCTTCTGATTCACCCTCCAGACTTCGCCTTCTCCTTCTCCTTCTTCTACTTCTTCTGCTTCACCCCCCTGACTTCACCTTCTCCTTCTCCTTCTTCTGCTTCTTCTGATTCACCCTCCTAACTTCACCTTCTCCTTCTCCTTCTTCTGCTTCTTCTGATTCACCCTCCAGACTTCACCTTCTCCTTCTCCTTCTTCTCATTCTTCTGATTCACCCTCCAGACTTCACCTTCTCCTACTCCTTCTTCTACTTCTTCTGATTCACCCTCCAGACTTCACCTTCTCCTTCTCCTTCTTCTACTTCTTCTGATTCACCCTCCAGTCTTCACCTTCTCCTTCTCCTTCTTCTGCTTCTTCTGCTTCACCCTCCAGACTTCACCTTCTCCTTCTCTTTCTTCAGCTTCTTCTGATTCACCCTCCAGACTTCACCTTCTCCTTCTCCTTCTTCTGATTCTTCTGATTCACTCTCCAGACTTCACCTTCTCCTTCTCCTTCTTCTGCTTCTTCTGATTCACCCTCCTGACTTCACCTTCTCCTTCTCCTTCTTCTACCTCTTCTGATTCACCCTCCTGACTTCACCTTCTCCTTCTCCTTCTTCTACTTCTTCTGCTTCACCCTCCAGCCTCCAGAATTCACCTTCTCCTTCTCCGTCTTCTACTTCTTCTGATTCACCCTCCAGACTTCACCTTCTCCTTCTCCTTCTTCTGCTTCTTCTGATTCACCCTCCAGACTTCATCTTCTCCTTCTCCTACTTCTGCTTCTTCTGATTCACCCTCCAGACTTCACCATCTCCTTCTCCTTCTTCTGCTTCTTCTGATTCACCCTCCAGACTTCTCCTTCTCCTACTCCTTCTTCCACTTCTTCTGATTCACCCTCCAGACTTCATCTTCTCCTTCTCCTTCTTCTGCTTCTTCTGATTCACCCTCCAGACTTCACCTTCTCCTTCTCCTTCTTCTGCTTCTTCTGATTCACCCTCCAGACTTCACCTTCTCCTTCTCCTTCTTCTACTTCTTCTGATTCACCCTCCAGACTTCACCTTCTCCTTCTCCTTCTTCTACTTCTTCTGATTCACCCTCCAGACTTCACCTTCTCCTTCTCCTTCTTCTGCTTCTTCTGATTCACCCTCCAGACTTCACCTTCTCCTTCTCCTTCTTCTGCTTCTTCTGATTCACCCTCCAGACTTCACCTTTTACTTCTCCTTCTTCTGCTTCTTCTGATTCACCCTTCAGACTTCACCATATCCTTCTCCTTCTTCTGCTTCTTCTGATTCACCCTCCAGACCTCACCTTCTCCTTCTCCTTCTTCTACTTCTTCTGATTCACCCTCCAGACTTCATCTTCTCCTCCTCCTTCTTCTGCTTCTTCTGATTCACCCTCCAGACTTCACCTTCTACTTCTCCTTCTTCTACTTTTTCTGATTCACCCTCCAGTCTTCACCTCCTCCTTCTCCTTCTTCTGCTTCTTCTGATTCACCCTCCAGACTTCACCTTCTCCTTCTCCTTCTTCTGCTTCTTCTGATTCACCCTCCTGACTTCACCTTCTCATTCTCCTTCTTCTGCTTCTTCTGATTCACCCTCCAGACTTCACCTTCTCCTTCTCCTTCTTCTACTTCTTCTGATTCACCCTCCAGACTTCACCATCTACTTCTCCTTCTTCTGCTTCTTCTGGTTCACCCTCCAGACTTCTCCTTCTCCTACTCCTTCTTCTACATCTTCTGATTCAACCTCCAGACTTCATCTTCTCCTTCTCCTTCTTCTGCTTCTTCCGATTCACCCTCCAGACTTCACCTTCTCCTTCTCCTTCTTCTGCTTCTTCCGATTCACCCTCCAGACTTCACCTTCTCCTTCTCCTTCTTCTACTTCTTCTGATTCACCCTCCAGACTTCACCTTCTCCTTCTCCTTCTTCTACTTCTTCTGATTCACCCTCCAGACTTCACCTTCTCCTTCTCCTTCTTCTGCTTCTTCTGATTCACCCTCCAGACTTCACCTTCTCCTTCTCCTTCTTCTGCTTCTTCTGATTCACCCACCAGACTTCACCTTCTCCTTCTCCTTCTTCTGCTTCTTCTGATTCACCCTTCAGATTTCACCTTCTCCTTCTCCTTCTTCTGCTTCTTCTGATTCACCCTCCAGACCTCACCTTCTCCTTCTCCTTCATCTACTTCTTCTGATTCACCCTCCAGACTTCATCTTCTCCTTCTCCTTCTTCTGCTTCTTCTGATTCACCCTCCAGACTTCACCTTCTCCTTCTCCTTCTTCTGCTTCTTCTGATTCACCCTCCAGACTTCACCTTCTCCTTCTCCTTCTTCTACTTCTTCTGCTTCACCCCCCTGACTTCACCTTCTCCTTCTCCTTCTTCTGCTTCTTCTGATTCACCCTCCTAACTTCACCTTCTCCTTCTCCTTCTTCTGCTTCTTCTGATTCACCCTCCTGACTTCACCTTCTCCTTCTCCTTCTTCTGCTTCTTCTGATTCACCCTCCAGACTTCACCTTCTCCTTCTCCTTCTTCTCATTCTTCTGATTCACCCTCCAGACTTCACCTTCTCCTACTCCTTCTTCTACTTCTTCTGATTCACCCTCCAGACTTCACCTTCTCCTTCTCCTTCTTCTACTTCTTCTGATTCACCCTCCAGTCTTCACCTTCTCCTTCTCCTTCTTCTGCTTCTTCTGCTTCACCCTCCAGACCTCACCTTCTCCTTCTCTTTCTTCAGCTTCTTCTGATTCACCCTCCAGACTTCACCTTCTCCTTCTCCTTCTTCTGATTCTTCTGATTCACTCTCCAGACTTCACCTTCTCCTTCTCTTTCTTCTGCTTCTTCTGATTCACCCTCCTGACTTCACCTTCTCCTTCTCCTTCTTCTACCTCTTCTGATTCACCCTCCTGACTTCACCTTCTTCTTCTCCTTCTTCTACTTCTTCTGCTTCACCCTCCAGCCTCCAGAATTCACCTTCTCCTTCTCCGTCTTCTACTTCTTCTGATTCACCCTCCAGACTTCACCTTCTCCTTCTCCTTCTTCTGCTTCTTCTGATTCACCCTCCAGACTTCATCTTCTCCTTCTCCTACTTCTGCTTCTTCTGATTCACCCTCCAGACTTCACCATCTCCTTCTCCTTCTTCTGCTTCTTCTGATTCACCCTCCAGACTTCTCCTTCTCCTACTCCTTCTTCCACTTCTTCTGATTCACCCTCCAGACTTCATCTTCTCCTTCTCCTTCTTCTGCTTCTTCTGATTCACCCTCCAGACTTCACCTTCTCCTTCTCCTTCTTCTGCTTCTTCTGATTCACCCTCCAGACTTCACCTTCTCCTTCTCCTTCTTCTACTTCTTCTGATTCACCCTCCAGACTTCACCTTCTCCTTCTCCTTCTTCTACTTCTTCTGATTCACCCTCCAGACTTCACCTTCTCCTTCTCCTTCTTCTGCTTCTTCTGATTCACCCTCCAGACTTCACCTTCTCCTTCTCCTTCTTCTGCTTCTTCTGATTCACCCACCAGACTTCACCTTCTCCTTCTCCTTCTTCTGCTTCTTCTGATTCACCCTTCAGATTTCACCTTCTCCTTCTCCTTCTTCTGCTTCTTCTGATTCACCCTCCAGACCTCACCTTCTCCTTCTCCTTCATCTACTTCTTCTGATTCACCCTCCAGACTTCATCTTCTCCTTCTCCTTCTTCTGCTTCTTCTGATTCACCCTCCAGACTTCACCTTCTCCTTCTCCTTCTTCTGCTTCTTCTGATTCACCCTCCAGACTTCACCTTCTCCTTCTCCTTCTTCTACTTCTTCTGCTTCACCCCCTGACTTCACCTTCTCCTTCTCCTTCTTCTGCTTCTTCTGATTCACCCTCCTAACTTCACCTTCTCCTTCTCCTTCTTCTGCTTCTTCTGATTCACCCTCCTGACTTCACCTTCTCCTTCTCCTTCTTCTGCTTCTTCTGATTCACCCTCCAGACTTCACCTTCTCCTTCTCCTTCTTCTCATTCTTCTGATTCACCCTCCAGACTTCACCTTCTCCTACTCCTTCTTCTACTTCTTCTGATTCACCCTCCAGACTTCACCTTCTCCTTCTCCTTCTTCTACTTCTTCTGATTCACCCTCCAGTCTTCACCTTCTCCTTCTCCTTCTTCTGCTTCTTCTGCTTCACCCTCCAGACTTCACCTTCTCCTTCTCTTTCTTCAGCTTCTTCTGATTCACCCTCCAGACTTCACCTTCTCCTTCTCCTTCTTCTGATTCTTCTGATTCACTCTCCAGACTTCACCATCTCCTTCTCCTTCTTCTGCTTCTTCTGATTCACCCTCCAGACTTCATCTTCTCCTTCTCCTACTTCTGCTTCTTCTGATTCACCCTCCAGACTTCACCATCTCCTTCTCCTTCTTCTGCTTCTTCTGATTCACCCTCCAGACTTCTCCTTCTCCTACTCCTTCTTCCACTTCTTCTGATTCACCCTCCAGACTTCATCTTCTCCTTCTCCTTCTTCTGCTTCTTCTGATTCACCCTCCAGACTTCACCTTCTCCTTCTCCTTCTTCTGCTTCTTCTGATTCACCCTCCAGACTTCACCTTCTCCTTCTCCTTCTTCTACTTCTTCTGATTCACCCTCCAGACTTCACCTTCTCCTTCTCCTTCTTCTACTTCTTCTGATTCACCCTCCAGACTTCACCTTCTCCTTCTCCTTCTTCTGCTTCTTCTGATTCACCCTCCAGACTTCACCTTCTCCTTCTCCTTCTTCTGCTTCTTCTGATTCACCCTCCAGACTTCACCTTTTACTTCTCCTTCTTCTGCTTCTTCTGATTCACCCTTCAGACTTCACCATATCCTTCTCCTTCTTCTGCTTCTTCTGATTCACCCTCCAGACCTCACCTTCTCCTTCTCCTTCTTCTACTTCTTCTGATTCACCCTCCAGACTTCATCTTCTCCTCCTCCTTCTTCTGCTTCTTCTGATTCACCCTCCAGACTTCACCTTCTACTTCTCCTTCTTCTACTTTTTCTGATTCACCCTCCAGTCTTCACCTCCTCCTTCTCCTTCTTCTGCTTCTTCTGATTCACCCTCCAGACTTCACCTTCTCCTTCTCCTTCTTCTGCTTCTTCTGATTCACCCTCCTGACTTCACCTTCTCATTCTCCTTCTTCTGCTTCTTCTGATTCACCCTCCAGACTTCACCTTCTCCTTCTCCTTCTTCTACTTCTTCTGATTCACCCTCCAGACTTCACCTTCTCGTTCTCCTTCTTCTGCTTCTTCTGATTCACCCTCCAGACTTCACCTTCTCCTTCTCCTTCGTCTACTTCTTCTGATTCACCCTCCAGACTACACCTTCTCCTTCTCCTTTTTCTACTTCTTCTGATTCACCCTCCAGACTTCACCTTCTCCTTCTCCTTCTTCTACTTCTTCTGATTCACCCTCCAGTCTTCAACTTCTCCTTCTCCTTCTTCTGCTTCTTCTGATTCACCCTCCAGACTTCACCTTCTCCTTCTCCTTCTTCTGCTTCTTCTGATTCACCCTCCTGACTTCACCTTCTCCTTCTCCTTCTTCTGCTTCTTCTGATTCACCCTCCAGAGTTCACTTTCTCCATCTCCTTCTTCTATTTCTTCTGATTCACCCTCTAGACTTCACCTTCTCCTTCTCCTTCTTCTGCTTCTTCTGATTCACCCTCCAGACTTCACCTTCTCCTTCTCCTTCGTCTACTTCTTCTGATTCACCCTCCAGACTACAACATCTTCTTCTCCTTCTTCTACTTCTTCTGATTCACCCTCCAGACTTCACCTTCTCCTTCTCCTTCTTCTGCTTCTTCTGATTCACCCTCCAGACTTCACCTTCTCCTTCTCCTTCTTTTACTTCTACTGATTCACTCTCCAGACTTCACCTTCTCCTTCTCCTTCTTCTGCTTCTTCTGATTCACCCTCCAGACTTCACCTTCTCCTTCTCCTTCGTCTACTTCTTCTGATTCACCTTCCAGACTACACCTTCTCCTTCTCCTTCTTCTACTTCTTCTGATTCACCCTCCAGACTTCACCTTCTCCTTCTCCTTCTTCTGCTTCTTCTGATTCACCCTCCAGACTTCACCTTCTCCTTCTCCTTCTTCTACTTCTTCTGATTCTCCCTCCAGACTTCACCTTCTCCTTCTCCTTCTTCTACTTCTTCTGATTCACCCTCCAGACTTCACCTTCTCCTTCTCCTTCTTCTACTTCTTCTGCTTCTCCCTCCAGACTTCACCTTCTCTTCTCCTTCTTCTGCTTCTTCTGATTCACCCTCCAGACTTCACCTTCTCCTTCTCCTTCTTCTACTTCTTCTGATTCACCCTCCAGACTTCACCTTCTCCTTCTCCTTCTTCTACTTCTTCTGATTCACCCTCCAGACTTCACAATCTCCTTCTCCTTCTTCTACTTCTTTTGATTCACCCTCCTGACTTCACCTTCTCCTTCTCCTTCTTCTGCTTCTTCTGCTTCACCCTCCAGACTTCACCTTCTCCTTCTCCTTCTTCTGCTTCTTCTGCTTCACCCTCCAGACTTCACCTTCACCTTCTCCTTCTCCTTCTTCTGCTTCGCCCTCCAGACTTCACATTCTCCTTCTCCTTCTTCTGCTTCTTCTGCTTCACCCTCCAGACTTCACCTTCTCCTTCTCCTTCTTCTGCTTCTTCTGCTTCACCCTCCTGACTTCACCTTCTCCTTCTCCTTCTTCTACTTCTTCTGATTCACCCTCCAGACTTCACCTTCTCCTTCTCCTTCTTCTGCTTCTTCTGCTTCACCCTCCAGACTTCACCTTCTCCTTCTCCTTCTTCTGCTTCTTCTGCTGCGCCCTCCAGACTTCACCTTCTCCTTCTCCTTCTACTGCTTCTTCTGCTTCACCCTCCTGACTTCACCTTCTCCTTCTCCTTCTTCTACTTCTTCTGCTTCACCCCCGTGACTTCACCTTCTCCTTCTCCTTCTTCTGCTTCTTCTGATTCACCCTCCTAACTTCACCTTCTCCTTCTCCTTCTTCTGCTTCTTCTGATTCACCCTCCTGACTTCACCTTCTCCTTCTCCTTCTTCTGCTTCTTCTGATTCACCCTCCAGACTTCACCTTCTCCTTCTCCTTCTTCTGCTTCTTCTGATTCACCTTCCAGACTTCACCTTCTCCTTCTCCTTCTTCTGCTTCTTCTGATTCACCCTCCAGACCTCACCTTCTCCTTCTCCTTCTTCTACTTCTTCTGATTCACCCTTCAGACTTCATCTTCTCCTTCGCCTTCTTCTGCTTCTTCTGATTCACCCTCCAGACCTCACCTTCTCCTTCTCCTTCTTCTGCTTCTTCTGATTCACCCTCCAGACTTCACCTTCTCCTTCTCCTTCTTCTACTTCTTCTGATTCATCCTCCAGACTTCACCTTCTCCTTCTCCTTCTTCTACTTCTGATTCACCCTCCAGTCTTCACCTTCTGCTTCTCCTTCTTCTGCTTCTTCTGCTTCACCCTCCAGACTTCACCCTCTCCTTCTCTTTCTTCTGCTTCTTCTGATTCACCCTACAGACTTCACCTTCTCCTTCTCCTTCTTCTGATTCTTCTGATTCACCCTCCAGACTTCACCTTCTCCTTCTCCTTCTTCTGCTTCTTCTGATTCACCCTCCTGACTTCACCTTCTCCTTCTCCTTCTTCTACTTCTTCTGATTCACCCTCCTGACTTCACCTTCTCCTTCTTCTACTTCTTCTGCTTCACCCTCCAGACTTCACCTTCTCCTTCTCCTTCTTCTACTTCTTCTGATTCACCCTCCAGACTTCACCTTCTCCTTCTCCTTCTTCTGCTTCTTCTGATTCACCCTCCAGACTTCACCTTCTCCTTCTCCTTATAATGCTTCTTCTGATTCACCCTCCAGACTTCACCTTCTCCTCCTCCTTCTTCTGCTTCTTCTGATTCACCCTCCAGACTTCACCTTCTCCTTCTCCTTCTTCTGCATCTTCTGATTCACCCTCCAGACTTCACCTTCTCCTTCTCCTTCTTCTACTTCTTCTGATTCACCCTCCAGACTTCATCTTCTCCTTCTCCTTCTTCTGCTTCTTCCGATTCACCCTCCAGACTTCACCTTCTCCTTCTCCTTCTTCTGCTTCTTCTGATTCACCCTCCAGACTTCACCTTCTCCTTCTCCTTCTTCTACTTCTTCTGATTCACCCTCCAGACTTCTCCTTCTCCTTCTCCTTCTTCTACTTCTTCTGATTCACCCTCCAGACTTCACCTTCTCCTTCTCTTTCTTCTGATTCTTCTGATTCACCCTCCAGACTTCACCTTCTCCTTCTCCTTCTTCTACTTCTTCTGCTTCACCCTCCAGACTTCACCTTCTCCTTCTCCTTCTTCTACTTCTTCTGATTCACCTTCCAGACTTCACCTTCTCCTTCTCCTTCTTCTGCTTCTTCTGATTCACCCTCCAGACTTCACCTTCTCCTTCTCCTTATTCTGCTTCTTCTGATTCACCCTCCAGACTTCACCTTCTCCTTCTCCTTCTTCTGCTTCTTCTGATTCACTCTCCAGACTTCACCTTCTCCTTCTCCTTCTTCTGCTTCTTCTGATTCACCCTCCTGTCTTCACCTTCTCCTTCTCCTTTTTCTGCTTCTTCTGATTCACCCTCCAGACTTCACCTTCTCCTTCTCCTTCTTCTACTCCTTCTGATTCACCCTCCAGACTTCACCTTCTCCTTCTCCTTCTTCTGCTGCTTCTGATTCACCCTCCAGACTTCACCTTCTCCTGCTCCTTATTCTGCTTCTTCTGATTCACCCTCCAGACTTCACCTTCTCCTTCTCCTTCTTCTGCTTCTTCTGATTCACCCTGCATACTTCACCTTCTCCTTCTCCTTCTTCTGCTTCTTCTGATTCACCCTCCAGACTTCACCTTCTCCTTCTCCTTCTTCTACTTCTTCTGATTCACCCTCCAGACTTCACCTTCTCCTTCTCCTTCTTCTGCTTCTTCTGATTCACCCTCCAGACTTCACCTTCTCCTTCTCCTTCGTCTACTTCTTCTGATTCACCCTCCAGACGACACCTTCTCCTTCTCCTTCTTCTACTTCTTCTGATTCACCCTCCAGACTTCACCTTCTCCTTCTCCTTCTTCTGCTTCTTCTGATTCACCCTCCAGACTTCACCTTCTCCTTCTCCTTCTTCTACTTCTTCTGATTCACCCTCCAGACTTCACCTTCTCCTTCTCCTTCTTCTACTTCTTCTGATTCACCCTCCAGACTTCACCTTCTCCTTCTCCTTCTTCTACTTCTTCTGCTTCTCCCTCCAGACTTCACCTTCTCCTTCTCCTTCTTCTGCTTCTTCTGATTCACCCTCCAGACTTCACCTTCTCCTTCTCCTTCTTCTGCTTCTTCTGTTTCACCCTCCAGACTTCACCTTCTCCTTCTCCTTATAATGCTTCTTCTGATTCACCCTCCAGACTTCACCTTCTCCTCCTCCTTCTTCTGCTTCTTCTGATTCACCCTCCAGACTTCACCTTCTCCTTCTCCTTCTTCTGCATCTTCTGATTCACCCTCCAGACTTCACCTTCTCCTTCTCCTTCTTCTACTTCTTCTGATTCACCCTCCAGACTTCATCTTCTCCTTCTCCTTCTTCTGCTTCTTCCGATTCACCCTCCAGACTTCACCTTCTCCTTCTCCTTCTTCTGCTTCTTCTGATTCACCCTCCAGACTTCACCTTCTCCTTCTCCTTCTTCTACTTCTTCTGATTCACCCTCCAGACTTCACCTTCTCCTTCTCCTTCTTCTACTTCTTCTGATTCACCCTCCAGACTTCACCTTCTCCTTCTCTTTCTTCTGCTTCTTCTGATTCACCCTCCAGACTTCACCTTCTCCTTCTCCTTCTTCTACTTCTTCTGCTTCACCCTCCAGACTTCACCTTCTCCTTCTCCTTCTTCTACTTCTTCTGATTCACCTTCCAGACTTCACCTTCTCCTTCTCCTTCTTCTGCTTCTTCTGATTCACCCTCCAGACTTCACCTTCTCCTTCTCCTTATTCTGCTTCTTCTGATTCACCCTCCAGACTTCACCTTCTCCTTCTCCTTCTTCTGCTTCTTCTGTTTCACTCTCCAGACTTCACCTTCTCCTTCTCCTTCTTCTGCTTCTTCTGATTCACCCTCCTGTCTTCACCTTCTCCTTCTCCTTCTTCTGCTTCTTCTGATTCACCCTCCAGACTTCACCTTCTCCTTCTCCTTCTTCTACTCCTTCTGATTCACCCTCCAGACTTCACCTTCTCCTTCTCCTTCTTCTGCTGCTTCTGATTCACCCTCCAGACTTCACCTTCTCCTGCTCCTTATTCTGCTTCTTCTGATTCACCCTCCAGACTTCACCTTCTCCTTCTCCTTCTTCTGCTTCTTCTGATTCACCCTGCATACTTCACCTTCTCCTTCTCCTTCTTCTGCTTCTTCTGATTCACCCTCCAGACTTCACCTTCTCCTTCTCCTTCTTCTACTTCTTCTGATTCACCCTCCAGACTTCACCTTCTCCTTCTCCTTCTTCTGCTTCTTCTGATTCACCCTCCAGACTTCACCTTCTCCTTCTCCTTCGTCTACTTCTTCTGATTCACCCTCCAGACGACACCTTCTCCTTCTCCTTCTTCTACTTCTTCTGATTCACCCTCCAGACTTCACCTTCTCCTACTCCTTCTTCTGCTTCTTCTGATTCACCCTCCAGACTTCACCTTCTCCTTCTCCTTCTTCTACTTCTTCTGATTCACCCTCCAGACTTCACCTTCTCCTTCTCCTTCTTCTACTTCTTCTGATTCACCCTCCAGACTTCACCTTCTCCTTCTCCTTCTTCTACTTCTTCTGCTTCTCCCTCCAGACTTCACCTTCTCCTTCTCCTTCTTCTGCTTCTTCTGATTCACCCTCCAGACTTCACCTTCTCCTTCTCCTTCTTCTACTTCTTCTGATTCACCCTCCAGACTTCAGCTTCTCCTTCTCCTTCTTCTACTTCTTCTGATTCAACCTCCAGACTTCACCTTCTCCTTCTCCTTCTTCTACTTCTTCTGATTCACCCTCCTGACTTCACGTTCTCCTTCTCCTCCTTCTGCTTCTTCTGCTTCACCCTCCAGACTTCACCTTCTCCTTCTCCTTCTTCTGCTTCTTCTGCTTCACCCTCCAGACTTTACCTTCTCCTTCTCCTTCTTCTGCTTCTTCTGCTTCACCCTCCTGACTTCACCTTCTCCTTCTCCTTCTTCTACTTCTTCTGATTCACCCTCCAGACTTCACCTTCTCCTTCTCCTTCTTCTGCTTCTTCTGCTTCACCTTCCAGACTTCACCTTCTCCTTCCCCTTCTTCTGCTTCTTCTGCTTCGCCCTCCAGACTTCACCTTCTCCTTCTCCTTCTTCTGCTTCTTCTGCTTCACCCTCCAGACTTCACCTTCTCCTTCTCCTTCTTCTGCTTCTTCTGCTTCACTCTCCTGACTTCACCTTCTCCTTCTCCTTCTTCTACTTCTTCTGATTCACCCTCCAGACTTCACCTTCTCCTTCTCCTTCTTCTGCTTCTTCTGCTTCACCCTCCAGACTTCACCTTCTCCTTCTCCTTCTTCTGCTTCTTCTGCTTGACCCTCCTGACTTCACCTTCTCCTTCTCCTTCTTCTACTTCTTCTGATTCACCCTCCAGACTTCACCTTCTCCTTCTCCTTCTTCTGCTTCTTCTGCTTCACCCTCCGGACTTCACCTTCTCCTTCTCCTTCTTCTGCTTCTTCTGCTGCGCCCTCCAGACTTCACCTTCTCCTTCTCCTTCTTCTGCTTCTTCTGCTTCACCCTCCTGACTTCACCTTCTCCTTCTCCTTCTTCTACTTCTTCTGCTTCACCCCCGTGACTTCACCTTCTCCTTCTCCTTCTTCTGCTTCTTCTGATTCACCCTCCTAACTTCACCTTCTCCTTCTCCTTCTTCTGCTTCTTCTGATTCACCCTCCTGACTTCACCTTCTCCTTCTCCTTCTTCTGCTTCTTCTGATTCACCCTCCAGACTTCACCTTCTCCTTCTCCTTCTTCTGCTTCTTCTGATTCACCTTCCAGACTTCACCTTCTCCTTCTCCTTCTTCTGCTTCTTCTGATTCACCCTCCAGACCTCACCTTCTCCTTCTCCTTCTTCTACTTCTTCTGATTCACCCTTCAGACTTCATCTTCTCCTTCGCCTTCTTCTGCTTCTTCTGATTCACCCTCCAGACCTCAACTTCTCCTTCTCCTTCTTCTGCTTCTTCTGATTCACCCTCCAGACTTCACCTTCTCCTTCTCCTTCTTCTACTTCTTCTGATTCATCCTCCAGACTTCACCTTCTCCTTCTCCTTCTTCTACTTCTTCTGATTCACCCTCCAGTCTTCACCTTCTGCTTCTCCTTCTTCTGCTTCTTCTGCTTCACCCTCCAGACTTCACCCTCTCCTTCTCTTTCTTCTGCTTCTTCTGATTCACCCTCCAGACTTCACCTTCTCCTTCTCCTTCTTCTGATTCTTCTGATTCACCCTCCAGACTTCACCTTCTCCTTCTCCTTCTTCTGCTTCTTCTGATTCACCCTCCTGACTTCACCTTCTCCTTCTCCTTCTTCTACTTCTTCTGATTCACCCTCCTGACATCACCTTCTCCTTCTCCTTCTTCTACTTCTTCTGCTTCACCCTCCAGACTTCACCTTCTCCTTCTCCTTCTTCTACTTCTTCTGATTCACCCTCCAGACTTCACCTTCTCCTTCTCCTTCTTCTGCTTCTTCTGATTCACCCTCCAGACTTCACCTTCTCCTTCTCCTTATAATGCTTCTTCTGATTCACCCTCCAGACTTCACCTTCTCCTCCTCCTTCTTCTGCTTCTTCTGATTCACCCTCCAGACTTCACCTTCTCCTTCTTCTGCATCTTCTGATTCACCCTCCAGACTTCACCTTCTCCTTCTCCTTCTTCTACTTCTTCTGATTCACCCTCCAGACTTCATCTTCTCCTTCTCCTTCTTCTGCTTCTTCCGATTCACCCTCCAGACTTCACCTTCTCCTTCTCCTTCTTCTGCTTCTTCTGATTCACCCTCCAGACTTCACCTTCTCCTTCTCCTTCTTCTACTTCTTCTGATTCACCCTCCAGACTTCACCTTCTCCTTCTCCTTCTTCTACTTCTTCTGATTCACCCTCCAGACTTCACCTTCTCCTTCTCTTTCTTCTGCTTCTTCTGATTCACCCTCCAGACTTCACCTTCTCCTTCTCCTTCTTATACTTCTTCTGCTTCACCCTCCAGACTTCACCTTCTCCTTCTCCTTCTTCTACTTATTCTGATTCACCCTGCAGACTTCACCTTCTCCTTCTCCTTCTTCTGCTTCTTCTGATTCACCCTCCAGACTTCACCTTCTCCTTCTTCTGCTTCTTCTGATTCACCCTCCAGTCTTCACCTTCTCCTTCTCCTTCTTCTGCTTCTTCTGATTCACCCTCCAGACTTCACCTTCTCCTTCTCCTTCTTCTACTCCTTCTGATTCACCCTCCAGACTTCACCTTCTCCTTCTCCTTCTTCTGCTGCTTCTGATTCACCCTCCAGACTTCACCTTCTCCTTCTCCTTATTCTGCTTCTTCTGATTCACCCTCCAGACTTCACCTTCTCCTTCTCCTTCTTCTGCTTCTTCTGATTCACCCTGCATACTTCACCTTCTCCTTCTCCTTCTTCTGCTTCTTCTGATTCACCCTCCAGACTTCACCTTCTCCTTCTCCTTCTTCTACTTCTTCTGATTCACCCTCCAGACTTCACCTTCTCCTTCTCCTTCTTCTGCTTCTTCTGATTCACCCTCCAGACTTCACCTTCTCCTTCTCCTTCGTCTACTTCTTCTCATTCACCCTCCAGACTACACCTTCTCCTTCTCCTTCTTCTACTTCTTCTGATTCACCCTCCAGACTTCACCTTCTCCTTCTCCTTCTTCTGCTTCTTCTGATTCACCCTCCAGACTTCACCTTCTCCTTCTCCTTCTTCTACTTCTTCTGATTCACCCTCCAGACTTCACCTTCTCCTTCTCCTTCTTCTACTTCTTCTGATTCACCCTCCAGACTTCACCTTCTCCTTCTCCTTCTTCTACTTCTTCTGCTTCTCCCTCCAGACTTCACCTTCTCCTTCTCCTTCTTCTGCTTCTTCTGATTCACCCTCCAGACTTCACCTTCTCCTTCTCCTTCTTCTACTTCTTCTGATTCACCCTCCAGACTTCAGCTTCTCCTTCTCCTTCTTCTACTTCTTCTGATTCACCCTCCAGACTTCACCTTCTCCTTCTCCTTCTTCTCCTTCTTCTGCTTCACCCTCCAGACTTCACCTTCTCCTTCTCCTTCTTCTGCTTCTTCTGCTTCACCCTCCAGACTTTACCTTCTCCTTCTCCTTCTTCTGCTTCTTCTGCTTCACCCTCCTGACTTCACCTTCTCCTTCTCCTTCTTCTACTTCTTCTGATTCACCCTCCAGACTTCACCTTCTCCTTCTTCTTCTTCTGCTTCTTCTGCTTCACCCTCCAGACTTCACCTTCTCCTTCCCCTTCTTCTGCTTCTTCTGCTTCGCCCTCCAGACTTCACCTTCTCCTTCTCCTTCTTCTGCTTCTTCTGCTTCACCCTCCAGATTTCACCTTCTCCTTCTCCTTCTTCTGCTTCTTCTGCTTCACTCTCCTGACTTCACCTTCTCCTTCTCCTTCTTCTACTTCTTCTGATTCACCCTCCAGACTTCACCTTCTCCTTTTCCTTCTTCTGCTTCTTCTGCTTCACCCTCCAGACTTCATCTTCTCCTTCTCCTTCTTCTGCTTCTTCTGCTTCACCCCCCTGACTTCACCTTCTCCTTCTCCTTCTTCTACTTCTTCTGCTTCACCCCCCTGACTTCACCTGCTCCTTCTCCTTCTTCTGCTTCTTCTGATTCACCCTCCTAACTTTACCTTCTCCTGCTCCTTCTTCTGCTTCTTCTGATTCACCCTCCTGACTTCACCTTCTCCTTCTCCTTCTTCTGCTTCTTCTAATTCACCCTCCAGACTTCACCTTCTCCTTCTCCTTCTTCTGCTTCTTCTGATTCACCCTCCAGACTTCACCTTCTCCTTCTCCTTCTTCCGCTTCTTCTGATTCACCCTCCTAACTTCACCTTCTCCTTCTCCTTCTTCTGCTTCTTCTGATTCACCCTCCTGACTTCACCTTCTCCTTCTCCTTCTGCTTCTTCTGATTCATGCTCCAGACTTCACCTTCTCCTTCTCCTTCTTCTGCTTCTTCTGATTCACCCTCCAGACTTCACCTTCTCCTTCTCCTTCTTCTGCTTCTTCTGATACACCCTCCAGACCTCACCTTCTCCTTCTCCTTCTTCTACTTCTTCTGATTCACCCTCCAGACTTCATCTTCTCCTTCTCCTTCTTCTACTTCTTCTGATTCATCCTCCAGACTTCACCTTCTCCTTCTCCTTCTTCTACTTCTTCTGATTCACCCTCCAGTCTTCACCTTCTCCTTCTCCTTCTTCTGTTTCTTCTGCTTCACCCTCCAGACTTCACTTTCTCCTTCTCTTTCTTCTGCTTCTTCTGATTCACCCTCCAGACTTCACCTTCTCCTTCTCCTTATAATGCTTCTTCTGATTCACCCTCCAGACTTCACCTTCTCCTCCTCCTTCTTCTGCTTCTTCTGATTCACCCTCCAGACTTCACCTTCTCCTTCTCCTTCTTCTGCTTCTTCTGATTCACCCTCCAGACTTCACCTTCTCCTTCTCCTTCTTCTGCTTCTTCTGATTCACCCTCCAGACCTCACCTTCTCCTTCTCCTTCTTCTACTTCTTCTGATTCACCCTCCTGACTTCACCTTCACCTTCTCCTTCTTCTGCTTCTTCGAATTCACCCTCCAGACTTCACCTTCTCCTTCTCCTTCTTCTGCTTCTTCTGATTCACCCTCCAGACTTCACCTTCTCCTTCTCCTTCTTCTGCTTCTTCTGATTCACCCTCCTAACTTCACCTTCTCCTTCTCCTTCTTCTGCTTCTTCTGATTCACCCTCCTGACTTCACCTTCTCCTTCTCCTTCTTCTGCTTCTTCTGATTCATCCTCCAGACTTCACCTTCTCCTCCTCCTTCTTCTGCTTCTTCTGATTCACCCTCCAGACTTCACCTTCTCCTTCTCCTTCTTCTGCTTCTTCTGATTCACACTCCAGACCTCACCTTCTCCTTCTCCTTATAATGCTTCTTCTGATTCACCCTCCAGACTTCACCTTCTCCTCCTCCTTCTTCTGCTTCTTCTGATTCACCCTCCAGACTTCACCTTCTCCTTCTCCTTCTTCTGCTTCTTCTGATTCACCCTCCAGACTTCAACTTCTCCTTCTCCTTCTTCTGCTTCTTCTGATTCACACTCCAGACCTCACCTTCTCCTTCTCCTTCTTCTACTTCTTCTGATTCACCCTCCAGACTTCATCTTCTCCTTCTCCTTCTTCTACTTCTTCTGATTCATCCTCCAGAATTCACCTTCTCCTTCTCCTTCTTCTACTTCTTCTGATTCACCCTCCAGTCTTCACCTTCTCCTTCTCCTTCTTCTGTTTCTTCTGCTTCACCCTCCAGACATCACTTTCTCCTTCTCTTTCTTCTGCTTCTTCTGATTCACCCTCCAGACTTCACCTTCTCCTTCTCCTTATAATGCTTCTTCTGATTCACCCTCCAGACTTCACCTTCTCCTTCTCCTTCCTCTGCTTCTTCTGATTCACCCTCCAGACTTCACCTTCTACTTCTCCTTCTTCTGCATCTTCTGATTCACCCTCCAGACTTCACCTTCTCCTTCTCCTTCTTCTACTTCTTCTGATTCACCCTCCAGACTTCATCTTCTCCTTCTCCTTCTTCTGCTTCTTCCGATTCACCCTCCAGACTTCACCTTCTCCTTCTCCTTCTTCTGCTTCTACTGATTCACCCTCCAGACTTCACCTTCTCCTTCTCCTTCTTCTACTTCTTCTGATTCACCCTCCAGACTTCACCTTCTCCTTCTCCTTCTTCTACTTCTTCTGATTCACCCTCCAGACTTCACCTTCTCCTTCTCCTTCTTCTGCTTCTTCTGATTCACCCTCCAGACTTCACCTTCTCCTTCTCCTTCTTCTGCTTCTTCTGATTCACCCTCCAGACTTCACCTTCTCCTTCTCCTTCTTCTGCTTCTTCTGATTCACCCTTCAGACTTCACCTTCTCCTTCTCCTTCTTCTGCTTCTTCTGATTCACCCTCCAGACCTCACCTTCTCCTTCTCCTTCATCTACTTCTTCTGATTCACCCTCCAGACTTCATCTTCTCCTTCTCCTTCTTCTGCTTTTTCTGATTCACCCTCCAGACTTCACCTTCTCCTTCTCCTTCTTCTGCTTCTTCTGATTCACCCTCCAGACTTCACCTTCTCCTTCTCCTTCTTCTACTTCTTCTGCTTCACCCCCCTGACTTCACCTTCTCCTTCTCCTTCTTCTGCTTCTTCTGATTCACCCTCCTAACTTCACCTTCTCCTTCTCCTTCTTCTGCTTCTTCTGATTCAACCTCCTGACTTCACCTTCTCCTTCTCCTTCTTCTGCTTCTTCTGATTCACCCTCCAGACTTCACCTTCTCCTTCTCCTTCTTCTCATTCTTCTGATTCACCCTCCAGACTTCACCTTCTCCTACTCCTTCTTCTACTTCTTCTGATTCACCCTCCAGACTTCACCTTCTCCTTCTCCTTCTTCTACTTCTTCTGATTCACCCTCCAGTCTTCACCTTCTCCTTCTCCTTCTTCTGCTTCTTCTGCTTCACCCTCCAGACTTCACCTTCTCCTTCTCTTTCTTCAGCTTCTTCTGATTCACCCTCCAGACTTCACCTTCTCCTTCTCCTTCTTCTGCTTCTTCTGATTCACCCTCCAGACCTCACCTTCTCCTTCTCCTTCATCTACTTCTTCTGATTCACCCTCCAGACTTCATCTTCTCCTTCTCCTTCTTCTGCTTCTTCTGATTCACCCTCCAGACTTCACCTTCTCCTTCTCCTTCTTCTGCTTCTTCTGATTCACCCTCCAGACTTCACCTTCTCCTTCTCCTTCTTCTACTTCTTCTGCTTCACCCCCCTGACTTCACCTTCTCCTTCTCCTTCTTCTGCTTCTTCTGATTCACCCTCCTAACTTCACCTTCTCCTTCTCCTTCTTCTGCTTCTTCTGATTCACCCTCCTGACTTCACCTTCTCCTTCTCCTTCTTCTGCTTCTTCTGATTCACCCTCCAGACTTCACCTTCTCATTCTCCTTCTTCTCATTCTTCTGATTCACCCTCCAGACTTCACCTTCTCCTACTCCTTCTTCTACTTCTTCTGATTCACCCTCCAGACTTCACCTTCTCCTTCTCCTTCTTCTACTTCTTCTGATTCACCCTCCAGTCTTCACCTTCTCCTTCTTCTGCTTCTTCTGCTTCACCCTCCAGACTTCACCTTCTCCTTCTCTTTCTTCAGCTTCTTCTGATTCACCCTCCAGACTTCACCTTCTCCTTCTCCTTCTTCTGATTCTTCTGATTCACTCTCCAGACTTCACCTTCTCCTTCTCCTTCTTCTGCTTCTTCTGATTCACCCTCCTGACTTCACCTTCTCCTTCTCCTTCTTCTACCTCTTCTGATTCACCCTCCTGACTTCACCTTCTCCTTCTCCTTCTTCTACTTCTTCTGCTTCACCCTCCAGCCTCCAGACTTCACCTTCTCCTTCTCCATCTTCTACTTCTTCTGCTTCACCCCCCTGACTTCACCTTCTCCTTCTCCTTCTTCTGCTTCTTCTGATTCACCCTCCTAACTTCACCTTCTCCTTCTCCTTCTTCTGCTTCTTCTGATTCACCCTCCTGACTTCACCTTCTCCTTCTCCTTCTTCTGCTTCTTCTGATTCACCCTCCAGACTTCACCTTCTCCTTCTCCTTCTTCTCATTCTTCTGATTCACCCTCCAGACTTCACCTTCTCCTAATCCTTCTTCTACTTCTTCTGATTCACCCTCCAGACTTCACCTTCTCCTTCTCCTTCTTCTACTTCTTCTGATTCACCCTCCAGTCTTCACCTTCTCCTTCTCCTTCTTCTGCTTCTTCTGCTTCACCCTCCAGACTTCACCTTCTCCTTCTCTTTCTTCAGCTTCTTCTGATTCACCCTCCAGACTTCACCTTCTCCTTCTCCTTCTTCTGATTCTTCTGATTCACTCTCCAGACTTCACCTTCTCCTTCTCCTTCTTCTGCTTCTTCTGATTCACCCTCCTGACTTCACCTTCTCCTTCTCCTTCTTCTACCTCTTCTGATTCACCCTCCTGACTTCACCTTCTCCTTCTCCTTCTTCTAATTCTTCTGCTTCACCCTCCAGCCTCCAGACTTCACCTTCTCCTTCTCCGTCTTCTAATGCTTCTGATTCACCCTCCAGACTTCACCTTCTCCTTCTCCTTCTTCTGCTTCTTCTGATTCACCCTCCAGACTTCACCTTCTCCTTCTCCTTCTTCTGCTTCTTCTGATTCACCCTCCAGACTTCAACTTCTCCTTCTCCTTCTTCTACTTCTTCTGATTCACCCTCCAGACTTCACCTTCTCCTTCTCCTTCTTCTACTTCTTCTGATTCACCCTCCAGATTTCACCTTCTCCTTCTCCTTCTTCTGCTTCTTCTGATTCACCCTCCAGACTTCACCTTCTCCTTCTCCTTCTTCTGCTTCTTCTGATTCACCCTCCAGACTTCACCTTTTACTTCTCCTTCTTCTGCTTCTTCTGATTCACCCTTCAGACTTCACCATATCCTTCTCCTTCTTCTGCTTCTTCTGATTCACCCTCCAGACATCACCTTCTCCTTCTCCTTCTTCTACTTCTTCTGATTCACCCTCCAGACTTCATCTTCTCCTCCTCCTTCTTCTGCTTCTTCTGATTCACCCTCCAGACTTCACCTTCTCCTTCTCCTTTTTCTGCTTCTTCTGATTCACCCTCCAGACTTCGCCTTCTCCTTCTCCTTCTTCTACTTCTTCTGATTCACCCTCCAGACTTCACCTTCTCCTTCTCCTTCTTCTACTTTTTCTGATTCACCCTCCAGTCTTCACCTCCTCCTTCTCCTTCTTATGCTTCTTCTGATTCACCCTCCAGACTTCACCTTCTCCTTCTCCTTCTTCTGCTTCTTCTGATTCACCCTCCTGACTTCACCTTCTCATTCTCCTTCTTCTGCTTCTTCTGATTCACCCTCCAGACTTCACCTTCTCCTTCTCCTTCTTCTACTTCTTCTGATTCACCCTCCAGTCTTCACCTCCTCCTTCTCCTTCTTCTGCTTCTTCTGATTCACCCTCCAGACTTCACCTTCTCCTTCTCCTTCTTCTGCTTCTTCTGATTCACCCTCCTGACTTCACCTTCTCATTCTCCTTCTTCTGCTTCTTCTGATTCACCCTCCAGACTTCAGCAACTCCTTCTCCTTCTTCTACTTCTTCTGATTTACCCTCCAGACTTCACCTTCTCGTTCTCCTTCTTCTGCTTCTTCTGATTCACCCTCTAGACTTCACCTTCTCCTTCTCCTTCTTCTGCTTCTTCTGATTCACCCTCCAGACTTCACCTTCTCCTTCTCCTTCGTCTACTTCTTCTGATTCACCCTCCAGACTACACCATCTCCTTCTCCTTCTTCTACTTCTTCTGATTCACCCTCCAGACTTCACCTTCTCGTTCTCCTTCTTCTGCTTCTTCTGATTCACCCTCCAGACTTCACCTTCTCCTTCTCCTTCTTCTACTTCTACTGATTCACTCTCCAGACTTCACCTTCTCCTTCTTCTGCTTCTTCTGATTCACCCTCCAGACTTCACCTTCTCCTTCTCCTTCGTCTACTTCTTCTGATTCGCCTTCCAGACTACACCTTCTCCTTCTCCTTCTTCTACTTCTTCTGATTCACCCTCCAGACTTCACCTTCTCCTTCTCCTTCTTCTGCTTCTTTTGATTCACCCTCCAGACTTCACCTTCTTCTTCTCCTTCTTCTACTTCTTCTGATTCACCCTCCATACTTCACCTTCTCCTTCTCCTTCTTCTACTTCTTCTGATTCACCCTCCAGACTTCACCTTCTCCTTCTCCTTCTTCTACTTCTTCTGCTTCTCCCTCCAGACTTCACCTTCTCTTCTCCTTCTTCTGCTTCTTCTGATTCACCCTCCAGACTTCACCTTCTCCTTCTCCTTCTTCTACTTCTTCTGCTTCACCCCCCTGACTTCACCTTCTCCTTCTCCTTCTTCTGCTTCTTCTGATTCATCCTCCTAACTTCACCTTCTCCTTCTCCTTCTTCTGCTTCTTCTGATTCACCCTCCTGACTTCACCTTCTCCTTCTCCTTCTTCTGCTTCTTCTGATTCACCCTCCAGACTTCACCTTCTCCTTCTCCTTCTTCTCATTCTTCTGATTCACCCTCCAGACTTCACCTTCTCCTACTCCTTCTACTTCTTCTGATTCACCCTCCAGACTTCACCTTCTCCTTCTCCTTCTTCTACTTCTTCTGATTCACCCTCCAGTCTTCACCTTCTCCTTCTCCTTCTTCTGCTTCTTCTGCTTCACCCTCCAGACTTCACCTTCTCCTTCTCTTTCTTCAGCTTCTTCTGATTCACCCTCCAGACTTCACCTTCTCCTTCTCCTTCTTCTGCTTCTTCTGATTCACCCTCCTGACTTCACCTTCACCTTCTCCTTCTTCTACCTCTTCTGATTCACCCTCCTGACTTCACCTTCTCCTTCTCCTTCTTCTACTTCTTCTGCTTCACCCTCCAGCCTCCAGACTTCACCTTCTCCTTCTCCGTCTTCTACTTCTTCTGATTCACCCTCCAGACTTCACCTTCTCCTTCTCCTTCTTCTGCTTCTTCTGATTCACCCTCCAGACTTCACCTTCTCCTTCTCCTTCTTCTGCTTCTTCTGATTCACCCTCCAGACTTCACCATCTCCTTCTCCTTCTTCTGCTTTTTCTGATTCACCCTGCAGACTTCTCCTTCTCCAACTCCTTCTTCTACTTCTTCTGATTCACCCTCCAGACTTCATCTTCTCCTTCTCCTTCTTCTGCTTCTTCTGATTCACCCTCCAGACTTCACCGTCTCCTTCTCCTTCTTCTGCTTCTTCTGATTCACCCTCCAGACTTCACCTTCTCCTTCTCCTTCTTCTACTTCTTCTGATTCACCCTCCAGACTTCACCATCTCCTTCTCCTTCTTCTACTTCTTCTGATTCACCCTCCAGACTTCACCTTCTCCTTCTCCTTCTTCTGCTTCTTCTGATTCACCCTCCAGACTTCACCATCTCCTTCTCCTTCTTCTGCTTCTTCTGATTCACCCTCCAGACTTCACCTTTTACTTCTCCTTCTTCTCCTTCTTCTGATTCACCCTTCAGACTTCACCATATCATTCTCCTTCTTCTGCTTCTTCTGATTCACCCTCCAGACTTCACCTTCTCCTTCTCCTTCTTCTACTTCTTCTGATTCACCCTCCAGACTTCACCTTCTCCTTCTCCTTCTTCTACTTCTTCTGATTCACCGTCCTGACTTCACCTTCTCCTTCTCCTTCTTCTGCTTCTTCTGCTTCACCCTCCAGACTTCACCTTCTCCTTCTCCTTCTTCTGCTTCTTCTGCTTCACCCTCCAGACTTCACCTTGTCCTTCTCCTTCTTCTGCTTCACCCTCCTGACTTCACCTTCTCCTTCTCCTTCTTCTACTTCTTCTGATTCACCCTCCAGACTTCACCTTCTCCTTCTCCTTCTTCTGCTTCTTCTGCTTCACCCTCCAGACTTCACCTTCTCCTTCTCCTTCTTCTCCTTCTTCTGATTCACCCTCCAGACTTCACCTTCTCCTTCTCCTTCTTCAGATTCTTCTGCTTCACCCACCAGACTTCACCTTCTCCTTCTCCTTCTTCTGCTTCTTCTGCTTCACCCTCCTGACTTCACCTTCTCCTTCTCCTTCTTCTACTTCTTCTGCTTCACCCCCCTGACTTCACCTTCTCCTTCTCCTTCTTCTGCTTCTTCTGATTCACCCTCCTAACTTCACCTTCTCCTTCTCCTTCTTCTGCTTCTTCTGATTCACCCTCCTGACTTCACCTTCTCCTTCTCCTTCTTCTGCTTCTTCTGATTCACCCTCCAGACTTCACCTTCTCCTTCTCCTTCTTCTGCTTCTTCTGATTCACCCTCCAGACTTCACCTTCTCCTTCTCCTTCTTCTGCTTCTTCTGATTCACCCTCCAGACCTCACCTTCTCCTTCTCCTTCTTCTACTTCTTCTGATTCACCCTCCAGACTTCATCTTCTCCTTCTCCTCCTTCTGCTTCTTCTGATTCACCCTCCAGACTTCACCTTCTCCTTCTCCTTCTTCTGATTCTTCTGATTCACCCTCCAGACTTCACCTTCTCCTTCTCCTTCTTCTACTTCTTCTGATTCACCCTCCAGCCTTCACCGTCTCCTTCTCCTTCTTCTACTTCTTCTGATTCACCCTCCAGCCTTCACCTTCTCCTTCTCCTTCTTCTGCTTCTTCTGCTTCACCCTCCAGACTTCACCTTCTCCTTCTCTTTCTTCTGCTTCTTCTGATTCACCCTCCTGACTTCACCTTCTCCTTCTCCTCCTTCTGCTTCTTCTAATTCACCCTCCAGACTTCACCTTCTCCTTCTCCTTCTTCTACTTCTTCTGATTCACCCTCCAGACTTCACATTCTCCTTCTACTTCTTCTGCTTCTTCTGATTCACCCTCCAGACTTCACCTTCTCCTTCTCCTTCTTCTGCTTCTTCTGATTCACCCTCCAGACTTCACCTTCTCCTTCTCCTTCTTCTGCTTCTTCTGATTCACCCTCCAGAATTCACCTTCTCCTTCTCCTTCTTCTGCTTCTTCTGATTCACGCTCCTGACTTCACCTTCTCCTTCTCCTTCTTCTGCTTCTTCTGCTTCACCCTCCATACTTCACCTTCTCCTTCTCCTTCTTCTGCTTCTTCTGCTTCACCCTCCAGACTTCACCTTCTCCTTCTCCTTCTTCTGCTTCACCCTCCTGACTTCACCTTCTCCTTCTCCTTCTTCTACTTCTTCTGATTCACCCTCCAGACTTCACCTTCTCCTTCTCCTTCTTCTGCTTCTTCTGCTTCACCCTCCAGACTTCACCTTCTACTTCTCCTTCTTCTGCTTCTTCTGCTTCGCCCTCCAGACTTCACCTTCTCTTTCTCCTTCTACTGCTTCTTCTGATTCACCCTCCTAACTTCACCTTCTCCTTCTCCTTCTTCTGCTTCTTCTGATTCACCCTCCTGACTTCACCTTCTCCTTCTCCTTCTTCTGCTTCTTCTGATTCACCCTCCAGACTTCACCTTCTCCTTCTCCTTCTTCTGCTTCTTCTGATTCACCCTCCAGACTTCACCTTCTCCTTCTCCTTCTTCTGCTTCTTCTGATTCACCCTCCAGACCTCACCTTCCCCTTCTCCTTCTTCTACTTCTTCTGATTCACCCTCCAGACTTCATCTTCTCCTTCTCCTTCTTCTGCTTCTTCTGATACACCCTCCAGACTTTAACTTCTCCTTCTCCTTCTTCTGATTCTACTGATTCACCCTCCAGACTTCACCTTCTCCTTCTCCTTCTTCTACTTCTTCTGATTCACCCTCCAGACTTCACCTTCTCCATCTTCTACTTCTTCTGATTCACCCTCCAGCCTTCACCTTCTCCTTCTCCTTCTTCTGCTTCTTCTGCTTCACCCTCCAGACTTCACCTTCTCCTTCTCTTTTTTCTGCTTCTTCTGATTCACCCTCCAGACTTCACCTTCTCCTTCTCCTTCTTCTGATTCTTCTGATTGACCCTCCAGACTTTACCTTCTCCTTCTCCTTCTTCTGCTTCTTCTGATTCACCCTCCAGACTTCACCTTCTCCTTCTCCTTCTTCTACTTCTTCTGATTCACCCTCCTGACTTCACCTTCTTATTCTCCTTCTTCTACTTCTTCTGCTTCACCCTGCAGACTTCACCTTCTCCTTCTCCTTCTTCTACTTCTTCTGATTCACCCTCCTGACTTCACCTTCTCCTTCTCCTTCTTCTACTTCTTCTGATTCACCCTCCAGACTTCACCTTCTCCTTCTCCTTCTTCTGCTTCTTCTGATTCACCCTCCTGACTTCACCTTCTCCTTCTCCTCCTTCTGCTTCTTCTAATTCACCCTCCAGACTTCACCTTCTCCTTCTCCTTCTTCTACTTCTTCTGATTCACCCTCCAGACTTCACCTTCTCCTTCTACTTCTTCTGCTTCTTCTGATTCACCCTCCAGACTTCACCTTCTCCTTCTCCTTCTTCTGCTTGTTCTGATTCACCCTCCAGACTTCACCTTCTCCTTCTCCTTCTTCTGCTTCTTATGATTCACCCTCCAGAATTCACCTTCTCCTTCTCCTTTCTCTGCTTCTTCTGATTCACCCTCCAGACTTCACCTTCTCCTTCTCCTTCTTCTACTTCTTCTGATTCACACTCCAGACTTCACCTTCTCCTTCTCCTGCTTCTGCTTCTTCTGATTCACCCTCCAGACTTCACATTCTCCTTCTCCTTCGTCTACTTCTTCTGATTCACCCTCCACACTACACCTTCTACTTCTCCTTCTTCTACTTCTTCTGATTCACCCTCCAGACTTCACCTTCTCCTTCTCCTTCTTCTGCTTCTTCTGATTCATCCTCCAAACTTCACCTTCTCCTTCTCCTTCTTCTACTTCTTCTGATTCACACTCCAGACTTCACCTTCTCCTTCTCCTTCTTCTACTTCTTCTGCTTCTCCCTCCAGACTTTACCTTCTCCTTCTCCTTCTTCTGCTTCTTCTGATTCACCCTCCAGACTTCACCCTCTCCTTCTCCTTCTTCTACTTCATCTGATTCACCCTCCAGACTTCACCTTCTCCTTCTCCTTCTTCTACTTCTTCTGATTCACCCTCCTGACTTCACCTTCTCCTTCTCCTTCTTCTGCTTCTTCTGCTTCACCCTCCAGACTTCAACTTCTCCTTCTCCTTCTTCTGCTTCTTCTGCTTCAACCTCCATACTTCACCTTCTCCTTCTCCTTCTTCTGCTTCAACCTGCTGACTTCACCTTCTCCTTCTCCTTCTTCTACTTCTTCTGATTCACCCTCCAGACTTCACCTTCTCCTTCTCCTTCTTCTGCTTCTTCTGATTCACCCTCCTGACTTCACCTTCTCCTTCTCCTCCTTCTGCTTCTTCTAATTCACCCTCCAGACTTCACCTTCTCCTTCTCCTTCTTCTACTTCTTCTGATTCACCCTCCAGACTTCACCTTCTCCTTCTACTTCTTCTGCTTCTTCTGATTCACCATGCAGACTTCACCTTCTCCTTCTCCTTCTTCTGCTTCTTCTGATTCACCCTCCAGACTTCACCTTCTCCTTCTCCTTCTTCTGCTTCTTCTGATTCACCCTCCAGAATTCACCTTCTCCTTCTCCTTCTTCTGCTTCTTCTGATTCACCCTCCAGAATACACCTTCTCCTTCTCCTTCTTCTGCTTCTTCTGATTCACCCTCCAGACTTCACCTTCTCCTTCTCCTTCTTCTACTTCTTCTGATTCACCCTCCAGACTTCACCTTCTCCTTCTCCTGCTTCTGCTTCTTCTGATTCACCCTCCAGACTTCACATTCTCCTTCTCCTTCGTCTACTTCTTCTGATTCACCCTCCAGACTACACCTTCTCCTTCTCCTTCTTCTACTTCTTCTGATTCACCCTCCAGACTTCACCTTCTCCTTCTCCTTCTTCTGCTTCTTCTGATTCACCCTCCAGACTTCACCTTCTCCTTCTCCTTTTTCTACTTCTTCTGATTCATCCTCCAAACTTCACCTTCTCCTTCTCCTTCTTCTACTTCTTCTGATTCACACTCCGGACTTCACCATCTCCTTCTCCTTCTTCTACTTCTTCTGCTTCTCCCTCCAGACTTTACCTTCTCATTCTCCTTCTTCTGCTTCTTCTGATTCACCCTCCAGACTTCACCCTCTCCTTCTCCTTCTTCTACTTCATCTGATTCACCCTCCAGACTTCACCTTCTCCTTCTCCTTCTTCTACTTCTTCTGATTCACCCTCCTGACTTCACCTTCTCCTTCTCCTTCTTCTGCTTCTTCTGCTTCACCCTCCAGACTTCAACTTCTTCTTCTCCTTCTTCTGCTTCTTCTGCTTCACCCTCCATACTTCACCTTCTCCTTCTCCTTCTTCTGCTTCACCCTGCTGACTTCACCTTCTCCTTCTCCTTCTTCTACTTCTTCTGATTCACCCTCCAGACTTCACCTTCTCCTTCTCCTTCTTCTGCTTCTTCTGATTCACCCTCCTGACTTCACCTTCTCCTTCTCCTCCTTCTGCTTCTTCTAATTCACCCTCCAGACTTCACCTTCTCCTTCTCCTTCTTCTACTTCTTCTGATTCACCCTCCAGACTTCACCTTCTCCTTCTACTTCTTCTGCTTCTTCTGATTCACCCTCCAGACTTCACCTTCTCCTTCTCCTTCTTCTGCTTCTTCTGATTCACCCTCCAGACTTCACCTTCTCCTTCTCCTTCTTCTGCTTCTTCTGATTCACCCTCCAGAATTCACCTTCTCCTTCTCCTTCTTCTGCTTCTTCTGATTCACCCTCCAGACTTCACCTTCTCCTTCTCCTTCTTCTACTTCTTCTGATTCACCCTCCAGACTTCACCTTCTCCTTCTCCTGCTTCTGCTTCTTCTGATTCACCCTCCAGACTTCACATTCTCCTTCTCCTTCGTCTACTTCTTCTGATTCACCCTCCAGACTACACCTTCTCCTTCTCCTTCTTCTACTTCTTCTGATTCACCCTCCAGACTTCACCTTCTCCTTCTCCTTCTTCTGCTTCTTCTGATTCACCCTCCAGACTTCACCTTCTCCTTCTCCTTCTTCTACTTCTTCTGATTCATCCTCCAAACTTCACCTTCTCCTTCTCCTTCTTCTACTTCTTCTGATTCACACTCCAGACTTCACCTTCTCCTTCTCCTTCTTCTACTTCTTCTGCTTCTCCCTCCAGACTTTACCTTCTCCTTCTCCTTCTTCTGCTTCTTCTGATTCACCCTCCAGACTTCACCCTCTCCTTCTCCTTCTTCTACTTCATCTGATTCACCCTCCAGACTTCACCTTCTCCTTCTCCTTCTTCTACTTCTTCTGATTCACCCTCCTGACTTCACCTTCTCCTTCTCCTTCTTCTGCTTCTTCTGCTTCACCCTCCAGACTTCAACTTCTCCTTCTCCTTCTTCTGCTTCTTCTGCTTCACCCTCCATACTTCACCTTCTCCTTCTCCTTCTTCTGCTTCACCCTGCTGACTTCACCTTCTCCTTCTCCTTCTTATACTTCTTCTGATTCACCCTCCAGACTTCACCTTCTCCTTCTCCTTCTTCTGCTTCTTCTGCTTCACCCTCCAGACTTCACCTTCTCCTTCTCCTTCTTCTGCTTCTTCTGCTTCGCCCTCCAGACTTCACCTTCTCCTTCTCCTTCTTCTGCTTCTTCTGCTTCACCCTCCTGACTTCACCATCCCCTTCTCCTTCTTCTACTTCTTCTGATTCACCCTCCAGACTTCACCTTCTCCTTCTCCTTCTTCTGCTTCTTCTGCTTCACCCTCCAGACTTCACCTTCTCCTTCTCCTTCTTCTGCTTCTTCTGCTGCGCCCTCCAGACTTCACCTTTTCCTTCTCCTTCTTCTGCTTCTTCTGCATCACCCTCCTGACTTCACCTTCTCCTTCTCCTCCTTCTACTTCTTCTGCTTCACCCCCCTGACTTCACCTTCTCCTTCTCCTTCTTCTGCTTCTTCTGATTCACCCTCCGAACTTCACCTTCTCCTTCTCCTTCTTCTGCTTCTTCTGATACACCCTCCTGACTTCACCTTCTTCTTCTCCTTCTTCTGCTTCTTCTGATTCACCCTCCAGACTTCACCTTCTCCTTCTCCTTCTTCTGCTTCTTCTGATTCACCCTCCAGACTTCACCTTCTCCTTCTCCTTCTTCTGCTTCTTCTGATTCACCCTCCAGACCTCACCTTTTACTTCTCCTTCTTCTACTTCTTCTGATTCACCCTCCAGACTTCATCTTCTCCTTCTCCTTCTTCTGCTTCTTCTGATTCACCCTCCAGACTTCACCTTCTCCTTCTCCTTCTTTTGATTCTTCTGATTGACCCTCCAGACTTTACCTTCTCCTTCTCCTTCTTCTGCTTCTTCTGATTCACCCTCCAGACTTCACCTTCTCCTTTTCCTTCTTCTACTTCTTCTGATTCACCCTCCAGACTTCACCTTCTCCTTCTCCTTCTTCTACTTCTTCTGCTTCACCCTCCAGACTTCACCTTCTCCTTCTCCTTCTTCTACTTCTTCTGATTCACCCTCCTGACTTCACCTTCTCCTTCTCCTTGTTCTACTTCTTCTGATTCACCCTCCAGAGTTCACCTTCTCCTTCTACTTCTTCTGCTTCTTCTGATTCACCCTGCAGACTTCACCTTCTCCTTCTCCTTCTTCTGCTTCTTCTGATTAACCCTCCAGACTTCACCTTCTCCTTGTCCTTCTTCTGCTTCTTCTGATTCACCCTCCAGACTTCACCTTCTCCTTCTCCTTCTTCTGCTTCTTCTGATTCACCCTCCAGACTTCACCTTCTCCTTCTCCTTCTTGTACTTCTTCTGATTCATCCTCCAGACTTCACCTTCTCCTTCTCCTGCTTCTGCTTCTTCCGATTCACCCTCCAGACTTAACATTCTCCTTCTCCTTCGTCTACTTCTTCTGATTCACCCTACAGACTAAACCTTCTCCTTCTCCTTCTTCTACTTCTTCTGATTCACCCTCCAGACTTCACCTTCTCCTTCTCCTTCTTCTGCTTCTTCTGATTCACCCTCCAGACTTCACCTTCTCTTCTCCTTCTTCTACTTCTTCTGATTCACCGTCCAAACTTCACCTTCTCCTTCTCCTTCTTCTACTTCTTCTGATTCACCCTCCAGACTTCACCTTCTCCTTCTCCTTCTTCTACTTCTTCTGCTTCTCCCTCCAGACTTCACCTTCTCCTTCTCCTTCCTCTGCTTCTTCTGATTCACCCTCCAGACTTCACCTTCTCCTTCTCCTTTTTCTACTTCTTCTGATTCACCCTCCAGACTTCACCTTCTCCTTCTCCTTCTTCTACTTCTTCTGCTTCACCCTCCAGACTTCACCTTCTCCTTCTCCTTCTTCTACTTCTTCTGATTCACCCTCCTGACTTCACCTTCTCCTTCTCCTTCTTCTGCTTCTTCTGCTTCACCCTCCAGACTTCACCTTCTCCTTCTCCTTCTTCTGCTTCTTCTGCTTCACCCTCCAGACTTCACCTTCTCCTTCTCCTTCTTCTGCTTCTTCTGCTTCACCCTCCTGACTTCACCTTCTCCTTCTCCTTCTTCTACTTCTTCTGATTCACCCTCCAGACTTCACCTTCTCCTTCTCCTTCTTCTGCTTCTTCTGCTTCACCCTCCAGACTTCACCTTCTCCTTCTCCTTCTTCTGCTTCTTCTGCTTCGCCCTCCAGACATCACCTTCTCCTTCTCCTTCTTCTGCTTCTTCTGCTTCACCCTCCAGACTTCACCTTCTCCTTCTCCTTCTTCTGCTTCTTCTGCTTCACCCTCCTGACTTCACCTTCTTCTTCATCTTCTTCTACTTCTTCTGATTCACCCTCCAGACTTCACCTTCTCCTTCTCCTTCTTCTGCTTCTTCTGCTTCACCCTCCAGACTTCACCTTCTCCTTCTCCTTCTTCTACTTCTTCTGCTTCACCCCCCTGACTTCACCTTCTCCTTCTCCTTCTTCTGCTTCTTCTGATTCACCCTCCTAACTTCACCTTCTCCTTCTCCTTCTTCTGCTTCTTCTGATTCACCCTCCTGACTTCACCTTCTCCTTCTCCTTCTTCTGCTTCTTCTGATTCACCCTCCAGACTTCACCTTCTCCTTCTCCTTCTTCTGCTTCTTCTGATTCACCCCCCAGACCTCACCTTCTCCTTCTCCTTCTTCTACTTCTTCTGATTCACCCTCCAGACTTCATCTTCTCCTTCTCCTTCTTCTGCTTCTTCTGATTCACCCTCCAGACTTCACCTTCTCCTTCTCCTTCTTCTGCTTCTTCTGATTCACCCTCCAGACTTCACCTTCTCCTTCTCCTTCTTCTACTTCTTCTGATTCACCCTCCAGACTTCACCTTCTCCTTCTCCTTCTTCTACTTCTTCTGCTTCACCCTCCAGACTTCACCTTCTCCTTCTCCTTCTTCTGCTTCTTCTGATTCACCCTCCAGACTTCACCTTCTCCTTCTCCTTCTTCTGATTCTTCTGATTCACCCTCCAGACTTCACCTTCTCCTTCTCCTTCTTCTGCTTCTTCTGATTCACCCCCCAGACCTCACCTTCTCCTTCTCCTTCTTCTACTTCTTCTGATTCACCCTCCAGACTTCATCTTCTCCTTCTCCTTCTTCTGCTTCTTCTGATTCACCCTCCAGACTTCACCTTCTCCTTCTCCTTCTTCTGCTTCTTCTGCTTCACCCTCCAGACTTCACCTTCTCCTTCTCCTTCTTCTGCTTCTTCTGCGTCGCCCTCCAGACTTCACCTTCTCCTTCTCCTTCTTCTGCTTCTTCTGCTTCACCCTCCAGACTTCACCTTCTCCTTCTCCTTCTTCTGCTTCTTCTGCTTCACCCTCCTGACTTCACCTTCTTCTTCATCTTCTTCTACTTCTTCTGCTTCACCCTCCATACTTCACCTTCTCCTTCTCCTTCTTCTGCTTCTTCTGCTTCGCCCTGCAGACTTCACCTTCTCCTTCTCCTTCTTCTGCTTCTTCTGCTTCACCCTCCAGACTTCACCTTCTCCTTCTCCTTCTTCTGCTTCTTTTGCTTCACCCTCCTGACTTCACCTTCTTCTTCATCTTCTTCTACTTCTTCTGATTCACCCTCCAGACTTCACCTTCTCCCTCTCCTTCTTCTGCTTCTTCTGCTTCACCCTCCAGACTTCACCTTCTCCTTCTCCTTCTTCTACTTCTTCTGCTTCACCCCCCTGACTTCACCTTCTCCTTCTCCTTCTTCTGCTTCTTCTGATTCACCCTCCTAACTTCACCTTCTCCTTCTCCTTCTTCTGCTTCTTCTGATTCACCCTCCTGACTTCACCTTCTCATTCTCCTTCTTCTGCTTCTTCTGATTCACCCTCCAGACTTCACCTTCTCCTTCTCCTTCTTCTGCTTCTTCTGATTCACCCCCCAGACCTCACCTTCTCCTTCTCCTTCTTCTACTTCTTCTGATTCACCCTCCAGACTTCATCTTCTCCTTCTCCTTCTTCTGCTTCTTCTGATTCACCCTCCAGACTTCACCTTCTCCTTCTCCTTCTTCTGCTTCTTCTGATTCACCCTCCAGACTTCAGTTTCTCCTTCTCCTTCTTCTACTTCTTCTGATTCACCCTCCAGTCTTCACCTTCTCCTTCTCCTTCTTCTGCTTCTTCTGCTTCACCCTCCAGACTTCACCTTTTCCTTCTCTTTCTTCTGCTTCTTCTGATTCACCCTCCAGACTTCACCTTCTCCTTCTCCTTCTTCTGATTCTTCTGATTCACCCTCCAGACTTCACCTTCTCCTTCTCCTTCTTCTGCTTCTTCTGATTCACCCTCCTGACTTCACCTTCTCCTTCTCCTTCTTCTACTTCTTCTGATTCACCCTCCTGACTTCACCTTCTCCTTCTCCTTCTTCTACTTCTTCTGCTTCACCCTCCAGACCTCACCTTCTCCTTCTCCTTCTTCTACTTCTTCTGATTCACCCTCCAGACTTCACCTTCTCCTTCTCCTTCTTCTGCTTCTTCTGATTCACCCTCCAGACTTCACCTTCTCCTTCTCCTTATTCTGCTTCTTCTGATTCACCCTCCAGACTTCACCTTCTCCTTCTCCTTCTTCTGCTTCTTCTGATTCACCCTCCAGACTTCACCTTCTCCTTCTCCTTCTTCTACTTCTTCTGATTCACCCTCCAGACTTCACCTTCTCCTTCTCCTTCTTCTACTTCTTCTGATTCACCCTCCAGACTTCACCTTCTCCTTCTCCTTCTTCTGCTTCTTCTGATTCACCCTCCAGACTTCACCTTCTCCTTCTGCTTCTTCTGCTTCTTCTGCTTCACCCTGGTGACTTCACCTTCTCCTTCTCCTTCTTCTACTTCTTCTGATTCACCCTCCAGACTTCACCTTCTCCTTCTCCTTCTTCTGCTTCCTCTGCTTCACCCTCCAGACTTCACCTTCTCCTACTCCTTCTTCTGCTTCTTCTGCTTCACCCTCCAGACTTCACCTTCTCCTTCTCCTTCTTCTACTTCTTCTGATTCACCCTCCAGACTTCACCTTCTCCTTCTCCTTCTTCTGCTTCTTCTGATTCACCCTCCAGACTTCACCTTCTCCTTCTGCTTCTTCTGCTTCTTCTGCTTCACCCTCCTGACTTCACCTTCTCCTTCTCCTTCTTCTACTTCTTCTGATTCACCCTCCAGACTTCACCTTCTCCTTCTCCTTCTTCTGCTTCTTCTGATTCACCCTCCTGACTTCACCTTCTCATTCTCCTTCTTCTGCTTCTTCTGATTCACCCTCCAGACTTCACCTTCTCCTTCTCCTTCTTCTGCTTCTTCTGATTCACCCCCCAGACCTCACCTTCTCCTTCTCCTTCTTCTACTTCTTCTGATTCACCCTCCAGACTTCATCTTCTCCTTCTCCTTCTTCTGCTTCTTCTGATTCACCCTCCAGACTTCACCTTCTCCTTCTCCTTCTTCTGCTTCTTCTGATTCACCCTCCAGACTTCAGTTTCTCCTTCTCCTTCTTCTACTTCTTCTGATTCACCCTCCAGTCTTCACCTTCTCCTTCTCCTTCTTCTGCTTCTTCTGCTTCACCCTCCAGACTTCACCTTTTCCTTCTCTTTCTTCTGCTTCTTCTGATTCACCCTCCAGACTTCACCTTCTCCTTCTCCTTCTTCTGATTCTTCTGATTCACCCTCCAGACTTCACCTTCTCCTTCTCCTTCTTCTGCTTCTTCTGATTCACCCTCCTGACTTCACCTTCTCCTTCTCCTTCTTCTACTTCTTCTGATTCACCCTCCTGACTTCACCTTCTCCTTCTCCTTCTTCTACTTCTTCTGCTTCACCCTCCAGACTTCACCTTCTCCTTCTCCTTCTTCTACTTCTTCTGATTCACCCTCCAGACTTCACCTTCTCCTTCTCCTTCTTCTGCTTCTTCTGATTCACCCTCCAGACTTCACCTTCTCCTTCTCCTTATTCTGCTTCTTCTGATTCACCCTCCAGACTTCACCTTCTCCTTCTCCTTCTTCTGCTTCTTCTGATTCACCCTCCAGACTTCACCTTCTCCTTCTCCTTCTTCTACTTCTTCTGATTCACCCTCCAGACTTCACCTTCTCCTTCTCCTTCTTCTACTTCTTCTGATTCACCCTCCAGACTTCACCTTCTCCTTCTCCTTCTTCTGCTTCTTCTGATTCACCCTCCAGACTTCACCTTCTCCTTCTGCTTCTTCTGCTTCTTCTGCTTCACCCTCCTGACTTCACCTTCTCCTTCTCCTTCTTCTACTTCTTCTGATTCACCCTCCAGACTTCACCTTCTCCTTCTCCTTCTTCTGCTTCCTCTGCTTCATCCTCCAGACTTCACCTTCTCCTACTCCTTCTTCTGCTTCTTCTGCTTCACCCTCCAGACTTCACCTTCTCCTTCTCCTTCTTCTGCTTCTTCTGCTTCACCCTCCAGACTTCACCTTCTCCTTCTCCTTCTTCTGCTTCTTCTGCTGCGCCCTCCAGACTTCACCTTCTCCTTCTCCTTCTTCTGCTTCTTCTGCTTCACCCTCCAGACTTCACCTGCTCCTTCTCCTTCTTCTACTTCTTCTGCTTCACCCCCCTGACTTCACCTTCTCCTTCTCCTTCTTCTGCTTCTTCTGATTCACCCTCCTAACTTCACCTTCTCCTTCTCCTTCTTCTGCTTCTTCTGATTCACCCTCCTGACTTCACCTTCTCCTTCTCCTTCTTCTGCTTCTTCTGATTCACCCTCCAGACTTCACCTTCTCCTTCTCCTTCTTCTGCTTCTTCTGATTCACCCCCCAGACCTCACCTTCTCCTTCTCCTTCTTCTACTTCTTCTGATTCACCCTCCAGACTTCATCTTCTCCTTCTCCTTCTTCTGCTTCTTCTGATTCACCCTCCAGACTTCACCTTCTCCTTTTCCTTCTTCTGCTTCTTCTGATTCACCCTCCAGACTTCACCTTCTCCTTCTCCTTCTTCTACTTCTTCTGATTCACCCTCCAGACTTCAGTTCCTCCTTCCCCTTCTTCTACTTCTTCTGATTCACCCTCCAGTCTTCACCTTCTCCTTCTCCTTCTTCTGCTTCTTCTGCTTCACCCTCCAGACTTCACCTTCTCCTTCTCTTTCTTCTGCTTCTTCTGATTCACCCTCCAGACTTCACCTTCTCCTTCTTCTGATTCTTCTGATTCACCCTCCAGACTTCACCTTCTCCTTCTCCTTCTTCTGCTTCTTCTGAGTCACACTGCTGACTCCACCTTCTCCTTCTCCTTCTTCTACTTCTTCTGATTCACCCTCCTGACTTCACCTTCTCCTTCTCCTTCTTCTACATCTTCTGCTTCACCCTCCAGACTTCACCTTCTCCTTCTCCTTCTTCTACTTCTTCTGATTCACCCTTCAAACTTCACCTTCTCCTTCTCCTTCTTCTGCTTCTTCTGATTCACCCTCCAGACTTCACCTTCTCCTTCTCCTTATTCTGCTTCTTCTGATTCACCCTCCAGACTTCACCTTCTCCTTCTCCTTCTTCTGCTTCTTCTGCTTCACCCTCCAGACATCACCTTCTCCTTCTCCTTCTTCTACTTCTTCTGATTCACCCTCCAGACTTCACCTTCTCCTTCTCCTTCTTCTACTTCTTCTGATTCACCCTCCAGACTGCACCATCTCCTTCTCCTTCTTCTGCTTCTTCTGATTCACCCTCCAGACTTCACCTTCTCCTTCTCCTTTTTCTGCTTCTTCTGATTCACCCTCCAGACTTCACCTTCTCCTTCTCCTTCTTCTGCTTCTTCTGATACACCCTTCAGACTTCACTTTCTCCCTCTCCTTCTTCTGCTTCTTCTGATTCACCCTCCAGACCTCACCTTCTCCTTCTCCTTCTTCTACTTCTTCTGATTCACCCTCCAGACTTCATCTTCTCCTTCTCCTTCTTCTGCTTCTTCTGATTCAACCTCCAGACTTCACCTTCTCCTTCTCCTTCTTCTGCTTCTTCTGATTCACCCTCCAGACTTCACCTTCTACTTCTCCTTCTTGTACTTCTTCTGATTCACCCTCCAGACTTCACCTTCTCCTTCTCCTTCTTCTACTTCTTCTGATTCACCCTCCAGACTTCACCTTCTCCTTCTCCTTCTTCTGCTTCTTCTGATTCACCCTCCAGACTTCACCTTCTCCTTCTCCTTCTTCTGCTTCTTCTGATTCACCCTCCAGACTTCACCTTCTCCTTTTCCTTCTTCTTCTACTTCTGATTCACCCTCCAGACTTCGCCTTCTCCTTCTCCTTCTTCGACTTCTTCTGATTCGCCCTCCGGACTTCACCTTCTCCTTCTTCTTCTACTTCTTCTGATTCACCCTCCAGTCTTCACCTTCTTCTTCTCCTTCTTCTGCTTCTTCTGATTCACCCTCCAGACATCACCTTCTCCTTCTCCTTCATCTGATTCACCCTCCAGACTTCAGCTTCTCCTTCTACTTCTTCTGCTTCTTCTGATTCACCCCCCAGACATCACCTTCTCCTTCTCCTTCTTCTACTTCTTCTGATTCACCCTCCAGACTTCACCTTCTCCTTCTCCTTCTTCTACTTCTTCTGATTCACCCTCCAGACTTCACCTTCTCCTTCTCCTTCTTCTGCTTCTTCTGATTCACCCTCCAGACTTCACCTTCTCCTTCTCCTTCTTCTGCTTCTTCTGATTCACCCTCCAGACTTCACCTTCTCCTTTTCCTTCTTCTTCTACTTCTGATTCACCCTCCAGACTTCGCCTTCTCCTTCTCCTTCTTCGACTTCTTCTCATTCACCCTCCGGACTTCACCTTCTCCTTCTTCTTCTACTTCTTCTGATTCACCCTCCAGTCTTCACCTTCTCCTTCTCCTTCTTCTGCTTCTTCTGATTCACCCTCCAGACATCACCTTCTCCTTCTCCTTCTTCTGATTCACCCTCCAGACTTCAGCTTCTCCTTCTACTTCTTCTGCTTCTTCTGATTCACCCCCCAGACATCACCTTCTCCTTCTCCTTCTTCTACTTCTTCTGATTCACCCTCCAGACTTCACCTTCTCCTTCTCCTTCTTCTGCTTCTTCTGCTTCACCCTCGAGACTTCACCTTCTCCTTCTCCTTCTTCTGCTTCTTCTGATTCACCCTCCAGACTTCACCTTCTCCTTCTCCTTCTTCTGCTTCTTCTGATTCACCCTCCAGACTTCATCTTCTCCTTCTCCTTCTTCTGCTTCTTCTGATTCACCCTCCAGACTTCACCTTCTCCTTCTCCTTCTTCTGCTTCTTCTGATTCAACCTCCAGACTTCGCCTTTTCCTTCTCCTTCTTCTACTTCTTCTGATTCACCCTCCAGACTTCACCTTCTCCTTCTCCTTCTTCTACTTCTTCTGATTCACACTCCAGTCTTCACCTTCTCCTTCTCCTTCTTCTGCTTCTTCTGATTCACCCTCCAGACTTCACCTTCTCCTTCTCCTTCTTCTGCTTCTTCTGATTCACCCTCCTGACTTCAACTTCTCCTTCTCCTTCTTCTGCTTCTTCTGATTCACCCTCCAGACTTCACCTTCTCCTTCTCCTTCTTCTACTTCTTCTGATTCACCATCCAGACTTCACCTTCTCCTTCTACTTCTTCTGCTTCTTCTGATTCACCCTCCAGACTTCATCTTCTCCTTCTTCTGCTTCTTCTGATTCACCCTCCAGACTTCTCCTTCTCCTTCTCCTTCTTCTGCTTCTTCTGATTCACTCTCCAGACTTCACCTTCTCCTTCTCCTTCTTCTGCTTCTTCTGATTCATCCTCCAGACTTCACCTTCTCCTTCTCCTTCTTCTACTTCTTCTGATTCACCCTCCAGACTTCACCTTCTCCTTCTCCTTCTGCTTCTTCTGATTCACCCTCCAGACTTCACCTTCTCCTTCTCCTTCGTCTACTTCTTCGGATTCACCCTCCAGACTACACCTTCTCCTTCTCCTTCTTCTGCTTCTTCTGCTTCACCCTCCAGACTTCACCTTCTCCTTCTCCTTCTTCTACTTCGTCTGATTCACCCTCCAGACTTCACCTTCTCCTTGTCCTTCTTCTACTTCTTCTGATTCACCATCCTGACTTCACCTTCTCCATCTCCTTCTTCTGCTTCACCCTCCAGACTTCACCTTCTGCTTCTCCTTCTTCTGCTTCTTCTGCTTCACCCTCCAGACTTCACCTTCTCCTTCTCCTTATTCTGCTTCTTCTGCTTCACCCTCCTGACTTCACCTTCTCCTTCTCCTTCTTCTACTTCTTCTGATTCACCCTCCAGACTTCACCTTCGCCTTCTCCTTCTTCTGCTTCTTCTGCTTCACCCTCCAGACTGCACCCTCTCCTTCTCCTTCTTCTGCTTCTTCTGCTTCGCCCTCCAGACTTCACCTTCTCCTTTTCCACTTCTGCTTCTTCTGCTTCACCCTCCAGACTTCACCTTCTCCTTCTCCTTCTTCTGCTTCTTCTGCTTCACCCTCCTGACTTCACCTTCTCCTTCTCCTTCTTCTACTTCTTCTGATTCACCCTCCAGACTTCACCTTCTCCTTCTCCTTCTTCTGCTTCTTCTGCTTCACCCTCCAGACTTCACCTTCTCCTTCTCCTTATTCAGCTTCTTCTGCTGCGCCCTCCAGACTTCACCTTCTCCTTCTCCTTCTTCTGCTTCTTCTGCTTCACCTTCCTGACTTCACCTTCTCGTTCTCCTTCTTCTACTTCTTCTGCTTCATCCCCTTAATTCACCTTCTCCTTCTACTTCTTCTGCTTCTTCTGATTCACCCTCCTAACTTCATCTTCTCCTTCTCCTTCTTCTGCTTCTTCTGATTCAGCCTCCTGACCTCACCTTCTCCTTCTCCTTCTTCTGCTTCTTCTGATTCACCCTCCAGACTTCACCTTCTCCTTCTCCTTCTTCTGCTTCTTCTGATTCTCCCTCCAGAATTCACCTTCTCCTTCTCCTTCTTCTGCTTCTTCTGCTTCACACTCCTGACTTCACCTTCTCCTTCTCCTTCTTCTACTTCTTCTGATTCACCCTCCAGACTTCACCTTCTCCTTCTCCTTCTTCTGCTTCTTCTGCTTCACCCTCCAGACTTCACCTTCTCCTTCTACTTCTTCTGCTTCTTCTGCTGCGCCCTCCAGACTTCACCTTCTCCTTCTCCTTCTTCTGCTTCTTCTCCTTCACCTTCCTGACTTCACCTTCTCCTTCTCCTTCTTCTACTTCTTCTGCTTCACCCCCCTGACTTCAACTTCTCCTTCTCCTTCTTCTGCTTCTTCTGATTCACCCTACTAACTTCACCTTCTCCTTCTCCTTCTTCTGCTTCTTCTGATTCAACCTCCTGACCTCAACTTCTCCTTCTCCTTCTTCTGCTTCTTCTGATTCACCCTCCAGACTTCACCTTCTCCTTCTCCTTCTTCTGCTTCTTCTGATTCACCCTCCAGACTTCACCTTCTCCTTCTCCTTCTTCTGCTTCTTCTGATTCACCCTCCTGAACTCACCTTCTCCTTCTCCTTCTTCTACTTCTTCTGATTCACCATCCAGACTTCACCTTCTCCTTCTACTTCTTCTGCTTCTTCTGATTCACCCTCCAGACTTCACCTTCTCCTTCTTCTGCTTCTTCTGATTCACCCTCCAGACTTCTCCTTCTCCTTCTCCTTCTTCTGCTTCTTCTGATTCACTCTCCAGACTTCACCTTCTCCTTCTCCTTCTTCTGCTTCTTCTGATTCATCCTCCAGACTTCACCTTCTCCTTCTCCTTCTTCTACTTCTTCTGATTCACCCTCCAGACTTCACCTTCTCCTTCTCCTTCTGCTTCTTCTGATTCACCCTCCAGACTTCACCTTCTCCTTCTCCTTCGTCTACTTCTTCGGATTCACCCTCCAGACTACACCTTCTCCTTCTCCTTCTTCTGCTTCTTCTGCTTCACCCTCCAGACTTCACCTTCTCCTTCTCCTTCTTCTACTTCGTCTGATTCACCCTCCAGACTTCACCTTCTCCTTCTCCTTCTTCTACTTCTTCTGATTCACCATCCTGACTTCACCTTCTCCATCTCCTTCTTCTGCTTCACCCTCCAGACTTCACCTTCTGCTTCTCCTTCTTCTGCTTCTTCTGCTTCACCCTCCAGACTTCACCTTCTCCTTCTCCTTATTCTGCTTCTTCTGCTTCACCCTCCTGACTTCACCTTCTCCTTCTCCTTCTTCTACTTCTTCTGATTCACCCTCCAGACTTCACCTTCGCCTTCTCCTTCTTCTGCTTCTTCTGCTTCACCCTCCAGACTGCACCCTCTCCTTCTCCTTCTTCTGCTTCTTCTGCTTCGCCCTCCAGACTTCACCTTCTCCTTTTCCACTTCTGCTTCTTCTGCTTCACCCTCCGGACTTCACCTTCTCCTTCTCCTTCTTCTGCTTCTTCTGCTTCACCCTCCTGACTTCACCTTCTCCTTCTCCTTCTTCTACTTCTTCTGATTCACCCTCCAGACTTCACCTTCTCCTTCTCCTTCTTCTGCTTCTTCTGCTTCACCCTCCAGACTTCACCTTCTCCTTCTCCTTATTCAGCTTCTTCTGCTGCGCCCTCCAGACTTCACCTTCTCCTTCTCCTTCTTCTGCTTCTTCTGCTTCACCTTCCTGACTTCACCTTCTCGTTCTCCTTCTTCTACTTCTTCTGCTTCATCCCCTTAATTCACCTTCTCCTTCTCCTTCTTCTGCTTCTTCTGATTCACCCTCCTAACTTCATCTTCTCCTTCTCCTTCTTCTGCTTCTTCTGATTCAGCCTCCTGACCTCACCTTCTCCTTCTCCTTCTTCTGCTTCTTCTGATTCACCCTCCAGACTTCACCTTCTCCTTCTCCTTCTTCTGCTTCTTCTGATTCTCCCTCCAGACTTCACCTTCTCCTTCTCCTTCTTCTGCTTCTTCTGCTTCACACTCCTGACTTCACCTTCTCCTTCTCCTTCTTCTACTTCTTCTGATTCACCCTCCAGACTTCACCTTCTCCTTCTCCTTCTTCTGCTTCTTCTGCTTCACCCTCCAGACTTCACCTTCTCCTTCTACTTCTTCTGCTTCTTCTGCTGCGCCCTCCAGACTTCACCTTCTCCTTCTCCTTCTTCTGCTTCTTCTCCTTCACCTTCCTGACTTCACCTTCTCCTTCTCCTTCTTCTACTTCTTCTGCTTCACCCCCCTGACTTCAACTTCTCCTTCTCCTTCTTCTGCTTCTTCTGATTCACCCTACTAACTTCACCTTCTCCTTCTCCTTCTTCTGCTTCTTCTGATTCAACCTCCTGACCTCAACTTCTCCTTCTCCTTCTTCTGCTTCTTCTGATTCACCCTCCAGACTTCACCTTCTCCTTCTCCTTCTTCTGCTTCTTCTGATTCACCCTCCAGACTTCACCTTCTCCTTCTCCTTCTTCTGCTTCTTCTGATTCACCCTCCTGAACTCACCTTCTCCTTCTCCTTCTTCTACTTCTTCTGATTCACCCTCCAGACTTCATCTTCGCTTTCTCCTTCTTCTGCTTCTTCTGATTCACCCTCCAGACTTCACCTTCTCCTTCTCCTTCTTCTGCTTCTTCTGATTCACCCTCCAGACTTCACCTTCTCCTTCTCCTTCTTCTACTTCTTCTGATTCACCCTCCAGACTTCACCTTCTCCTTCTCCTTCTTCTACTTCTTCTGATTCACCCTCCAGTCTTCACCTTCTCCTTCTACTTCTTCTGCTTCTTCTGCTTCACCCTCCAGACTTCACCTTCTCCTTCTCTTTCTTCTGCTTCTTCTGATTCACCCTCCAGACTTCACCTTCTCCTTCTCCTTCTTCTGATTCTTCTGATTCACCCTCCAGACTTCACCTTCTCCTTCCCCTTCTTCTGCTTCTTCTGATTCACCCTCCTGACTTCACCTTCTCCTTCTCCTTCTTCTACTTCTTCTGATTCACCCTCCTGACTTCACCTTCTCCTTCTCCTTCTTCTCCTTCTTCTGCTTCACCCTCCAGACTTCACCTTCTCCTTCTCCTTCTTCTGCTTCTTCTGTTTCACCCTCCAGACTTCACCTTCTCCTTCTCCTTCGTCTGCTTCTGATTCACCCTCCAGACTTCACCTTCTCCTTCTTATTCTGCTTCTTCTGATTCAACCTCCAGACTTCACCTTCTCCTTCTCCTTCTTCTGCTTCTGCTGATTCACCCTCCAGACTTCACCTTCTCCTTCTCCTTCTTCTGCTTCTTCTGATTCACCCTCCAGACTTCACCTTCTCCTTCTCCTTCTTCTACTTCTTCTGATTCACCCTCCAGACTTCATCTTCTCCTTCTCCTTCTTCTACTTCTTCTGATTCAGCCTCCAGACTTCACCTTCTCCTTCTCCTTCTTCTACTTCTTCTGATTCACCCTCCAGACTTCACCTTCTCCTTCTCCTTCATCTACTTCTTCTGATTCACCCTCCAGACTTCGCCTTCTCCTTCACCTTCTTCTGCTTCTTCTGATTCACCTCCAGACTTCACCTTCTCCTTCTCCTTCTACTGCTTCTTCTGATTCACCCTTCAGACTTCACCTTCTCCTTCTCCTTCTTCTGCTTCTTCTGATTCACCCTCCAGACCTCATCTTCTCCTTCTTATACATCTTCTGATTCACCCTCCAGACTTCATCTTCTCCTTCTCCTTCTTGTGCTTCTTCTGATTCACCCTCCAGACGTCACCTTCTCCTTCTCCTTCTTCTGCTTCTTCTGATTCACCCTCCAGACTTCGCCTTTTCCTTCTTCTACTTCTTCTGATTCACCCTCCAGACTTCACCTTCTCCTTCTCCTTCTTCTACTTCTTCTGATTTACACTCCAGTCTTCACCTTCTCCTTCTCCTTCTTCTGCTTCTTCTGATTCACCCTCCAGACTTCACCTTCTCCTTCTCCTTCTTCCGCCTCTTCTGATTCACCCTCCTGACTTCACCTTCTCCTTCTCCTTCTTCTGCTTCTTCTGATTCACGCTCCAGACTTCACCTTCTCCTTCTCCTTCTTCTACTTCTTCTGATTCACCCTCCAGACTTCACCGTCTCCTTCTACTTCTTCTGCTTCTTCTGATTCAACCTCCAGAATTCACCTTCTCCTTCTCCTTCTTCTGCTTCTTCTGATTCACCATCCAGACTTCACCTTCTCCTTCTCCTTCTTCTACTTCTTCTGTTTCACCCTCCAGACTTCACCTTCTCCTTCTCCTGCTTCTGCTTCTTCTGATTCACCCTCCAGACTTCACCTTCTCCTTCTCCTTCGTCGACGTCTTCTGATTCACCCTCCAGACTACACCTTCTCCTTCTCCTTCTTTTACATCTTCTGATTCACCCTCCAGACTTCACCTTCTCCTTCTCCTTCTTCTGCTTCTTCTGATTCACCCTCCAGACTTCACCTTCTCCTTCTCCTTCTTCTACTTCTTCTGATTCACAATCCAAACTTCACCTTCTCCTTCTCCTTCTTCTACTTCTTCTGATTCACCCTCCAGACTTCACCTTCTCCTTCTCCTTCTTCTACTTCTTCTGCTTCTCCCTCCAGACTTCACCTTCTCCTTCTCCTTCTTCTGCTTCTTCTGATTCACCCTCCAGACTTCACCTTCTCCTTCTCCTTCTTCTGCTTCTTCTGCTTCACCCTCCAGACTTCACCTTCTCCTTCTCCTTCTTCTGCTTCTTCTGCTTCACCCTCCAGACTTCACCTTCTCCTTCTCCTTCTTCTGCTTCTTCTGCTTCACCCTCCTGACTTCACCTTCTGCTACTCCTTCTTCTACTTCTTCTGATTCACCCTCCAGACTTCACCTTCTCCTTCTCCTTCATCTGCTTTTTCTGCTTCACCCTCCAGAATTCACCTTCTCCTTCTCCTTCTTCTGCTTCTTCTGCTTCGCCCTCCAGACTTCACCTTCTCCTTCTCCTTCTTCTGCTTCTTCTGCTTCACCCTCCAGACTTCACCTTCTCCTTCTCCTTCTTCTGCTTCTTCTGCTTCACCCTCCTGACTTCACCTTCTCCTTCTCCTTCTTCTACTTCTTCTGATTCACCCTCCAGACTTCACCTTCTCCTTCTCCTTCTTCTGCTTCTACGGCTTCACCCTCCAGACTTCACCTTCTCCTTCTCCTTCTTCTGCTTCTTCTGCTGTGCCCTCCAGACTTGACCTTCTCCTTCTCCTTCTTCTGCTTCTTCTGCTTCACCCTCCTGACTTCACCTTCTCCTTCTCCTTCTTCTACTTCTTCTGCTTCACCCCCCTGACTTCACCTTCTCCTTCTCCTTCTTCTGCTTCTTCTGATTCACCCTCCTAACTTCACCTTCTCCTTCTCCTTCTTCTGCTTCTTCTGATTCACCCTCCTGACTTCACCTTCTCCTTCTCCTTCTTCTGCTTCTTCTGATCCACCCTCCAGACTTCACCTTCTGCTTCTCCTTCTTCTGCTTCTTCTGATTCACCCTCCAGACCTCACCTTCTCCTTCTCCTTCTTCTACTTCTTCTGATTCACCCTCCAGACTTCATCTTCTCCTTCTCCTTCTTCTGCTTCTTCTGATTCACCCTCCAGACTTCACCTTCTCCTTCTCCTTCTTCTGCTTCTTCTGATTCACCCTCCAGACTTCACCTTCTCCTTCTCCTTCTTCTACTTCTTCTGATTCACCCTCCAGACTTCACCTTCTTCTTCTCCTTCTTCTCCGTCTTCTGATTCACCCTCCAGTCTTCACCTTCTCCTTCTCCTTCTTCTGCTTCTTCTGCTTCACCCACCAGACTTCACCATCTCCTTCTCTTTCTTCTGCTTCTTCTGATTCACCCTCCAGACTTCACCTTCTCCTTCTCCTTCTTCTGATTCTTCTGGTTCACCCTCCAGACTTCACCTTCTCCTTCTCCTTCTTCTGCTTCTTCTGATTCACCCTAGTGACTTCACCTTCTCCTTCTCCTTCTTCTACTTCTTCTGATTCACCCTCCTGACTTCACCTTCTCCTTCTCCTTCTTCTACTTCTTCTGCTTCACCCTCCAGACTTCACCTTCTCCTTCTCCTTCTTCTACTTCTTCTGATTCACCCTCCAGACTTCACCTTCTCCTTCTTCTGCTTCTTCTGATTCACCCTCCAGACTTCACCTTCTCCTTCTCCTTATTCTGCTTCTTCTGATTCACCCTCCAGACTTCACCTTCTCCTTCTCCTTCTTCTGCTTCTTCTGAATCACCATCCAGACTTCACCTTCTCCTTCTCCTTCTTCTGCTTCTTCTGATTCACCCTCCAGACTTCACCTTCTCCTTCTCCTTCTTCTACTTCTTCTGATTCACCCTCCAGACTTCATCTTCTCCTTCTCCTTCTTCTGCTTCTTCTGATTCACCCTCCAGACTTCACCTTCTCCTTCTCCTTCTTCTGCTTCTTCTGATTCACCCTCCAGACTTCACCTTCTCCTTCTCCTTCTTCTACTTCTTCTGATTCACCCTCCAGACTTCACCTTCTCCTTCTCCTTCTTCTACTTCTTCTGATTCACCCTCCGGACTTCACCTTCTCCTTCTCCTTCTTCTGCTTCTTCTGATTCACCCTCCAGACTTCACCTTCTCCTTCTCCTTCTTCTGCTTCTTCTGATTCACCCTCCAGACTTCACCTTCTCCTTCTCCTTTTTCTGCTTCTTCTGATTCACCCTTCAGACTTCACCTTCTCCTTCTCCTTCTTCTGCTTCTTCTGATTCACCCTCCAGATCTCACCTTCTCCTTCTCCTTCTTCTACTTCTTCTGATTCACCCTCCAGACTTCATCTTCTCCTTCTCCTTCTTCTGCTTCTTCTGATTCACCCTCCAGATTTCACCTTCTCCTTCTCCTTCTTCTGCTTCTTCTGATTCACACTCCAGACTTCGCCTTCTCCTTCTCCTTCTTCTACTTCTTCTGATTCACCCTCCAGACTTCACCTTCTCCTTCTCATTCTTCTACTTCTTCTGATTCACCCTCCAGTCTTCACCTTCTCCTTCGCCTTCTTCTACTTCTTCTGATTCACCCTCCAGATTTCACCTTCTCCTTCTCCTTCTTCTGCTTCTTCTGATTCACCCTCCTGACTTCACCTTCTCCTTCTCCTTCTTCTGCTTCTTCTGATTCACCCTCCAGACTTCACCTTCTCCTTCTCCTTCTTCTACTTCTTCTGATTCACCCTCCAGACTTCACCTTCTCCTTCTACTTCTTCTGCTTCTTCTGATTCACCCTCCAGACTTCACCTTCTCCTTCTCCTTCTTCTGCTTCTTCTGATTCACCCTCCATACTTCACCTTCTCCTTCTCCTTCTTCTGCTTCTTCCGATTCACCCTCCAGACTTCACCTTCTCCTTCTCCTTCTTCTGCTTCTTCTGATTCACCCTCCAGACCTCACCTTCTCCTTCTGCTTCTTCTACTTCTTCTGAATCACCCTCCAGACTTCACCTTCTCCTTCTCCTTCTTCTGCTTCTTCTGATTCACCCTCCAGACTTCACCTTCTCCTTCTCCTTCGTCTACTTCTCCTGATTCACCCTCCAAACTACACCTTCTACTTCTCCTTCTTCTACTTCTTCTGATTCACCCTCCAGATTTCACCTTCTCCTTCTCCTTCTTCTGCTTCTTCTGATTCACCCTCCAGACTTCACCTTCTCCTTCTCCTTCTTCTACTTCTTCTGATTCACCCTCCAGACTTCACCTTCTCCTTCTCCTTCTTCTACTTCTTCTGATTCACCCTCCAGACTTCACCTTCTCCTTCTCCTTCTTCTACTTCTTCTGATTCACCCTCCTGACTTCACCTTCTCCTTCTCCTTCTTCTGCTTCTTCTGCTTCACCCTCCAGACTTCACCTTCTCCTTCTCCTTCTTCTGCTTCTTCTGCTTCACCCTCCAGACTTCACCTTCTCCGTCTCCTTCTTCTGCTTCTTCTGCTTCACCCTCCTGACTTCACCTTCTCCTTCTCCTTCTTCTACTTCTTCTGATTCACCCTCCAGACTTCACCTTCTCCTTCTCCTTCTTCTGCTTCTTCTGCTTCACCCTCCAGACTTCACCTTCACCTTCTCCTTCTTCTGCTTCTTCTGCTTCGCCCTCCAGACTTCACCTTCTCCTTCTCCTTCTTCTGTTTCTTCTGCTTCACCCTCCAGACTTCACCTTCTCCTTCTCCTTCTTCTGCTTCTTCTGCTTCACCCTCCTGACTTCACCATCTCCTTCTCCTTCTTCTACTTCTTCTGCTTCACCCCCCTGACTTCACCTTCTCCTTCTCCTTCTTCTGCTTCTTCTGATTCACCCTCCTAACTTCACCTTCTCCTTCTCCTTCTTCTGCTTCTTCTGATTCACCCTCCTGACTTCACCTTCTCCTTCTCCTTCTTCTGCTTCTTCTGATTCACCCTCCAGACTTCACCTTCTCCTTCTCCTTCTTCTGCTTCTTCTGATTCACCCTCCAGACTTCATCTTCTCCTTCTCCTTCTTCTGCATCTTCTGATTCACCCTCCAGACCTCACCTTCTCCTTCTCCTTCTTCTACTTCTTCTGATTCACCCTCCTGACTTCACCTTCTCCTTCTCCTTCATCTACTTCTTCTGCTTCACCCTCCAGACTTCACCTTCTCCTTCTCCTTCTTCTACTTCTTCTGATTCACCCTCCAGACTTCATCTTCTCCTTCTCCTTCTTCTGCTTCTTCTGATTCACCCTCCAGATTTCACCTTCTCCTTCTCCTTCTTCTGCTTCTTCTGATTCACACTCCAGACTTCGCCTTCTCCTTCTCCTTCTTCTACTTCTTCTGATTCACCCTCCAGACTTCACCTTCTCCTTCTCATTCTTCTACTTCTTCTGATTCACCCTCCAGTCTTCACCTTCTCCTTCGCCTTCTTCTGCTTCTTCTGATTCACCCTCCAGATTTCACCTTCTCCTTCTCCTTCTTCTGCTTCTTCTGATTCACCCTCCTGACTTCACCTTCTCCTTCTCCTTCTTCTGCTTCTTCTGATTCACCCTCCAGACTTCACCTTCTCCTTCTCCTTCTTCTACTTCTTCTGATTCACCCTCCAGACTTCACCTTCTCCTTCTACTTCTTCTGCCTCTTCTGATTCACCCTCCAGACTTCACCTTCTCCTTCTCCTTCTTCTGCTTCTTCTGATTCACCCTCCATACTTCACCTTCTCCTTCTCCTTCTTCTGCTTCTTCCGATTCACCCTCCAGACTTCACCTTCTCCTTCTCCTTCTTCTGCTTCTTCTGATTCACCCTCCAGACCTCACCTTCTCCTTCTGCTTCTTCTACTTCTTCTGAATCACCCTCCAGACTTCACCTTCTCCTTCTCCTTCTTCTGCTTCTTCTGATTCACCCTCCAGACTTCACCTTCTCCTTCTCCTTAGTCTACTTCTCCTGATTCACCCTCCAAGCTACACCTTCTACTTCTCCTTCTTCTACTTCTTCTGATTCACCCTCCAGATTTCACCTTCTCCTTCTCCTTCTTCTGCTTCTTCTGATTCACCCTCCAGACTTCACCTTCTCCTTCTCCTTCTTCTACTTCTTCTGATTCACCCTCCAGACTTCACCTTCTCCTTCTCCTTCTTCTGCTTCTTCTGCTTCACCCTCCAGACTTCACCTTCACCTTCTCCTTCTTCTGCTTCTTCTGCTTCGCCCTCCAGACTTCACCTTCTCCTTCTCCTTCTTCTGTTTCTTCTGCTTCACCCTCCAGACTTCACCTTCTCCTTCTCCTTCTTCTGCTTCTTCTGCTTCACCCTCCTGACTTCACCATCTCCTTCTCCTTCTTCTACTTCTTCTGCTTCACCCCCCTGACTTCACCTTCTCCTTCTCCTTCTTCTGCTTCTTCTGATTCACCCTCCTAACTTCACCTTCTCCTTCTCCTTCTTCTGCTTCTTCTGATTCACCCTCCTGACTTCACCTTCTCCTTCTCCTTCTTCTGCTTCTTCTGATTCACCCTCCAGACTTCACCTTCTCCTTCTCCTTCTTCTGCTTCTTCTGATTCACCCTCCAGACTTCATCTTCTCCTTCTCCTTCTTCTGCATCTTCTGATTCACCCTCCAGACTTCACCTTCTCCTTCTCCTTCTTCTACTTCTTCTGATTCACCCTCCTGACTTCACCTTCTCCTTCTCCTTCATCTACTTCTTCTGCTTCACCCTCCAGACTTCACCTTCTCCTTCTCCTTCTTCTACTTCTTCTGATTCACCCTCCAGACTTCACCTTCTCCTTCTCCTTCTTCTACTTCTTCTGATTCACCCTCCAGACTTCACCTTCTCCTTCTCCTTCTTCTACTTCTTCTGATTCACCCTCCAGACTTCACCTTCTCCTTCTCCTTCTTCTGCTTCTTCTGATTCACCCTCCAGACTTCACCTTCTCCTTCTCCTTATTCTGCTTCTTCTGATTCACCCTCCAGACTTCACCTTCTCCTTCTCCTTCTTCTGCTTCTTCTGATTCACCCTCCAGACTTCACCTTCTCCTTCTCCTTCTTCTGCTTCTTCTGATTCACCCTCCAGACTTCACCTTCTCCTTCTCCTTCTTCTACTTCTTCTGATTCACCCTCCAGACTTCACCTTCTCCTTCTCCTTTTTCTGCTTCTTCTGATTCACCCTCCAGACTTCACCTTCTCCTTCTCCTTCGTCTACTTCTTCTGATTCACCCTCCAGACTACACCTTCTCCTTCTCCTTCTTCTACTTCTTCTGATTCACCCTCCAGACTTCACCTTCTCCTTCTCCTTCTTCTCTTTCTTCTGATTCGCCCTCCAGACTTCATCTTCTCCTTCTCCTTCTTCTACTTCTTCTGATTCACCCTCCAGACTTCACCTTCTCCTTCTCCTTCTTCTACTTCTTCTGATTCACCCTCCAGACTTCATCTTCTCCTTCTCCTTCTTCTGCTTCTTCTGATTCACCCTCCAGATTTCACCTTCTCCTTCTTCTGCTTCTTCTGATCCACCCTCCAGACTTCAACTTCTCCTTCTCCTTCTTCTACTTCTTCTGATTCACCCTCCAGACTTCACCTTCTCCTTCTCCTTCTTCTACTTCTTCTGATTCACCCTCCAGTCTTCACCTTCTCCTTCTCCTTCTTCTGTTTCTTCTGCTTCACCCTCCAGACTTCACCTTCTCCTTCTCCTTCTTCTGCTTCTTCTGCTTCACACTCCAGACTTCACCTTCTCCTTCTCCTTCTTCTGCGCCCTCCAGGCTTCACCTTCTCCTTCTCCTTCTTCTGCTTCTTCTGCTTCACCGTCCTGACTTCACCTTCTCCTTCTCCTTCTTCTACTTCTTCTGCTACACCCCCCTGACTTCACCTGCTCCTTCTCCTTCTTCTGCTTCTTCTGATTCACCCTCCTAAATTCACCTTCTCCTTCTCCTTCTTCTGCTTCTTCTGATTCACCCTCCTGACTTCTCCTTCTCCTTCTCCTTCTTCTGCTTCTTCTGATTCACCCTCCAGACTTCACCTTCTCCTTCTCCTTCTTCTGCTTCTTCTGATTCACCCTCCAGACTTCACCTTCTCCTTCTCCTTCTTCTGCTTCTTCTGCTTCACCCTCCAGACTTCACCTTCTCCTTCTCCTTCTTCTGCTTCTTCTGATTCACCCTCCAGACTTCACCTTCTCCTTCTCCTTCTTCTGCTTCTTCTGCTTCACCCTCCAGACTTCACCTTCTCCTTCTCCTTCTTCTACTTCTTCTGATTCACCCTCCAGACTTCACCTACTCCTTCTCCTTCTTCTGCTTCTTCTGCTTCACCCTCCAGACTTCACCTTCTCCTTCTCCTTCTTCTGCTTCTTCTGCTTCGCCCTCCAGACTTCACCTTCTCCTTCTCCTTCTTCTGCTTCTTCTGCTTCACTCTCCTGACTTCACCTTCTCCTTCTCCTTCTTCTACTTCTTCTGATTCACCCTCCTGACTTCACCCTCTCCTTCTCCTTCTTCTGCTTCTTCTGCTTCACCCTCCAGACTTCACCTTCTCCTTCTCCTTCTTCTGCTTCTTCTGCTTCACCCACCAGACTTCACCTTCTCCTTCTCCTTCTTCTGCTTCTTCTGCTTCACTCTCCTGACTTCACCTTCTCCTTCTCCTTCTTCTACTTCTTCTGATTCACCCTCCAGTCTTCACCTTCTCCTTCTCCTTCTTCTGTTTCTTCTGCTTCACCCTCCAGACTTCACCTTCTCCTTCTCCTTCTTCTGCTTCTTCTGCTTCACACTCCAGACTTCACCTTCTCCTTCTCCTTCTTCTGCGCCCTCCAGGCTTCACCTTCTCCTTCTCCTTCTTCTGCTTCTTCTGCTTCACCGTCCTGACTTCACCTTCTCCTTCTCCTTCTTCTACTTCTTCTGCTACACCCCCCTGACTTCACCTGCTCCTTCTCCTTCTTCTGCTTCTTCTGATTCACCCTCCTAAATTCACCTTCTCCTTCTCCTTCTTCTGCTTCTTCTGATTCACCCTCCTGACTTCTCCTTCTCCTTCTCCTTCTTCTGCTTCTTCTGATTCACCCTCCAGACTTCACCTTCTCCTTCTCCTTCTTCTGCTTCTTCTGATTCACCCTCCAGACTTCACCTTCTCCTTCTCCTTCTTCTGCTTCTTCTGCTTCACCCTCCAGACTTCACCTTCTCCTTCTCCTTCTTCTGCTTCTTCTGCTTCACCCTCCTGACTTCACCTTCTCCTTCTCCTTCTTCTACTTCTTCTGATTCACCCTCCAGACTTCACCTACTCCTTCTCCTTCTTCTGCTTCTTCTGCTTCACCCTCCAGACTTCACCTTCTCCTTCTCCTTCTTCTGCTTCTTCTGCTTCGCCCTCCAGACTTCACCTTCTCCTTCTCCTTCTTCTGCTTCTTCTGCTTCACTCTCCTGACTTCACCTTCTCCTTCTCCTTCTTCTACTTCTTCTGATTCACCCTCCTGACTTCACCCTCTCCTTCTCCTTCTTCTGCTTCTTCTGCTTCACCCTCCAGACTTCACCTTCTCCTTCTCCTTCTTCTGCTTCTTCTGCTTCACCCACCAGACTTCACCTTCTCCTTCTCCTTCTTCTGCTTCTTCTGCTTCACTCTCCTGACTTCACCTTATCCTTCTCCTTCTTCTACTTCTTCTGATTCACCCTCCAGACTTCACCTACTCCTTCTCCTTCTTCTGCTTCTTCTGCTTCACCCTCCAGACTTCACCTTCTCCTTCTCCTTCTTCTGCTTCTTCTGCTTCACCCTCCTGACTTCACCTTATCCTTCTCCTTCTTCTACTTCTTCTGATTCACCCTCCAGACTTCACCTACTCCTTCTCCTTCTTCTGCTTCTTCTGCTTCACCCTCCAGACTTCACCTTCTCCTTCTCCTTCTTCTGCTTCTTCTGCTTCGCCCTCCAGACTTCACCTTCTCCTTCTCCTTCTTCTGCTTCTTCTGCTTCACTCTCCTGACTTCACCTTCTCCTTCTCCTTCTTCTACTTCTTCTGATTCACCCTCCAGACTTCACCCTCTCCTTCTCCTTCTTCTGCTTCTTCTGCTTCACCCTCCAGACTTCACCTTCTCCTTCTCCTTCTTCTGCTTCTTCTGCTTCACCGTCCTGACTTCACCTTCTCCTTCTCCTTCTTCTACTTCTTCTGCTTCACCCCCCTGACTTCACCTGCTCCTTCTCCTTCTTCTGCTTCTTCTGATTCACCCTCCTAACTTCACCTTCTCCTTCTCCTTCTTCTGCTTCTTCTGATTCACCCTCCAGACTTCACCTTCTCCTTCTCCTTCTTCTACTTCGTCGGATTCACCCTCCAGACTTCACCTTCTCCTTCTCCTTCTTCTACTTCTTCTGATTCACCCTCCAGTCTTCACCTACTCCTTCTCCTTCTTCTGTTTCTTCTGCTTCACCCTCCAGACTTCACCTGCTCCTTCTCTTTCTTCTGCTTCTTCTGATTCACCCTCCAGACTTCATCTTCTCCTTCTCCTTCTTCTGATTCTTCTGATTCACCCTCCAGACTTCACCTTCTCCTTCTCCTTCTTCTGCTTCTTCTGATTCACCCTCCTGACTTCACCTTCTCCTTCTCCTTCTTCTACTTCTTCTGCTTCACCCTCCAGACTTCACCTTCTCCTTCTCCTTCTTCTACTTCTTCTGATTCACCCTCCAGACTTCACCTTCTCCTTCTCCTTCTTCTGCTTCTTCTGATTCACCCTCCAGACTTCACCTTCTCCTTCTCCTTATACTGCTTCTTCTGATTCACCCTCCAGACTTCACCTTCTCCTTCTCCTTCTTCTGCTTCTTCTGATTCACCATCCAGACTTCACCTTTTCCTTCTCCGTCTTCTGCTTCTTCTGATTCACCCTCCAGACTTCACCTTCTCCTTCTCCTTCTTCTGCTTCTTCTGATTCACCCTCCAGACTTCACCTTCTCCTTCTCCTTCTTCTACTTCTTCTGATTCACCCTCCAGACTTCACCTTCTCCTTCTCTTTCTTCTGCTTCTTCTGATTCACCCTCCAGACTTCACCTTCTCCTTCTCCTTCTTCTGCTTCTTCTGCTTCACCCTCCAGACTTCACCTTCTCCTTCTCCTACTTCTGCTTCTTCTGCTTCACCCTCCTGACTTCACCTTCTCCTTCTCCTTCTTCTACTTCTTCTGATTCACCCTCCTGACTTCACCTTCTCCTTCTCCTTCTTCTACTTCTTCTGCTTCACCCTCCAGACTTCACCTTCTCCTTCTCCTTCTTCTACTTCTTCTGATTCACCCTCCAGACTTCACCTTCTCCTTCTCCTTCTTCTACTTCTTCTGATTCACCCTCCAGACTTCACCTTCTCCTTCTCCTTCTTCTACTTCTTCTGATTCATCCTCCAGACTTCACCTTCTCCTTCTCCTTCTTCTGCTTCTTCTGATTCACCCTCCACACTTCACCTTCTCCTTCTCCTTATTCTGCTTCTTCTGATTCACCCTCCAGACTTCACCTTCTCCTTCTCCTTCTTCTGCTTCTTCTGATTCACCCTCCAGACTTCACCTTCTCCTTCTCCTTCTTCTGCTTCTTCTGATTCACCCTCCAGACTTCACCTTCTCCTTCTCCTTCTTCTACTTCTTCTGATTCACCCTCCAGACTTCAGCTTCTCCTTCTCCTTCTTCTGCTTCTTCTGATTCACCCTCCAGACTTCACCTTCTCCTTCTCCTTCGTCTACTTCTTCTGATACACCCTCCATACTACACCTTCTCCTTCTCCTTCTTCTACTTCTTCTGATTCACCCTCCAGTCTTCACCTTCTCCTTCTCCTTCTTCTGTTTCTTCTGATTCACCCTCCAGACTTCACCTTCTCCTTCTCCTTCTTCTACTTCTTCTGATTCACTCTCCAGACTTCACCTTCTCCTTCTCCTTCTTCTACTTCTTCTGATTCACCCTCCAGACTTCATCTTCTCCTTCTCCTTCTTCTGCATCTTCTGATTCACCCTCCAGACTTCACCTTCTCCTTCTCCTTCTTCTGCTTCTTCTGATTCACCCTCCAGACTTCACCTTCTCCTTCTCCTTCTTCTACTTCTTCTGATTCACCCTCCAGACTTCACCTTCTCCTTCTCCTTCTTCTACTTCTTCTGATTCACCCTCCAGTCTTCACATTCTCCTTCTCCTTCTTCTGTTTCTTCTGCTTCAGCCTCCAGACTTCACCTTCTCCTTCTCTTTCTTCTGATTCTTCTGATTCACCCTCCAGACTTCACCTTCTCCTTCTCCTTCTTCTGATTCTTCTGATTCACCCTCCAGACTTCACCTTCTCCTTCTCCTTCTACTGCTTCTTCTGATTCACCCTCCTGGCTTCACCTTCTCCTTCTCCTTCTTCTACTTCTTCTGATTCACCCTCCTGACTTCACCTTCTCCTTCTCCTTCTTCTCCTTCTTCTGCTTCACCCTCCAGACTTCACCTTCTCCTTCTCCTTCTTCTACCTCTTCTGATTCACCCTCCAGACTTCACCTTCTCCTTCTCCTTCTTCTGCTTCTTCTGATTCACCCTCCAGACTTCACCTTCTCCTTCTCCTTATTCTGCTTCTTCTGATTCACCCTCCAGACTTCACCTTCTCCTTCTCGTTATTCTGCTTCTTCTGATTCAACCTCCAGACTTCACCTTCTCCTTCTCCTTCTTCTGCTTCTTCTGATTCACCCTCCAGACTTCACCTTCTCCTTCTCCTTCTTCTGTTTCTTCTGATTCGCCCTCCAGACTTCACCTTCTCCTTCTCCTTCTTCTGCTTCTTCTGATTCACCCTCCTGACTTCACCTTCTCCTTCTCCTTCTTCTACTTCTTCTAATTCACCCTCCTGACTTCACCTTCTCCTTCTCCTTCTTCTCCTTCTTCTGATTCACCCTCCAGACTTCACCTTCTCCTTCTCCTTCTTCTGCTTCTTCTGATTCACCCTCCAGACTTCACCTTCTCATTCTCCTTCTACTGCTTCTTCTGCCGCGCCCTCCAGACTTCACCTTCTCCTTCTCCTTCTTCTGCTTCTTCTGCTTCACACTCCAGACTTCACCTTCTCCTTCTCCTTCTTCTGCTTCTTCTGCTGCGCCCTCCAGGCTTCACCTTCTCCTTCTCCTTCTTCTGCTTCTTCTGCTTCACCGTCCTGACTTCACCTTCTCCTTCTCCTTCTTCTACTTCTTCTGCTACACCCCCCTGACTTCACCTGCTCCTTCTCCTTCTTCTGCTTCTTCTGCTTCACCCTCCAGACTTCACCTTCACCTTCTCCTTCTTCTGCTTCTTCTGCTTCGCCCTCCAGACTTCACCTTCTCCTTCTCCTTCTTCTGTTTCTTCTGCTTCACCCTCCAGACTTCACCTTCTCCTTCTCCTTCTTCTGCTTCTTCTGCTTCACCCTCCTGACTTCACCATCTCCTTCTCCTTCTTCTACTTCTTCTGCTTCACCCCCCTGACTTCACCTTCTCCTTCTCCTTCTTCTGCTTCTTCTGATTCACCCTCCTAACTTCACCTTCTCCTTCTCCTTCTTCTGCTTCTTCTGATTCACCCTCCTGACTTCACCTTCTCCTTCTCCTTCTTCTGCTTCTTCTGATTCACCCTCCAGACTTCACCTTCTCCTTCTCCTTCTTCTGCTTCTTCTGATTCACCCTCCAGACTTCATCTTCTCCTTCTCCTTCTTCTGCATCTTCTGATTCACCCTCCAGACTTCACCTTCTCCTTCTCCTTCTTCTACTTCTTCTGATTCACCCTCCTGACTTCACCTTCTCCTTCTCCTTCATCTACTTCTTCTGCTTCACCCTCCAGACTTCACCTTCTCCTTCTCCTTCTTCTACTTCTTCTGATTCACCCTCCAGACTTCACCTTCTCCTTCTCCTTCTTCTACTTCTTCTGATTCACCCTCCAGACTTCACCTTCTCCTTCTCCTTCTTCTACTTCTTCTGATTCACCCTCCAGACTTCACCTTCTCCTTCTCCTTCTTCTGCTTCTTCTGATTCACCCTCCAGACTTCACCTTCTCCTTCTCCTTATTCTGCTTCTTCTGATTCACCCTCCAGACTTCACCTTCTCCTTCTCCTTCTTCTGCTTCTTCTGATTCACCCTCCAGACTTCACCTTCTCCTTCTCCTTCTTCTGCTTCTTCTGATTCACCCTCCAGACTTCACCTTCTCCTTCTCCTTCTTCTACTTCTTCTGATTCACCCTCCAGACTTCACCTTCTCCTTCTCCTTCTTCTGCTTCTTCTGATTCACCCTCCAGACTTCACCTTCTCCTTCTCCTTCGTCTACTTCTTCTGATTCACCCTCCAGACTACACCTTCTCCTTCTCCTTCTTCTACTTCTTCTGATTCACCCTCCAGACTTCACCTTCTCCTTCTCCTTCTTCTCTTTCTTCTGATTCGCCCTCCAGACTTCATCTTCTCCTTCTCCTTCTTCTACTTCTTCTGATTCACCCTCCAGACTTCACCTTCTCCTTCTCCTTCTTCTACTTCTTCTGATTCACCCTCCAGACTTCATCTTCTCCTTCTCCTTCTTCTGCTTCTTCTGATTCACCCTCCAGATTTCACCTTCTCCTTCTTCTGCTTCTTCTGATCCACCCTCCAGACTTCAACTTCTCCTTCTCCTTCTTCTACTTCTTCTGATTCACCCTCCAGACTTCACCTTCTCCTTCTCCTTCTTCTACTTCTTCTGATTCACCCTCCAGTCTTCACCTTCTCCTTCTCCTTCTTCTGTTTCTTCTGCTTCACCCTCCAGACTTCACCTTCTCCTTCTCCTTCTTCTGCTTCTTCTGCTTCACACTCCAGACTTCACCTTCTCCTTCTCCTTCTTCTGCGCCCTCCAGGCTTCACCTTCTCCTTCTCCTTCTTCTGCTTCTTCTGCTTCACCGTCCTGACTTCACCTTCTCCTTCTCCTTCTTCTACTTCTTCTGCTACACCCCCCTGACTTCACCTGCTCCTTCTCCTTCTTCTGCTTCTTCTGATTCACCCTCCTAAATTCACCTTCTCCTTCTCCTTCTTCTGCTTCTTCTGATTCACCCTCCTGACTTCTCCTTCTCCTTCTCCTTCTTCTGCTTCTTCTGATTCACCCTCCAGACTTCACCTTCTCCTTCTCCTTCTTCTGCTTCTTCTGATTCACCCTCCAGACTTCACCTTCTCCTTCTCCTTCTCTGCTTCTTCTGCTTCACCCTCCAGACTTCACCTTCTCCTTCTCCTTCTTCTGCTTCTTCTGCTTCACCCTCCTGACTTCACCTTCTCCTTCTCCTTCTTCTACTTCTTCTGATTCACCCTCCAGACTTCACCTACTCCTTCTCCTTCTTCTGCTTCTTCTGCTTCACCCTCCAGACTTCACCTTCTCCTTCTCCTTCTTCTGCTTCTTCTGCTTCGCCCTCCAGACTTCACCTTCTCCTTCTCCTTCTTCTGCTTCTTCTGCTTCACTCTCCTGACTTCACCTTCTCCTTCTCCTTCTTCTACTTCTTCTGATTCACCCTCCTGACTTCACCCTCTCCTTCTCCTTCTTCTGCTTCTTCTGCTTCACCCTCCAGACTTCACCTTCTCCTTCTCCTTCTTCTGCTTCTTCTGCTTCACCCACCAGACTTCACCTTCTCCTTCTCCTTCTTCTGCTTCTTCTGCTTCACTCTCCTGACTTCACCTTATCCTTCTCCTTCTTCTACTTCTTCTGATTCACCCTCCAGACTTCACCTACTCCTTCTCCTTCTTCTGCTTCTTCTGCTTCACCCTCCAGACTTCACCTTCTCCTTCTCCTTCTTCTGCTTCTTCTGCTTCACCCTCCTGACTTCACCTTATCCTTCTCCTTCTTCTACTTCTTCTGATTCACCCTCCAGACTTCACCTACTCCTTCTCCTTCTTCTGCTTCTTCTGCTTCACCCTCCAGACTTCACCTTCTCCTTCTCCTTCTTCTGCTTCTTCTGCTTCGCCCTCCAGACTTCACCTTCTCCTTCTCCTTCTTCTGCTTCTTCTGCTTCACTCTCCTGACTTCACCTTCTCCTTCTCCTTCTTCTACTTCTTCTGATTCACCCTCCAGACTTCACCCTCTCCTTCTCCTTCTTCTGCTTCTTCTGCTTCACCCTCCAGACTTCACCTTCTCCTTCTCCTTCTTCTGCTTCTTCTGCTTCACCGTCCTGACTTCACCTTCTCCTTCTCCTTCTTCTACTTCTTCTGCTTCACCCCCCTGACTTCACCTGCTCCTTCTCCTTCTTCTGCTTCTTCTGATTCACCCTCCTAACTTCACCTTCTCCTTCTCCTTCTTCTGCTTCTTCTGATTCACCCTCCAGACTTCACCTTCTCCTTCTCCTTCTTCTACTTCGTCGGATTCACCCTCCAGACTTCACCTTCTCCTTCTCCTTCTTCTACTTCTTCTGATTCACCCTCCAGTCTTCACCTACTCCTTCTCCTTCTTCTGTTTCTTCTGCTTCACCCTCCAGACTTCACCTGCTCCTTCTCTTTCTTCTGCTTCTTCTGATTCACCCTCCAGACTTCATCTTCTCCTTCTCCTTCTTCTGATTCTTCTGATTCACCCTCCAGACTTCACCTTCTCCTTCTCCTTCTTCTGCTTCTTCTGATTCACCCTCCTGACTTCACCTTCTCCTTCTCCTTCTTCTACTTCTTCTGCTTCACCCTCCAGACTTCACCTTCTCCTTCTCCTTCTTCTACTTCTTCTGATTCACCCTCCAGACTTCACCTTCTCCTTCTCCTTCTTCTGCTTCTTCTGATTCACCCTCCAGACTTCACCTTCTCCTTCTCCTTATACTGCTTCTTCTGATTCACCCTCCAGACTTCACCTTCTCCTTCTCCTTCTTCTGCTTCTTCTGATTCACCATCCAGACTTCACCTTTTCCTTCTCCTTCTTCTGCTTCTTCTGATTCACCCTCCAGACTTCACCTTCTCCTTCTCCTTCTTCTGCTTCTTCTGATTCACCCTCCAGACTTCACCTTCTCCTTCTCCTTCTTCTAATTCTTCTGATTCACCCTCCAGACTTCACCTTCTCCTTCTCTTTCTTCTGCTTCTTCTGATTCACCCTCCAGACTTCACCTTCTCCTTCTCCTTCTTCTGCTTCTTCTGCTTCACCCTCCAGACTTCACCTTCTCCTTCTCCTACTTCTGCTTCTTCTGCTTCACCCTCCTGACTTCACCTTCTCCTTCTCCTTCTTCTACTTCTTCTGATTCACCCTCCTGACTTCACCTTCTCCTTCTCCTTCTTCTACTTCTTCTGCTTCACCCTCCAGACTTCACCTTCTCCTTCTCCTTCTTCTACTTCTTCTGATTCACCCTCCAGACTTCACCTTCTCCTTCTCCTTCTTCTACTTCTTCTGATTCACCCTCCAGACTTCACCTTCTCCTTCTCCTTCTTCTACTTCTTCTGATTCATCCTCCAGACTTCACCTTCTCCTTCTCCTTCTTCTGCTTCTTCTGATTCACCCTCCAGACTTCACCTTCTCCTTCTCCTTCTTCTACTTCTTCTGATTCACCCTCCAGACTTCAGCTTCTCCTTCTCCTTCTTCTGCTTCTTCTGATTCACCCTCCAGACTTCACCTTCTCCTTCTCCTTCGTCTACTTCTTCTGATACACCCTCCATACTACACCTTCTCCTTCTCCTTCTTCTACTTCTTCTGATTCACCCTCCAGTCTTCACCTTCTCCTTCTCCTTCTTCTGTTTCTTCTGATTCACCCTCCAGACTTCACCTTCTCCTTCTCCTTCTTCTACTTCTTCTGATTCACTCTCCAGACTTCACCTTCTCCTTCTCCTTCTTCTACTTCTTCTGATTCACCCTCCAGACTTCATCTTCTCCTTCTCCTTCTTCTGCATCTTCTGATTCACCCTCCAGACTTCACCTTCTCCTTCTCCTTCTTCTGCTTCTTCTGATTCACCCTCCAGACTTCACCTTCTCCTTCTCCTTCTTCTACTTCTTCTGATTCACCCTCCAGACTTCACCTTCTCCTTCTCCTTCTTCTACTTCTTCTGAATCACCCTCCAGTCTTCACATTCTCCTTCTCCTTCTTCTGTTTCTTCTGCTTCAGCCTCCAGACTTCACCTTCTCCTTCTCTTTCTTCTGATTCTTCTGATTCACCCTCCAGACTTCACCTTCTCCTTCTCCTTCTTCTGATTCTTCTGTTTCACCCTCCAGACTTCACCTTCTCCTTCTCCTTCTACTGCTTCTTCTGATTCACCCTCCTGGCTTCACCTTCTCCTTCTCCTTCTTCTACTTCTTCTGATTCACCCTCCTGACTTCACCTTCTCCTTCTCCTTCTTCTCCTTCTTCTGCTTCACCCTCCAGACTTCACCTTCTCCTTCTCCTTCTTCTACCTCTTCTGATTCACCCTCCAGACTTCACCTTCTCCTTCTCCTTCTTCTGCTTCTTCTGATTCACCCTCCAGACTTCACCTTCTCCTTCTCCTTATTCTGCTTCTTCTGATTCACCCTCCAGACTTCACCTTCTCCTTCTCGTTATTCTGCTTCTTCTGATTCAACCTCCAGACTTCACCTTCTCCTTCTCCTTCTTCTGCTTCTTCTGATTCACCCTCCAGACTTCACCTTCTCCTTCTCCTTCTTCTGTTTCTTCTGATTCGCCCTCCAGACTTCACCTTCTCCTTCTCCTTCTTCTGCTTCTTCTGATTCACCCTCCTGACTTCACCTTCTCCTTCTCCTTCTTCTACTTCTTCTAATTCACCCTCCTGACTTCACCTTCTCCTTCTCCTTCTTCTCCTTCTTCTGATTCACCCTCCAGACTTCACCTTCTCCTTCTCCTTCTTCTGCTTCTTCTGCTTCACACTCCAGACTTCACCTTCTCCTTCTCCTTCTTCTGCTTCTTCTGCTGCGCCCTCCAGGCTTCACCTTCTCCTTCTCCTTCTTCTGCTTCTTCTGCTTCACCGTCCTGACTTCACCTTCTCCTTCTCCTTCTTCTACTTCTTCTGCTACACCCCCCTGACTTCACCTGCTCCTTCTCCTTCTTCTGCTTCTTCTGATTCACCCTCCTAAATTCACCTTCTCCTTCTCCTTCTTCTGCTTCTTCTGATTCACCCTCCTGACTTCACCTTCTCCTTCTCCTTCTTCTGCTTCTTCTGATTCACCCTCCAGACTTCACCTTCTCCTTCTCCTTCTTCTGCTTCTTCTGATTCACCCTCCAGACTTCACCTTCTCCTTCTCCTTCTTCTGCTTCTTCTGCTTCACCCTCCGGACTTCACCTTCTCCTTCTCCTTCTTCTGCTTCTTCTGCTTCACCCTCCTGACTTCACCTTCTCCTTCTCCTTCTTCTACTTCTTCTGATTCACCCTCCAGACTTCACCTACTCCTTCTCCTTCTTCTGCTTCTTCTGCTTCACCCTCCAGACTTCACCTTCTCCTTCTCCTTCTTCTGCTTCTTCTGCTTCGCCCTCCAGACTTCACCTTCTCCTTCTCCTTCTTCTGCTTCTTCTGCTTCACTCTCCTGACTTCACCTTCTCCTTCTCCTTCTTCTACTTCTTCTGATTCACCCTCCAGATTTCACCCTCTCCTTCTCCTTCTTCTGCTTCTTCTGATTCACCCTCCAGACTTCACCTTCTGCTTCTCCTTCTTCTACTTCTTCTGATCCACCCTCCTGACTTCACCTTCTCCTTCTCCTTCTTCTGCTTCTTCTGCTTCACCCTCCAGACTTCACCTTCTCCTTCTCCTTCTTCTGCTTCTTCTGCTTCACCCACCAGACTTCACCTTCTCCTTCTCCTTCTTCTGCTTCTTCTGCTTCACCCTCCTGACTTCACCTTCTCCTTCTCCTTCTTCTACCTCTTCTGATTCACCCTCCAGACTTCACCTTCTCCTTCTCCTTCTTCTGCTTCTTCTGATTCACCCTCCAGACTTCACCTTCTCCTTCTCCTTATTCTGCTTCTTCTGATTCACCCTCCAGACTTCACCTTCTCCTTCTCGTTATTCTGCTTCTTCTGATTCAACCTCCAGACTTCACCTTCTCCTTCTCCTTCTTCTGCTTCTTCTGATTCACCCTCCAGACTGCACCTTCTCCTTCTCCTTCTTCTACTTCTTCTGATCCACCCTCCTGACTTCACCTTCTCCTTCTCCTTCTTCTGCTTCTTCTGACTCACCCTCCTGGCTTCACCTTCTCCTTCTCCTTCTTCTACTTCTTCTGATTCACCCTCCTGACTTCACCTTCTCCTTCTCCTTCTTCTCCTTCTTCTGCTTCACCCTCCAGACTTCACCTTCTCCTGCTCCTTCTTCTACCTCTTCTGATTCACCCTCCAGACTTCACCTTCTCCTTCTCCTTCTTCTGCTTCTTCTGATTCACCCTCCAGACTTCACCTTCTCCTTCTCCTTATTCTGCTTCTTCTGATTCACCCTCCAGACTTCACCTTCTCCTTCTCGTTATTCTGCTTCTTCTGATTCAACCTCCAGACTTCACCTTCTCCTTCTCCTTCTTCTGCTTCTTCTGATTCACCCTCCAGACTTCACCTTCTCCTTCTCCTTCTTCTGTTTCTTCTGATTCGCCCTCCAGACTTCACCTTCTCCTTCTCCTTCTTCTGCTTCTTCTGATTCACCCTCCTGACTTCACCTTCTCCTTCTCCTTCTTCTACTTCTTCTGATTCACCCTCCTGACTTCACCTTCTCCTTCTCCTTCTTCTACTTCTTCTGATTCACCCTCCAGACTTCACCTTCTCCTTCTCCTTCTTCTTCTTCATCTGATTCACCCTCCAGACTTCACCTTCTCATTCTCCTTCTTCTGCTTCTTCTGCTGCGCCCTCCAGACTTCACCTTCTCCTTCTCCTTCTTCTGCTTCTTCTGCTTCACACTCCAGACTTCACCTTCTCCTTCTCCTTCTTCTGCTTCTTCTGCTGCGCCCTCCAGGCTTCTCCTTCTCCTTCTCCTTCTTCTGCTTCTTCTGCTTCACCGTCCTGACTTCACCTTCTCCTTCTCCTTCTTCTACTTCTTCTGCTACACCCCCCTGACTTCACCTGCTCCTTCTCCTTCTTCTGCTTCTTCGGATTCACCCTCCTAAATTCACGTTCTCCTTCTTCTGCTTCTTCTGATTCACCCTCCTGACTTCACCTTCTCCTTCTCCTTCTTCTGCTTCTTCTGATTCACCCTCCAGACTTCACCTTCTCCTTCTCCTTCTTCTGCTTCTTCTGATTCACCCTCCAGACTTCACCTTCTCCTTCTCCTTCTTCTGCTTCTTCTGCTTCACCCTCCAGACTTCACCTTCTCCTTCTCCTTCTTCTGCTTCTTCTGCTTCACCCTCCTGACTTCACCTTCTCCTTCTCCTTCTTCTACTTCTTCTGATTCACCCTCCAGACTTCACCTACTCCTTCTCCTTCTTCTGCTTCTTCTGCTTCACCCTCCAGACTTAACCTTCTCCTTCTCCTTCTTCTGCTTCTTCTGCTTCGCCCTCCAGACTTCACCTTCTCCTTCTCCTTCTTCTGCTTCTTCTGCTTCACTCTCCTGACTTCACCTTCTCCTTCTCCTTCTTCTACTTCTTCTGATTCACCCTCCAGACTTCACCCTCTCCTTCTCCTTCTTCTGCTTCTTCTGCTTCACCCTCCAGACTTCACCTTCTCTTTCTCCTTCTTCTGCTTCTTCTGCTGCGCCTTCCAGACTTCACCTTCTCCTTCTCCTTCTTCTGCTTCTTCTGATTCACCCTCCAGACTTCACCTTCTCCTTCTCCTTCTTCTACTTCTTCTGATCCACCCTCCTGACTTCACCTTCTCCTTCTCCTTCTTCTGCTTCTTCTGCTTCACCCTCCAGACTTCACCTTCTCCTTCTCCTTCTTCTGCTTCTTCTGCTTCACCCACCAGACTTCACCTTCTCCTTCTCCTTCTTCTGCTTCTTCTGCTTCACCCTCCTGACTTCACCTTCTCCTTCTCCTTCTTCTACCTCTTCTGATTCACCCTCCAGACTTCACCTTCTCCTTCTCCTTCTTCTGCTTCTTCTGATTCACCCTCCAGACTTCACCTTCTCCTTCTCCTTATTCTGCTTCTTCTGATTCACCCTCCAGACTTCACCTTCTCCTTCTCGTTATTCTGCTTCTTCTGATTCAACCTCCAGACTTCACCTTCTCCTTCTCCTTCTTCTGCTTCTTCTGATTCACCCTCCTGACTTCACCTTCTCCTTCTCCTTCTTCTCCTTCTTCTGCTTCACCCTCCAGACTTCACCTTCTCCTTCTCCTTCTTCTACCTCTTCTGATTCACCCTCCAGACTTCACCTTCTCCTTCTCCTTCTTCTACTTCTTCTGATTCACCCTCCAGACTTCACCTTCTCCTTCTCCTTCTTCTACTTCTTCTGATTCACCCTCCAGACTTCATCATCTCCTTCTCCTTCTTCTGCATCTTCTGATTCACCCTCCAGACTTCACCTTCTCCTTCTCCTTCTTCTGCTTCTTCTGATTCACCCTCCAGACTTCACCTTCTCCTTCTCCTTCTTCTACTTCTTCTGATTCACCCTCCAGACTTCACCTTCTCCTTCTCCTTCTTCTACTTCTTCTGATTCACCCTCCAGTCTTCACATTCTCCTTCTCCTTCTTCTGTTTCTTCTGCTTCAGCCTCCAGACTTCACCTTCTCCTTCTCTTTCTTCTGATTCTTCTGATTCACCCTCCAGACTTCACCTTCTCCTTCTCCTTCTTCTGATTCTTCTGATTCACCCTCCAGACTTCACCTTCTCCTTCTCCTTCTTCTGCTTCTTCTGATTCACCCTCCTGGCTTCACCTTCTCCTTCTCCTTCTTCTACTTCTTCTGATTCACCCTCCTGACTTCACCTTCTCCTTCTCCTTCTTCTCCTTCTTCTGCTTCACCCTCCAGACTTCACCTTCTCCTTCTCCTTCTTCTACCTCTTCTGATTCACCCTCCAGACTTCACCTTCTCCTTCTCCTTCTTCTGCTTCTTCTGATTCACCCTCCAGACTTCACCTTCTCCTTCTCCTTATTCTGCTTCTTCTGATTCACCCTCCAGACTTCACCTTCTCCTTCTCGTTATTCTGCTTCTTCTGATTCAACCTCCAGACTTCACCTTCTCCTTCTCCTTCTTCTGCTTCTTCTGATTCACCCTCCAGACTTCACCTTCTCCTTCTCCTTCTTCTGTTTCTTCTGATTCGCCCTCCAGACTTCACCTTCTCCTTCTCCTTCTTCTGCTTCTTCTGATTCACCCTCCTGACTTCACCTTCTCCTTCTCCTTCTTCTACTTCTTCTTATTCACCCTCCTGACTTCACCTTCTCCTTCTCTTTCTTCTACTTCTTCTGATTCACCCTCCAGACTTCACCTTCTCCTTCTCCTTCTTCTGCTTCTTCTGCTTCACCCTCCAGACTTAACCTTCTCCTTCTCCTTCTTCTGCTTCTTCTGCTTCGCCCTCCAGACTTCACCTTCTCCTTCTCCTTCTTCTGCTTCTTCTGCTTCACTCTCCTGACTTCACCTTCTCCTTCTCCTTCTTCTACTTCTTCTGATTCACCCTCCAGACTTCACCCTCTCCTTCTCCTTCTTCTGCTTCTTCTGCTTCACCCTCCAGACTTCACCTTCTCTTTCTGCTTCTTCTGCTTCTTCTGCTGCGCCTTCCAGACTTCACCTTCTCCTTCTCCTTCTTCTGCTTCTTCTGATTCACCCTCCAGACTTCACCTTCTCCTTCTCCTTCTTCTACTTCTTCTGATCCACCCTCCTGACTTCACCTTCTCCTTCTCCTTCTTCTGCTTCTTCTGCTTCACCCTCCAGACTTCACCTTCTCCTTCTCCTTCTTCTGCTTCTTCTGCTTCACCCACCAGACTTCACCTTCTCTTTCTCCTTCTTCTGCTTCTTCTGCTTCACCCTCCTGACTTCACCTTCTCCTTCTCCTTCTTCTACCTCTTCTGATTCACCCTCCAGACTTCACCTTCTCCTTCTCCTTCTTCTGCTTCTTCTGATTCACCCTCCAGACTTCACTTCTCCTTCTCCTTATTCTGCTTCTTCTGATTCACCCTCCAGACTTCACCTTCTCCTTCTCGTTATTCTGCTTCTTCTGATTCAACCTCCAGACTTCACCTTCTCCTTCTCCTTCTTCTGCTTCTTCTGATTCACCCTCCTGACTTCACCTTCTCCTTCTCCTTCTTCTCCTTTTTCTGCTTCACCCTCCAGACTTCACCTTCTCCTTCTCCTTCTTCTACCTCTTCTGATTCACCCTCCAGACTTCACCTTCTACTTCTCCTTCTTCTACTTCTTCTGATTCACCCTCCATACTTCACCTTCTCCTTCTCCTTCTTCTACTTCTTCTGATTCACCCTCCAGACTTCATCATCTCCTTCTCCTTCTTCTGCATCTTCTGATTCACCCTCCAGACTTCACCTTCTCCTTCTCCTTCTTCTGCTTCTTCTGATTCACCCTCCAGACTTCACCTTCTCCTTCTCCTTCTTCTACTTCTTCTGATTCACCCTCCAGACTTCACCTTCTCCTTCTCCTTCTTCTACTTCTTCTGATTCACCCTCCAGTCTTCACATTCTCCTTCTCCTTCTTCTGTTTCTTCTGCTTCAGCCTCCAGACTTCACCTTCTCCTTCTCTTTCTTCTGATTCTTCTGATTCACCCTCCAGACTTCACCTTCTCCTTCTCCTTCTTCTGATTCTTCTGATTCACCCTCCAGACTTCACCTTCTCCTTCTCCTTCTTCTGCTTCTTCTGATTCACCCTCCTGGCTTCACCTTCTCCTTCTCCTTCTTCTACTTCTTCTGATTCACCCTCCTGACTTCACCTTCTCCTTCTCCTTCTTCTCCTTCTTCTGCTTCACCCTCCAGACTTCACCTTCTCCTTCTCCTTCTTCTACCTCTTCTGATTCACCCTCCAGACTTCACCTTCTCCTTCTCCTTCTTCTGCTTCTTCTGATTCACCCTCCAGACTTCACCTTCTCCTTCTCCTTATTCTGCTTCTTCTGATTCACCCTCCAGACTTCACCTTCTCGTTCTCGTTATTCTGCTTCTTCTGATTCAACCTCCAGACTTCACCTTCTCCTTCTCCTTCTTCTGCTTCTTCTGATTCACCCTCCTGACTTCACCTTCTCCTTCTCCTTCTTCTACTTCTTCTGCTTCACCCTCCAGACTTCACCTTCTCCTTCTCCTTCTTCTTCTGATTCACCCTCCAGACTTCACCTTCTCCTTCTCCTTCTTCTGCTTCTTCTGATTCACCCTCCAGACTTCACCTTCTCCTTCTCCTTATTCTGCTTCTTCTGATTCACCCTCCAGACTTCACCTTCTCCTTCTCCTTCTTCTGCTTCTTCTGATTCACCCTCCAGACTTCACCTTTTCCTTCTCCTTCTTCTGCTTCTTCTGATTCACCCTCCAGACTTCACCTTCTCCTTCTCCTTCTTCTGCTTCTTCTGATTCACCCTCCAGACTTCACCTTCTCCTTCTCCTTCTTCTACTTCTTCTGATTCACCCTCCAGACTTCACCTTCTCCTTCTCTTTCTTCTGCTTCTTCTGATTCACCCTCCAGACTTCACCTTCTCCTTCTCCTTCTTCTGCTTCTTCTGCTTCACCCTCCAGACTTCACCTTCTCCTTCTCCTTCTTCTGCTTCTTCTGCTTCACCCTCCTGACTTCACCTTCTCCTTCTCCTTCTTCTACTTCTTCTGATTCACCCTCCTGACTTCACCTTCTCCTTCTCCTTCTTCTACTTCTTCTGCTTCACCCTCCAGACTTCACCTTCTCCTTCTCCTTCTTCTACTTCTTCTGATTCACCCTCCAGACTTCACCTTCTCCTTCTCCTTCTTCTACTTCTTCTGATTCACCCTCCAGACTTCACCTTCTCCTTCTCCTTCTTCTACTTCTTCTGATTCACCCTCCAGACTACACCTTCTCCTTCTCCTTCTTCTACTTCATCTGATTCACCCTCCAGACTTCACCTTCTCCTTCTCCTTCTTCTGTTTCTTCTGATTCACCCTCCAGACTACACCTTCTCCTTCTCCTTCTTCTACTTCATCTGATTCACCCTCCAGACTTCACCTTCTCCTTCTCCTTCTTCTACCTCTTCTGATTCACCCTCCAGACTTCACCTTCTCCTTCTCCTTCTTCTGCTTCTTCTGATTCACCCTCCAGACTTCACTTCTCCTTCTCCTTATTCTGCTTCTTCTGATTCACCCTCCAGACTTCACCTTCTCCTTCTCGTTATTCTGCTTCTTCTGATTCAACATCCAGACTTCACCTTCTCCTTCTCCTTCTTCTGCTTCTTCTGATTCACCCTCCTGACTTCACCTTCTCCTTCTCCTTCTTCTCCTTTTTCTGCTTCACCCTCCAGACTTCACCTTCTCCTTCTCCTTCTTCTACCTCTTCTGATTCACCCTCCAGACTTCACCTTCTACTTCTCCTTCTTCTACTTCTTCTGATTCACCCTCCATACTTCACCTTCTCCTTCTCCTTCTTCTACTTCTTCTGATTCACCCTCCAGACTTCATCATCTCCTTCTCCTTCTTCTGCATCTTCTGATTCACCCTCCAGACTTCACCTTCTCCTTCTCCTTCTTCTGCTTCTTCTGATTCACCCTCCAGACTTCACCTTCTCCTTCTCCTTCTTCTACTTCTTCTGATTCACCCTCCAGACTTCACCTTCTCCTTCTCCTTCTTCTACTTCTTCTGATTCACCCTCCAGTCTTCACATTCTCCTTCTCCTTCTTCTGTTTCTTCTGCTTCAGCCTCCAGACTTCACCTTCTCCTTCTCTTTCTTCTGATTCTTCTGATTCACCCTCCAGACTTCACCTTCTCCTTCTCCTTCTTCTGATTCTTCTGATTCACCCTCCAGACTTCACCTTCTCCTTCTCCTTCTTCTGCTTCTTCTGATTCACCCTCCTGGCTTCACCTTCTCCTTCTCCTTCTTCTACTTCTTCTGATTCACCCTCCTGACTTCACCTTCTCCTTCTCCTTCTTCTCCTTCTTCTGCTTCACCCTCCAGACTTCACCTTCTCCTTCTCCTTCTTCTACCTCTTCTGATTCACCCTCCAGACTTCACCTTCTCCTTCTCCTTCTTCTGCTTCTTCTGATTCACCCTCCAGACTTCACCTTCTCCTTCTCCTTATTCTGCTTCTTCTGATTCACCCTCCAGACTTCACCTTCTCGTTCTCGTTATTCTGCTTCTTCTGATTCAACCTCCAGACTTCACCTTCTCCTTCTCCTTCTTCTGCTTCTTCTGATTCACCCTCCTGACTTCACCTTCTCCTTCTCCTTCTTCTACTTCTTCTGCTTCACCCTCCAGACTTCACCTTCTCCTTCTCCTTCTTCTTCTGATTCACCCTCCAGACTTCACCTTCTCCTTCTCCTTCTTCTGCTTCTTCTGATTCACCCTCCAGACTTCACCTTCTCCTTCTCCTTATTCTGCTTCTTCTGATTCACCCTCCAGACTTCACCTTCTCCTTCTCCTTCTTCTGCTTCTTCTGATTCACCCTCCAGACTTCACCTTTTCCTTCTCCTTCTTCTGCTTCTTCTGATTCACCCTCCAGACTTCACCTTCTCCTTCTCCTTCTTCTGCTTCTTCTGATTCACCCTCCAGACTTCACCTTCTCCTTCTCCTTCTTCTACTTCTTCTGATTCACCCTCCAGACTTCACCTTCTCCTTCTCTTTCTTCTGCTTCTTCTGATTCACCCTCCAGACTTCACCTTCTCCTTCTCCTTCTTCTGCTTCTTCTGCTTCACCCTCCAGACTTCACCTTCTCCTTCTCCTTCTTCTGCTTCTTCTGCTTCACCCTCCTGACTTCACCTTCTCCTTCTCCTTCTTCTACTTCTTCTGATTCACCCTCCTGACTTCACCTTCTCCTTCTCCTTCTTCTACTTCTTCTGCTTCACCCTCCAGACTTCACCTTCTCCTTCTCCTTCTTCTACTTCTTCTGATTCACCCTCCAGACTTCACCTTCTCCTTCTCCTTCTTCTACTTCTTCTGATTCACCCTCCAGACTTCACCTTCTCCTTCTCCTTCTTCTACTTCTTCTGATTCACCCTCCAGACTACACCTTCTCCTTCTCCTTCTTCTACTTCATCTGATTCACCCTCCAGACTTCACCTTCTCCTTCTCCTTCTTCTGTTTCTTCTGATTCACCCTTCAGACTTCACCTTCTCCTTCTCCTTCTTCTACTTCTTCTGATTCACCCTCCAGACTTCACCTTCTCCTTCTCCTTCTTCTACTTCTTCTGATTCACCCTCCAGACTTCATCTTCTCCTTCTCCTTCTTATGCATCTTCTGATTCACCCTCCAGACTTCACCTTCTCCTTCTCCTTCTTCTGCTTCTTCTGATTCACCCTCCAGACTTCACCTTCTCCTTCTCCTTCTTCTACTTCTTCTGATTCACCCTCCAGACTTCACCTTCTCCTTCTCCTTCTTCTACTTCTTCTGATTCACCCTCCAGTCTTCACATTCTCCTTCTCCTTCTTCTGTTTCTTCTGCTTCAGCCTCCAGACTTCACCTTCTCCTTATCTTTCTTCTGATTCTTCTGATTCACCCTCCAGACTTCACCTTCTCCTTCTCCTTCTTCTGATTCTTCTGATTCACCCTCCAGACTTCACCTTCTCCTTCTCCTTCTTCTGCTTCTTCTGATTCACCCTCCTGGCTTCACCTTCTCCTTCTCCTTCTTCTACTTCTTCTGATTCACCCTCCTGACTTCACCTTCTCCTTCTCCTTCTTCTCCTTCTTCTGCTTCACCCTCCAGACTTCACCTTCTCCTTCTCCTTCTTCTACCTCTTCTGATTCACCCTCCAGACTTCACCTTCTCCTTCTCCTTCTTCTGCTTCTTCTGATTCACCCTCCAGACTTCACCTTCTCCTTCTCCTTATTCTGCTTCTTCTGATTCACCCTCCAGACTTCACCTTCTCCTTCTCGTTATTCTGCTTCTTCTGATTCAACCTCCAGACTTCACCTTCTCCTTCTCCTTCTTCTGCTTCTTCTGATTCACCCTCCAGACTTCACCTTCTCCTTCTCCTTCTTCTGTTTCTTCTGATTCGCCCTCCAGACTTCACCTTCTCCTTCTCCTTCTTCTGCTTCTTCTGATTCACCCTCCTGACTTCACCTTCTCCTTCTCCTTCTTCTACTTCTTCTGATTCACCCTCCTGACTTCACCTTCTCCTTCTCCTTCTTCTCCTTCTTCTGATTCACCCTCCAGACTTCACCTTCTCCTTCTCCTTCTTCTGCTTCTTCTGATTCACCCTCCAGACTTCACCTTCTCATTCTCCTTCTTCTGCTTCTTCTGCTGCGCCCTCCAGATTTCACCTTCTCCTTCTCCTTCTTCTGCTTCGTCTGCTTCACACTCCAGACTTCACCTTCTCCTTCTCCTTCTTCTGCTTCTTCTGCTGCGCCCTCCAGGCTTCACCTTCTCCTTCTCCTTCTTCTGCTTCTTCTGCTTCACCGTCCTGACTTCACCTTCTCCTTCTCCTTCTTCTACTTCTTCTGCTACACCCCCCTGACTTCACCTGCTCCTTCTCCTTCTTCTGCTTCTTCTGATTCACCCTCCTGACTTCACCTTCTCCTTCTCCTTCTTCTGCTTCTTCTGATTCACCCTCCTGACTTCACCTTCTCCTTCTCCTTCTTCTACTTCTTCTGATTCACCCTCCAGACTTCACCTACTCCTTCTCCTTCTTCTGCTTCTTCTGCTTCACCCTCCAGACTTCACCTTCTCCTTCTCCTTCTTCTGCTTCTTCTGCTTCGCCCTACAGACTTCACCTTCTCCTTCTCCTTCTTCTGCTTCTTCTGCTTCACTCTCCTGACTTCACCTTCTCCTTCTCCTTCTTCTACTTCTTCTGATTCACCCTCCAGACTTCACCCTCTACTTCTCCTTCTTCTGCTTCTTCTGCTTCACCCTCCAGACTTCACCTTCTCTTTCTCCTTCTTCTGCTTCTTCTGCTGCGCCCTCCAGACTTCACCTTCTCCTTCTCCTTCTTCTGCTTCTTCTGATTCACCCTCCAGACTTCACCTTCTCCTTCTCCTTCTTCTACTTCTTCTGATCCACCCTCCTGACTTCACCTTCTCCTTCTCCTTCTTCTGCTTCTTCTGCTTCACCCTCCAGACTTCACCTTCTCCTTCTCCTTCTTCTGCTTCTTCTGCTTCACCCACCAGACTTCACCTTCTCCTTCTCCTTCTTCTGCTTCTTCTGCTTCACCCTCCTGACTTCACCTTCTCCTTCTCCTTCTTCTCCCTCTTCTGATTCACCCTCCAGACTTCACCTTCTCCTTCTCCTTCTTCTGCTTCTTCTGATTCACCCTCCAGACTTCACCTTCTCCTTCTCCTTATTCTGCTTCTTCTGATTCACACTCCAGACTTCACCTTCTCCTTCTCGTTATTCTGCTTCTTCTGATTCAACCTCCAGACTTCACCTTCTCCTTCTCCTTCTTCTGCTTCTTCTGATTCACCCTCCAGACTGCACCTTCTCCTTCTCCTTCTTCTACTTCTTCTGATCCACCCTCCTGACTACACCTTCTCCTTTTCCTTCTTCTGCTTCTTCTGATTCACCCTCCTGGCTTCACCTTCTCCTTCTCCTTCTTCTACTTCTTCTGATTCACCCTCCTGACTTCACCTTCTCCTTCTCCTTCTTCTCCTTCTTCTGCTTCACCCTCCAGACTTCACCTTCTCCTGCTCCTTCTTCTACCTCTTCTGATTCACCCTCCAGACTTCACCTTCTCCTTCTCCTTCTTCTGCTTCTTCTGATTCACCCTGCAGACTTCACCTTCTCCTTCTCCTTATTCTGCTTCTTCTGATTCACCCTCCAGACTTCACCTTCTCCTTCTCGTTATTCTGCTTCTTCTGATTCAACCTCCAGACTTCACCTTCTCCTTCTCCTTCTTCTGCTTCTTCTGATTCACCCTCCAGACTTCACCTTCTCCTTCTCCTTCTTCTGTTTCTTCTCGTTCGCCCTCCAGACTTCACCTTCTCCTTCTCCTTCTTCTGCTTCTTCTGATTCACCCTCCTGACTTCACCTTCTCCTTCTCCTTCTTCTACTTCTTCTGATTCACCCTCCTGACTTCACCTTCTCCTTCTCCTTCTTCTACTTCTTCTGATTCACCCTCCAGACTTCACCTTCTCCTTCTCCTTCTTCTTCTTCTTCTGATTCACCCTCCAGACTTCACCTTCTCATTCTCCTTCTTCTGCTTCTTCTGCTGCGCCCTCCAGACTTCACCTTCTCCTTCTCCTTCTTCTGCTTCTTCTGCTTCACACTCCAGACTGCACCTTCTCCTTCTCCTTCTTCTGCTTCTTCTGCTGCGCCCTCCAGGCTTCACCTTCTCCTTCTCCTTCTTCTGCTTCTTCTGCTTCACCGTCCTGACTTCACCTTCTCCTTCTCCTTCTTCTACTTCTTCTGCTACACCCCCCTGACTTCACCTGCTCCTTCTCCTTCTTCTGCTTCTTCGGATTCACCCTCCTAAATTCACCTTCTCCTTCTCCTTCTTCTGCTTCTTCTGATTCAACCTCCTGACTTCACCTTCTCCTTCTCCTTCTTCTGCTTCTTCTGATTCACCCTCCAGACTTCACCTTCTCCTTCACCTTCTTCTGCTTCTTCTGATTCACCCTCCAGATTTCACCTTCTCCTTCTCCTTCTTCTGCTTCTTCTGCTTCACCCTCCAGACTTCATCTTCTCCTTCTCCTTCTTCTGCTTCTTCTGCTTCACCCTCCTGACTTCACCTTCTCCTTCTCCTTCTTCTACTTCTTCTGATTCACCCTCCAGACTTCACCTACTCCTTCTCCTTCTTCTGCTTCTTCTGCTTCACCCTCCAGACTTAACCTTCTCCTTCTCCTTCTTCTGCTTCTTCTGCTTCGCCCTCCAGACTTCACCTTCTCCTTCTCCTTCTTCTGCTTCTTCTGCTTCACTCTCCTGACTTCACCTTCTCCTTCTCCTTCTTCTACTTCTTCTGATTCACCCTCCAGACTTCACCCTCTCCTTCTCCTTCTTCTGCTTCTTCTGCTTCACCCTCCAGACTTCACCTTCTCTTTCTCCTTCTTCTGCTTCTTCTGCTGCGCCTTCCAGACTTCACCTTCTCCTTCTCCTTCTTCTGCTTCTTCTGATTCACCCTCCAGACTTCACCTTCTCCTTCTCCTTCTTCTACTTCTTCTGATCCACCCTCCTGACTTCACCTTCTCCTTCTCCTTCTTCTGCTTCTTCTGCTTCACCCTCCAGACTTCACCTTCTCCTTCTCCTTCTTCTGCTTCTTCTGCTTCACCCACCAGACTTCACCTTCTCCTTCTCCTTCTTCTGCTTCTTCTGCTTCACCCTCCTGACTTCACCTTCTCCTTCTCCTTCTTCTACCTCTTCTGATTCACCCTCCAGACTTCACCTTCTCCTTCTCCTTCTTCTGCTTCTTCTGATTCACCCTCCAGACTTCACCTTCTCCTTCTCCTTATTCTGCTTCTTCTGATTCACCCTCCAGACTTCACCTTCTCCTTCTCGTTATTCTGCTTCTTCTGATTCATCCTCCAGACTTCACCTTCTCCTTCTCCTTCTTCTGCTTCTTCTGATTCACCCTCCTGACTTCACCTTCTCCTTCTCCTTCTTCTCCTTCTTCTGCTTCACCCTCCAGACTTCACCTTCTCCTTCTCCTTCTTCTACCTCTTCTGATTCACCCTCCAGACTTCACCTTCTCCTTCTCCTTCTTCTACTTCTTCTGATTCACCCTCCAGACTTCACCTTCTCCTTCTCCTTCTTCTACTTCTTCTGATTCACCCTCCAGACTTCATCATCTCCTTCTCCTTCTTCTGCATCTTCTGATTCACCCTCCAGACTTCACCTTCTCCTTCTCCTTCTTCTGCTTCTTCTGATTCACCCTCCAGACTTCACCTTCTCCTTCTCCTTCTTCTACTTCTTCTGATTCACCCTCCAGACTTCACCTTCTCCTTCTCCTTCTTCTACTTCTTCTGATTCACCCTCCAGTCTTCACATTCTCCTTCTCCTTTTTCTGTTTCTTCTGCTTCAGCCTCCAGACTTCACCTTCTCCTTCTCTTTCTTCTGATTCTTCTGATTCACCCTCCAGACTTCACCTTCTCCTTCTCCTTCTTCTGATTCTTCTGATTCACCCTCCAGACTTCACCTTCTCCTTCGCCTTCTTCTGCTTCTTCTGATTCACCCTCCTGGCTTCACCTTCTCCTTCTCCTTCTTCTACTTCTTCTGATTCACCCTCCTGACTTCACCTTCTCCTTCTCCTTCTTCTCCTTCTTCTGCTTCACCCTCCAGACTTCACCTTCTCCTTCTCCTTCTTCTACCTCTTCTGATTCACCCTCCAGACTTCACCTTCTCCTTCTCCTTCTTCTGCTTCTTCTGATTCACCCTCCAGACTTCACCTTCTCCTTCTCCTTATTCTGCTTCTTCTGATTCACCCTCCAGACTTCACCTTCTCCTTCTCGTTATTCTGCTTCTTCTGATTCAACCTCCAGACCTCACCTTCTCCTTCTCCTTCTTCTGCTTCTTCTGATTCACCCTCCAGACTTCACCTTCTCCTTCTCCTTCTTCTGTTTCTTCTGATTCGCCCTCCAGACTTCACCTTCTCCTTCTCCTTCTTCTGCTTCTTCTGATTCACCCTCCTGACTTCACCTTCTCCTTCTCCTTCTTCTACTTCTTCTGATTCACCCTCCTGACTTCACCTTCTCCTTCTCCTTCTTCTACTTCTTCTGATTCACCCTCCAGACTTGACCTTCTCCTTCTCCTTCTTCTGCTTCTTCTGCTTCACCCTCCAGACTTAACCTTCTCCTTCTCCTTCTTCTGCTTCTTCTGCTTCGCCCTCCAGACTTCACCTTCTCCTTCTCCTTCTTCTGCTTCTTCTGCTTCACTCTCCTGACTTCACCTTCTCCTTCTCCTTCTTCTACTTCTTCTGATTCACCCTCCAGACTTCACCCTCTCCTTCTCCTTCTACTGCTTCTTCTGCTTCACCCTCCAGACTTCACCTTCTCTTTCTCCTTCTTCTGCTTCTTCTGCTGCGCCTTCCAGACTTCACCTTCTCCTTCTCCTTCTTCTGCTTCTTCTGATTCTCCCTCCAGACTTCACCTTCTCCTTTTCCTTCTTCTACTGCTTCTGATCCACCCTCCTGACTTCACCTTCTCCTTCTCCTTCTTCTGCTTCTTCTGCTTCACCCTCCAGACTTCACCTTCTCCTTCTCCTTCTTCTGCTTCTTCTGCTTCACCCACCAGACTTCACCTTCTCCTTCTCCTTCTTCTGCTTCTTCTGCTTCACCCTCCTGACTTCACCTTCTCCTTCTCCTTCTTCTACCTCTTCTGATTCACCCTCCAGACTTCACCTTCTCCTTCTCCTTCTTCTGCTTCTTCTGATTCACCCTCCAGACTTCACCTTCTCCTTCTCCTTATTCTGCTTCTTCTGATTCACCCTCCAGACTTCACCTTCTCCTTCTCGTTATTCTGCTTCTTCTGATTCAACCTCCAGACTTCACCTTCTCCTTCTCCTTCTTCTGCTTCTTCTGATTCACCCTCCTGACTTCACCTTCTCCTTCTCCTTCTTCTCCTTCTTCTGCTTCACCCTCCAGGCTTCACCTTCTCCTTCTCCTTCTTCTACCTCTTCTGATTCACCCTCCAGACTTCACCTTCTCCTTCTCCTTCTTCTACTTCTTCTGATTCACCCTCCAGACTTCACCTTCTCCTTCTCCTTCTTCTACTTCTTCTGATTCACCCTCCAGACTTCATCATCTCCTTCTCCTTCTTCTGCTTCTTCTGCTTCACCCTCCTGACTTCACCTTCTCCTTCTCCTTCTTCTACTTCTTCTGATTCACCCTCCAGACTTCACCTACTCCTTCTCCTTCTTCTGCTTCTTCTGCTTCACCCTCCAGACTTAACCTTCTCCTTCTCCTTCTTCTGCTTCTTCTGCTTCGCCCTCCAGACTTCACCTTCTCCTTCTCCTTCTTCTACTTCTTCTGATTCACCCTCCAGACTTCACCCTCTCCTTCTCCTTCTTCTGCTTCTTCTGCTTCACCCTCCAGACTTCACCTTCTCTTTCTCCTTCTTCTGCTTCTTCTGCTGCGCCTTCCAGACTTCACCTTCTCCTTCTCCTTCTTCTGCTTCTTCTGATTCACCCTCCAGACTTCACCTTCTCCTTCTCCTTCTTCTACTTCTTCTGATCCACCCTCCTGACTTCACCTTCTCCTTCTCCTTCTTCTGCTTCTTCTGCTTCACCCTCTAGACTTCACCTTCTCCTTCTCCTTCTTCTGCTTCTTCTGCTTCACCCACCAGACTTCACCTTCTCCTTCTCCTTCTTCTGCTTCTTCTGCTTCACCCTCCTGACTTCACCTTCTCCTTCTCCTTCTTCTACCTCTTCTGATTCACCCTCCAGACTTCACCTTCTCCTTCTCCTTCTTCTGCTTCTTCTGATTCACCCTCCAGACTTCACCTTCTCCTTCTCCTTATTCTGCTTCTTCTGATTCACCCTCCAGACTTCACCTTCTCCTTCTCGTTATTCTGCTTCTTCTGATTCAACCTCCAGACTTCACCTTCTCCTTCTCCTTCTTCTGCTTCTTCTGATTCACCCTCCTGACTTCACCTTCTCCTTCTCCTTCTTCTCCTTCTTCTGCTTCACCCTCCAGACTTCACCTTCTCCTTCTCCTTCTTCTACCTCTTCTGATTCACCCTCCAGACTTCACCTTCTCCTTCTCCTTCTTCTACTTCTTCTGATTCACCCTCCAGACTTCACCTTCTCCTTCTCCTTCTTCTACTTCTTCTGATTCACCCTCCAGACTTCATCATCTCCTTCTCCTTCTTCTGCATCTTCTGATTCACCCTCCAGACTTCACCTTCTCCTTCTCCTTCTTCTGCTTCTTCTGATTCACCCTCCAGACTTCACCTTCTCCTTCTCCTTCTTCTACTTCTTCTGATTCACCCTCCAGACTTCACCTTCTCCTTCTCCTTCTTCTACTTCTTCTGATTCACCCTCCAGACTTCATCATCTCCTTCTCCTTCTTCTGCATCTTCTGATTCACCCTCCAGACTTCACCTTCTCCTTCTCCTTCTTCTGCTTCTTCTGATTCACCCTCCAGACTTCACCTTCTCCTTCTCCTTCTTCTACTTCTTCTGATTCACCCTCCAGACTTCACCTTCTCCTTCTCCTTCTTCTACTTCTTCTGATTCACCCTCCAGTCTTCACATTCTCCTTCTCCTTCTTCTGTTTCTTCTGCTTCAGCCTCCAGACTTCACCTTCTCCTTCTCTTTCTTCTGATTCTTCTGATTCACCCTCCAGACTTCACCTTCTCCTTCTCCTTCTTCTGATTCTTCTGATTCACCCTCCAGACTTCACCTTCTCCTTCGCCTTCTTCTGCTTCTTCTGATTCACCCTCCTGGCTTCACCTTCTCCTTCTCCTTCTTCTACTTCTTCTGATTCACCCTCCTGACTTCACCTTCTCCTTCTCCTTCTTCTCCTTCTTCTGCTTCACCCTCCAGACTTCACCTTCTCCTTCTCCTTCTTCTACCTCCTCTGATTCACCCTCCAGACTTCACCTTCTCCTTCTCCTTCTTCTGCTTCTTCTGATTCACCCTCCAGACTTCACCTTCTCCTTCTCCTTATTCTGCTTCTTCTGATTCACCCTCCAGACTTCACCTTCTCCTTCTCGTTATTCTGCTTCTTCTGATTCAACCTCCAGACTTCCATTTCTCCTTCTCCTTCTTCTGCTTCTTCTCATTCACCCACCAGACTTCACCTTCTCCTTCTCCTTCTTCTGTTTCTTCTGATTCGCCCTCCAGACTTCACCTTCTCCTTCTCCTTCTTCTGCTTCTTCTGATTCACCCTCCTGACTTCACCTTCTCCTTCTCCTTCTTCTACTTCTTCTGATTCACCCTCCTGACTTCACCTTCTCCTTCTCCTTCTTCTACTTCTTCTGATTCACCCTCCAGACTTGACCTTCTCCTTCTCCTTCTTCTGCTTCTTCTGCTTCACCCTCCAGACTTAACCTTCTCCTTCTCCTTCTTCTGCTTCTTCTGCTTCGCCCTCCAGACTTCACCTTCTCCTTCTCCTTCTTCTGCTTCTTCTGCTTCACTCTCCTGACTTCACCTTCTCCTTCTCCTTCTTCTACTTCTTCTGATTCACCCTCCAGACTTCACCCTCTCCTTCTCCTTCTTCTGCTTCTTCTGCTTCACCCTCCAGACTTCACCTTCTCTTTCTCCTTCTTCTGCTTCTTCTGCTGCGCCTTCCAGACTTCACCTTCTCCTTCTCCTTCTTCTGCTTCTTCTGATTCACCCTCCAGACTTCACCTTCTCCTTCTCCTTCTTCTACTGCTTCTGATCCACCCTCCTGACTTCACCTTCTCCTTCTCCTTCTTCTGCTTCTTCTGCTTCACCCTCCAGACTTCACCTTCTCCTTCTCCTTCTTCTGCTTCTTCTGCTTCACCCACCAGACTTCACCTTCTCCTTCTCCTTCTTCTGCTTCTTCTGCTTCACCCTCCTGACTTCACCTTCTCCATCTCCTTCTTCTACCTCTTCTGATTCACCCTCCAGACTTCACCTTCTCCTTCTCCTTCTTCTGCTTCTTCTGATTCACCCTCCAGACTTCACCTTCTCCTTCTCCTTATTCTGCTTCTTCTGATTCACCCTCCAGACTTCACCTTCTCCTTCTCGTTATTCTGCTTCTTCTGATTCAACCTCCAGACTTCACCTTCTCCTTCTCCTTCTTCTGCTTCTTCTGATTCACCCTCCTGACTTCACCTTCTCCTTCTCCTTCTTCTCCTTCTTCTGCTTCACCCTCCAGGCTTCACCTTCTCCTTCTCCTTCTTCTACCTCTTCTGATTCACCCTCCAGACTTCACCTTCTCCTTCTCCTTCTTCTACTTCTTCTGATTCACCCTCCAGACTTCACCTTCTCCTTCTCCTTCTTCTACTTCTTCTGATTCACCCTCCAGACTTCATCATCTCCTTCTCCTTCTTCTGCTTCTTCTGCTTCACCCTCCTGACTTCACCTTCTCCTTCTCCTTCTTCTACTTCTTCTGATTCACCCTCCAGACTTCACCTACTCCTTCTCCTTCTTCTGCTTCTTCTGCTTCACCCTCCAGACTTAACCTTCTCCTTCTCCTTCTTCTGCTTCTTCTGCTTCGCCCTCCAGACTTCACCTTCTCCTTCTCCTTCTTCTGCTTCTTCTGCTTCACTCTCCTGACTTCACCTTCTCCTTCTCCTTCTTCTACTTCTTCTGATTCACCCTCCAGACTTCACCCTCTCCTTCTCCTTCTTCTGCTTCTTCTGCTTCACCCTCCAGACTTCACCTTCTCTTTCTCCTTCTTCTGCTTCTTCTGCTGCGCCTTCCAGACTTCACCTTCTCCTTCTCCTTCTTCTGCTTCTTCTGATTCACCCTCCAGACTTCACCTTCTCCTTCTCCTTCTTCTACTTCTTCTGATCCACCCTCCTGACTTCACCTTCTCCTTCTCCTTCTTCTGCTTCTTCTGCTTCACCCTCCAGACTTCACCTTCTCCTTCTCCTTCTACTGCTTCTTCTGCTTCACCCACCAGACTTCACCTTCTCCTTCTCCTTCTTCTGCTTCTTCTGCTTCACCCTCCTGACTTCACCTTCTCCTTCTCCTTCTTCTACCTCTTCTGATTCACCCTCCAGACTTCACCTTCTCCTTCTCCTTCTTCTGCTTCTTCTGATTCACCCTCCAGACTTCACCTTCTCCTTCTCCTTATTCTGCTTCTTCTGATTCACCCTCCAGACTTCACCTTCTCCTTCTCGTTATTCTGCTTCTGATTCAACCTCCAGACTTCACCTTCTCCTTCTCCTTCTTCTGCTTCTTCTGATTCACCCTCCTGACTTCACCTTCTCCTTCTCCTTCTTCTCCTTCTTCTGCTTCACCCTCCAGACTTCACCTTCTCCTTCTCCTTCTTCTACCTCTTCTGATTCTCCCTCCAGACTTCACCTTCTCCTTCTCCTTCTTCTACTTCTTCTGATTCACCCTCCAGACTTCACCTTCTCCTTCTCCTTCTTCTACTTCTTCTGATTCACCCTCCAGACTTCATCATCTCCTTCTCCTTCTTCTGCATCTTCTGATTCACCCTCCAGACTTCACCTTCTCATTCTCCTTCTTCTGCTTCTTCTGATTCACCCTCCAGACTTCACCTTCTCCTTCTCCTTCTTCTACTTCTTCTGATTCACCCTCCAGACTTCACCTTCTCCTTCTCCTTCTTCTACTTCTTCTGATTCACCCTCCAGTCTTCACATTCTCCTTCTCCTTCTTCTGTTTCTTCTGCTTCAGCCTCCAGACTTCACCTTCTCCTTCTCTTTCTTCTGATTCTTCTGATTCACCCTCCAGACTTCACCTTCTCCTTCTCCTTCTTCTGATTCTTCTGATTCACCCTCCAGACTTCACCTTCTCCTTCGCCTTCTTCTGCTTCTTCTGATTCACCCTCCTGGCTTCACCTTCTCCTTCTCCTTCTTCTACTTCTTCTGATTCACCCTCCTGACTTCACCTTCTCCTTCTCCTTCTTCTCCTTCTTCTGCTTCACCCTCCAGACTTCACCTTCTCCTTCTCCTTCTTCTACCTCTTCTGATTCACCCTCCAGACTTCACCTTCTCCTTCTCCTTCTTCTGCTTCTTCTGATTCACCCTCCAGACTTCACCTTCTCCTTCTCCTTATTCTGCTTCTTCTGATTCACCCTCCAGACTTCACCTTCTCCTTCTCGTTATTCTGCTTCTTCTGATTCAACCTCCAGACTTCACCTTCTCCTTCTCCTTCTTCTGCTTCTTCTGATTCACCCTCCAGACTTCACCTTCTCCTTCTCCTTCTTCTGTTTCTTCTGATTCGCCCTCCAGACTTCACCTTCTCCTTCTCCTTCTTCTGCTTCTTCTGATTCACCCTCCTGACTTCACCTTCTCCTTCTCCTTCTTCTACTTCTTCTGATTCACCCTCCTGACTTCACCTTCTCCTTCTCCTTCTTCTACTTCTTCTGATTCACCCTGCAGACTTGACCTTCTCCTTCTCCTTCTTCTGCTTCTTCTGCTTCACCCTCCAGACTTAACCTTCTCCTTCTCCTTCTTCTGCTTCGCCCTCCAGACTTCACCTTCTCCTTCTCCTTCTTCTGCTTCTTCTGCTTCACTCTCCTGACTTCACCTTCTCCTTCTCCTTCTTCTACTTCTTCTGATTCACCCTCCAGACTTCACCCTCTCCTTCTCCTTCTTCTGCTTCTTCTGCTTCACCCTCCAGACTTCACCTTCTCTTTCTCCTTCTTCTGCTTCTTCTGCTGCGCCTTCCAGACTTCACCTTCTCCTTCTCCTTCTTCTGCTTCTTCTGATTCACCCTCCAGACTTCACCTTCTCCTTCTCCTTCTTCTACTGCTTCTGATCCACCCTCCTGACTTCACCTTCTACTTCTCCTTCTTCTGCTTCTTCTGCTTCACCCTCCAGACTTCACCTTCTCCTTCTCCTTCTTCTGCTTCTTCTGCTTCACCCACCAGACTTCACCTTCTCCTTCTCCTTCTTCTGCTTCTTCTGCTTCACCCTCCTGACTTCACCTTCTCCTTCTCCTTCTTCTACCTCTTCTGATTCACCCTCCAGACTTCACCTTCTCCTTCTCCTTCTTCTGCTTCTTCTGATTCACCCTCCAGACTTCACCTTCTCCTTCTCCTTATTCTGCTTCTTCTGATTCACCCTCCAGACTTCACCTTCTCCTTCTCGTTATTCTGCTTCTTCTGATTCAACCTCCAGACTTCACCTTCTCCTTCTCCTTCTTCTGCTTCTTCTGATTCACCCTCCTGACTTCACCTTCTCCTTCTCCTTCTTCTCCTTCTTCTGCTTCACCCTCCAGGCTTCACCTTCTCCTTCTCCTTCTTCTACCTCTTCTGATTCACCCTCCAGACTTCACCTTCTCCTTCTCCTTCTTCTACTTCTTCTGATTCACCCTCCAGACTTCACCTTCTCCTTCTCCTTCTTCTACTTCTTCTGATTCACCCTCCAGACTTCATCATCTCCTTCTCCTTCTTCTGCATCTTCTGATTCACCCTCCAGACTTCACCTTCTCCTTCTCCTTCTTCTGCTTCTTCTGATTCACCCTCCAGACTTCACCTTCTCCTTCTCCTTCTTCTACTACTTCTGATTCACCCTCCGGACTTCACCTTCTCCTTCTCCTTCTTCTACTTCTTCTGATTCACCCTCCAGTCTTCACATTCTCCTTCTCCTTCTTCTGTTTCTTCTGCTTCAGCCTCCAGACTTCACCTTCTCCTTCTCTTTCTTCTGATTCTTCTGATTCACCCTCCAGACTTCACCTTCTCCTTCTCCTTCTTCTGATTCTTCTGATTCACCCTCCAGACTTCACCTTCTCCTTCTCCTTCTTCTGCTTCTTCTGATTCACCCTCCTGGCTTCACCTTCTCCTTCTCCTTCTTCTACTTCTTCTGATTCACCCTCCTGACTTCACCTTCTCCTTCTCCTTCTTCTCCTTCTTCTGCTTCACCCTCCAGACTTCACCTTCTCCTTCTCCTTCTTCTACCTCTTCTGATTCACCCTCCAGACTTCACCTTCTCCTTCTCCTTCTTCTGCTTCTTCTGATTCACCCTCCAGACTTCACCTTCTCCTTCTCCTTATTCTGCTTCTTCTGATTCACCCTCCAGACTTCACCTTCTCGTTCTCGTTATTCTGCTTCTTCTGATTCAACCTCCAGACTTCACCTTCTCCTTCTCCTTCTTCTGCTTCTTCTGATTCACCCTCCTGACTTCACCTTCTCCTTCTCCTTCTTCTACTTCTTCTGCTTCACCCTCCAGACTTCACCTTCTCCTTCTCCTTCTTCTGATTCACCCTCCAGACTTCACCTTCTCCTTCTCCTTCTTCTGCTTCTTCTGATTCACCCTCCAGACTTCACCTTCTCCTTCTCCTTATTCTGCTTCTTCTGATTCACCCTCCAGACTTCACCTTTTCCTTCTCCTTCTTCTGCTTCTTCTGATTCACCCTCCAGACTTCACCTTCTCCTTCTCCTTCTTCTGCTTCTTCTGATTCACCCTCCAGACTTCACCTTCTCCTTCTCCTTCTTCTACTTCTTCTGATTCACCCTCCAGACTTCACCTTCTCCTTCTCTTTCTTCTGCTTCTTCTGATTCACCCTCCAGACTTCACCTTCTCCTTCTCCTTCTTCTGCTTCTTCTGCTTCACCCTCCAGACTTCACCTTCTCCTTCTCCTTCTTCTGCTTCTTCTGCTTCACCCTCCTGACTTCACCTTCTCCTTCTCCTTCTTCTACTTCTTCTGATTCACCCTCCTGACTTCACCTTCTCCTTCTCCTTCTTCTACTTCTTCTGCTTCACCCTCCAGACTTCACCTTCTCCTTCTCCTTCTTCTACTTCTTCTGATTCACCCTCCAGACTTCACCTTCTCCTTCTCCTTCTTCTACTTCTTCTGATTCACCCTCCAGACTTCACCTTCTCCTTCTCCTTCTTCTACTTCTTCTGATTCATCCTCCAGACTTCACCTTCTCCTTCTCCTTCTTCTGCTTCTTCTGATTCACCCTCCAGACTTCACCTTCTCCTTCTCCTTATTCTGCTTCTTCTGATTCACCCTCCAGACTTCACCTTCTCCTTCTCCTTCTTCTGCTTCTTCTGATTCACCCTCCAGACTTCACCTTCTCCTTCTCCTTCTTCTGCTTCTTCTGATTCACCCTCCAGACTTCACCTTCTCCTTCTCCTTCTTCTACTTCTTCTGATTCACCCTCCAGACTTCATCTTCTCTTCTCCTTCTTCTGCTTCTTCTGATTCACCCTCCAGATTTCACCTTCTCCTTCTCCTTCGTCTACTTCTTCTGATTCACCCTCCAGACTACACCTTCTCCTTCTCCTTCTTCTACTTCTTCTGATTCACCCTCCAGACTTCACCTTCTCCTTCTCCTTCTTCTGTTTCTTCTGATTCACTCTTCAGACTTCACCTTCTCCTTCTCCTTCTTCTACTTCTTCTGATTCACCCTCCAGACTTCACCTTCTCCTTCTCCTTCTTCTACTTCTTCTGATTCACCCTCCAGACTTCATCTTCTCCTTCTCCTTCTTCTGCATCTTCTGATTCACCCTCCAGACTTCACCTTCTCCTTCTCCTTCTTTTGCTTCTTCTGATTCACCCTCCAGACTTCACCTTCTCCTTCTCCTTCTTCTACTTCTTCTGATTCACCCTCCAGACTTCACCTTCTCCTTCTCCTTCTTCTACTTCTTCTGATTCACCCTCCAGTCTTCACATTCTCCTTCTCCTTCTTCTGTTTCTTCTGCTTCAGCCTCCAGACTTCACCTTCTCCTTCTCTTTCTTCTGATTCTTCTGATTCACCCTCCAGACTTCACCTTCTCCTTCTCCTTCTTCTGATTCTTCTGATTCACCCTCCAGACTTCACCTTCTCCTTCTCCTTCTTCTGCTTCTTCTGATTCACCCTCCTGGCTTCACCTTCTCCTTCTCCTTCTTCTACTTCTTCTGATTCACCCTCCTGACTTCACCTTCTCCTTCTCCTTCTTCTCCTTCTTCTGCTTCACCCTCCAGACTTCACCTTCTCCTTCTCCTGCTTCTACCTCTTCTGATTCACCCTCCAGACTTCACCTTCTCCTTCTCCTTCTTCTGCTTCTTCTGATTCACCCTCCAGACTTCACCTTCTCCTTCTCCTTATTCTGCTTCTTCTGATTCACCCTCCAGACTTCACCTTCTCCTTCTCGTTATTCTGCTTCTTCTGATTCAACCTCCAGACTTCACCTTCTCCTTCTCCTTCTTCTGCTTCTTCTGATTCACCCTCCAGACTTCACCTTCTCCTTCTCCTTCTTCTGTTTCTTCTGATTCGCCCTCCAGACTTCACCTTCTCCTTCTCCTTCTTCTGCTTCTTCTGATTCACCCTCCTGACTTCACCTTCTCCTTCTCCTTCTTCTACTTCTTCTGATTCACCCTCCTGACTTCACCTTCTCCTTCTCCTTCTTCTCCTTCTTCTGATTCACCCTCCAGACTTCACCTTCTCCTTCTCCTTCTTCTGCTTCTTCTGATTCACCCTCCAGACTTCACCTTCTCATTCTCCTTCTTCTGCTTCTTCTGCTGCGCCCTCCAGACTTCTCCTTCTCCTTCTCCTTCTTCTGCTTCGTCTGCTTCACACTCCAGACTTCACCTTCTCCTTCTCCTTCTTCTGCTTCTTCTGCTGCGCCCTCCAGGCTTCACCTTCTCCTTCTCCTTCTTCTGCTTCTTCTGCTTCACCGTCCTGACTTCACCTTCTCCTTCTCCTTCTTCTACTTCTTCTGCTACACCCCCCTGACTTCACCTGCTCCTTCTCCTTCTTCTGCTTCTTCTGATTCACCCTCCTAAATTCACCTTCTCCTTCTCCTTCTTCTGCTTCTTCTGATTCACCCTCCTGACTTCACCTTCTCCTTCTCCTTCTTCTGCTTCTTCTGATTCACCCTCCAGACTTCACCTTCTCCTTCTCCTTCTTCTGCTTCTTCTGATTCACCCTCCAGACTTCACCTTCTCCTTCTCCTTCTTCTGCTTCTTCTGCTTCACCCTCCAGACTTCACCTTCTCCTTCTCCTTCTTCTGCTTCTTCTGCTTCACCCTCCTGACTTCACCTTCTCCTTCTCCTTCTTCTACTTCTTCTGATTCACCCTCCAGACTTCACCTACTCCTTCTCCTTCTTCTGCTTCTCTTGCTTCACCCTCCAGACTTCACCTTCTCCTTCTCCTTCTTCTACCTCTTCTGATTCACCCTCCAGACTTCACCTTCTCTTTCTCCTTCTTCTGCTTCTTCTGATTCACCCTCCAGACTTCACCTTCTCCTTCTCCTTATTCTGCTTCTTCTGTTTCACCCTCCAGACTTCACCTTCTCCTTCCCGTTATTCTGCTTCTTCTGATTCAACCTCCAGACTTCACCTTCTCCTTCTCCTTCTTCTGCTTCTTCTGATTCACCCTCCAGACTTCACCTTCTCCTTCTCCTTCTTCTGTTTCTTCTGATTCGCCCTCCAGACTTCACCTTCTCCTTCTCCTTCTTCTGCTTCTTCTGATTCACCCTCCTGACTTCACCTTCTCCTTCTCCTTCTTCTACTTCTTCTGATTCACCCTCCTGACTTCACCTTCTCCTTCTCCTTCTTCTCCTTCTTCTGATTCACCCTCCAGACTTCACCTTCTCCTTCTCCTTCTTCTGCTTCTTCTGATTCACCCTCCAGACTTCACCTTCTCATTCTCCTTCTTCTGCTTCTTCTGCTGCGCCCTCCAGACTTCACCTTCTCCTTCTCCTTCTTCTGCTTCGTCTGCTTCACACTCCAGACTTCACCTTCTCCTTCTCCTTCTTCTGCTTCTTCTGCTGCGCCCTCCAGGCTTCACCTTCTCCTTCTCCTTCTTCTGCTTCTTCTGCTTCACCGTCCTGACTTCACCTTCTCCTTCTCCTTCTTCTACTTCTTCTGCTACACCCCCCTTACTTCACCTTCTCCTTCTCCTTCTTCTGCTTCTTCTGATTCACCCTCCAAATTCACCTTCTCCTTCTCCTTCTTCTGCTTCTTCTGATTCACCCTCCTGACTTCACCTTCTCCTTCTCCTTCTTCTGCTTCTTCTGATTCACCCTCCAGACTTCACCTTCTCCTTCTCCTTCTTCTGCTTCTTCTGATTCACCCTCCAGACTTCACCTTCTCCTTCTCCTTCTTCTGCTTCTTCTGCTTCACCCTCCAGACTTCACCTTCTCCTTCTCCTTCTTCTGCTTCTTCTGCTTCACCCTCCTGACTTCACCTTCTCCTTCTCCTTCTTCTACTTCTTCTGATTCACCCTCCAGACTTCACCTTCTCCTTCTCCTTCGTCTACTTCTTCTGATTCACCCTCCAGACTACACCTTCTCCTTCTCCTTCTTCTACTTCTTCTGATTCACCCTCCAGACTTCACCTTCTCCTTCTCCTTCTTCTCTTTCTTCTGATTCACCCTCCAGACTTCATCTTCTCCTTCTCCTTCTTCTACTTCTTCTGATTCACCCTCCAGACTTCACCTTCTCCTTCTCCTTCTTCTACTTCTTCTGATTCACCCTCCAGACTTCATCTTCTCCTTCTCCTTCTTCTGCTTCTTCTGATTCACCCTCCAGACTTCACCTTCTCCTTCTCCTTCTTCTGCTTCTTCTGATTCACCCTCCAGACTTCAACTTCTCCTTCTCCTTCTTCTACTTCTTCTGATTCACCCTCCAGACTTCACCTTCTCCTTCTCCTTCTTCTACTTCTTCTGATTCACCCTCCTGACTTCACCTTCTCCTTCTCCTTCTTCTGCTTGTTCTGCTTCACCCTCCAGACTTCACCTTCTCCTTCTCCTTCTTCTGCTTCTCCTGCTTCACCCTCCAGACTTCACCTTCTCCTTCTCCTTCTTCTGCTTCTTCTGCTGCGCCCTCCAGACTTCACCTTCTCCTTCTCCTTCTTCTGCTTCTTCTCCTTCACCCTTCAGACTTCACCTTCTCCTTCTCCTTCTTCTGCTTCACCCTCCTGACTTCATCTTCTCCTTCTCCTTCTTCCACTTCTTCTGATTCACCCTCCAGACTTCACCTTCTCCTTCTCCTTCGTCTGCTTCTTCTGCTTCACCCTCCAGACTTCACCTTCTCCTTCTCCTTCTTCTGCTTCTTCTGCTGCGCCCTCCAGACTTCACCTTCATCTTCTCCTTCTTCCTCTTCTTCTGCTGCGCCCTCCAGAAATCACCTTCTCCTTCTCCTTCTTCTGCTTCTTCTGCTTCACCCTCCTGACTTCACCTTCTCCTTCTCCTTCTTCTACTTCTTCTGCTTCACCCCCCTGACTTCACCTTCTCCTTCTCCTTCTTCTGCTTCTTCTGATTCACCCTCCTAACTTCACCTTCTCCTTCTCCTTCTTCTGCTTCTTCTGATTCACCCTCCTGACTTCACCTTCTCCATCTCCTTCTTCTGATTCTTCTGATTCACCCTCATGACTTCACCTTCTCCTTCTCCTTCTTCTGCTTCTTCTGATTCACCCTCCAGACTTCACCTTCTCCTTCTCCTTCTTCTGCTTCTTCTGATTCACCCTCCAGACCTCACCTTCTCCTTCTCCTTCTTCTACTTCTTCTGATTCACCCTCCAGACTTCACCTTCTCCTTCTCCTACTTCTGCTTCTTCTGATTCACCCTCCAGTCTTCACCTTCTCCATCTCATTCTTCTGCATCTTCTGCTTCACCCTCCAGACTTCACCTTCTCCTTCTCCTTCTTCTGATTCTTCTGATTCACCCTCCAGACTTCACCTTCTCCTTCTCCTTCTTCTGCTTCTTCTGATTCACCCTCCTGACTTCACCTTCTCCTTCTCCTTCTTCTGCTTCTTCTGATTCACCCTCCAGACTTCACCTTCTCATTCTCCTTCTTCTGCTTCTTCTGCTGCGCCCTCCAGACTTCACCTTCTCCTTCTCCTTCTTCTGCTTCGTCTGCTTCACACTCCAGACTTCACCTTCTCCTTCTCCTTCTTCTGCTTCTTCTGCTGCGCCCTCCAGGCTTCACCTTCTCCTTCTCCTTCTTCTGCTTCTTCTGCTTCACCGTCCTGACTTCACCTTCTCCTTCTCCTTCTTCTACTTCTTCTGCTACACCCCCTGACTTCACCTGCTCCTTCTCCTTCTTCTGCTTCTTCTGATTCACCCTCCAAATTCACCTTCTCCTTCTCCTTCTTCTGCTTCTTCTGATTCACCCTCCTGACTTCACCTTCTCCTTCTCCTTCTTCTGCTTCTTCTGATTCACCCTCCAGACTTCACCTTCTCCTTCTCCTTCTTCTGCTTCTTCTGATTCACCCTCCAGACTTCACCTTCTCCTTCTCCTTCTTCTGCTTCTTCTGCTTCACCCTCCAGACTTCACCTTCTCTTCTCCTTCTTCTGCTTCTTCTGCTTCACCCTCCTGACTTCACCTTCTCCTTCTCCTTCTTCTACTTCTTCTGATTCACCCTCCAGACTTCACCTACTCCTTCTCCTTCTTCTGCTTCTTCTGCTTCACCCTCCAGACTTCACCTTCTCCTTCTCCTTCTTCTGCTTCTTCTGCTTCGCCCTCCAGACTTCACCTTCTCCTTCTCCTTCTTCTGCTTCTTCTGCTTCACTCTCCTGACTTCACCTTCTCCTTCTCCTTCTTCTACTTCTTCTGATTCACCCTCCAGACTTCACCCTCTCCTTCTCCTTCTTCTGCTTCTTCTGCTTCACCCTCCAGACTTCAACTTCTCTTTCTCCTTCTTCTGCTTCTTCTGCTGCGCCCTCCAGACTTCACCTTCTCCTTCTCCTTCTTCTGCTTCTTCTGATTCACCCTCCAGACTTCACCTTCTCCTTCTCCTTCTTCTACTTCTTCTGATCCACCCTCCTGACTTCACCTTCTCCTTCTCCTTCTTCTGCTTCTTCTGCTTCACCCTCCAGACTTCACCTTCTCCTTCTCCTTCTTCTGCTTCTTCTGCTTCACCCACCAGACTTCACCTTCTCCTTCTCCTTCTTCTGCTTCTTCTGCTTCACGCTCCTGACTTCACCTTCTCCTTCTCCTTCTTCCACCTCTTCTGATTCACCCTCCAGACTTCACCTTCTCCTTCTCCTTCTTCTGCTTCTTCTGATTCACCCTCCAGACTTCACCTTCTCCTTCTCCTTATTCTGCTTCTTCTGATTCACCCTCCAGACTTCACCTTCTCCTTCTCGTTATTCTTCTTCTTCTGATTCTACCTCCAGACTTCACCTTCTCCTTCTCCTTCTTCTGCTTCTTCTGATTCACCCTCCAGACTGCACCTTCTCCTTCTCCTTCTTCTACTTCTTCTGATCCACCCTCCTGACTTCACCTTCTCCTCCTCCTTCTTCTGCTTCTTCTGATTCACCCTCCTGGCTTCACCTTCTCCTTCTCCTTCTTCTACTTCTTCTGATTCACCCTCCTGACTTCACCTTCTCCTTCTCCTTCTTCTCCTTCTTCTGCTTCACCCTCCAGACTTCACCTTCTCCTGCTCCTTCTTCTACCTCTCTGATTCACCCTCCAGACTTCACCTTCTCCTTCTCCTTCTTCTGCTTCTTCTGATTCACCCTCCAGACTTCACCTTCTCCTTCTCCTTATTCTGCTTCTTCTGATTCACCCTCCAGACTTCACCTTCTCCTTCTCGTTATTCTGCTTCTTCTGATTCAACCTCCAGACTTCACCTTCTCCTTCTCCTTCTTCTGCTTCTTCTGATTCACACTCCAGACTTCACCTTCTCCTTCTCCTTCTTCTGTTTCTTCTGATTCGCCCTCCAGACTTCACCTTCTCCTTCTCCTTCTTCTGCTTCTTCTGATTCACCCTCCTGACTTCACCTTCTCCTTCTCCTTCTTCTACTTCTTCTGATTCACCCTCCTGACTTCACCTTCTCCTTCTCCTTCTTCTACTTCTTCTGATTCACCCTCCAGACTTCACCTTCTCCTTCTCCTTCTTCTTCTTCTTCTGATTCACCCTCCAGACTTCACCTTCTCATTCTCCTTCTTCTGCTTCTTCTGCTGCGCCCTCCAGGCTTCACCTTCTCCTTCTCCTTCTTCTGCTTCTTCTGCTTCACACTCCAGACTTCACCTTCTCCTTCTCCTTCTTCTGCTTCTTCTGCTGCGCCCTCCAGGCTTCACCTTCTCCTTCTCCTTCTTCTGCTTCTTCTGCTTCACCGTCCTGACTTCACCTTCTCCTTCTCCTTCTTCTGCTTCTCCTGCTTCACCCTCCAGACTTCACCTTCTCCTTCTCCTTCTTCTGCTTCTTCTGCTGCGCCCTCCAGACTTCACCTTCTCCTTCTCCTTCTTCTGCTTCTTCTCCTTCACCCTTCAGACTTCACCTTCTCCTTCTCCTTCTTCTGCTTCACCCTCCTGACTTCATCTTCTCCTTCTCCTTCTTCCACTTCTTCTGATTCACCCTCCAGACTTCACCTTCTCCTTCTCCTTCGTCTGCTTCTTCTGCTTCACCCTCCAGACTTCACCTTCTCCTTCTCCTTCTTCTGCTTCTTCTGCTGCGCCCTCCAGACTTCACCTTCACCTTCTCCTTCTTCCTCTTCTTCTGCTGCGCCCTCCAGAAATCACCTTCTCCTTCTCCTTCTTCTGCTTCTTCTGCTTCACCCTCCTGACTTCACCTTCTCCTTCTCCTTCTTCTACTTCTTCTGCTTCACCCCCCTGACTTCACCTTCTCCTTCTCCTTCTTCTGCTTCTTCTGATTCACCCTCCTAACTTCACCTTCTCCTTCTCCTTCTTCTGCTTCTTCTGATTCACCCTCCTGACTTCACCTTCTCCATCTCCTTCTTCTGATTCTTCTGATTCACCCTCATGACTTCACCTTCTCCTTCTCCTTCTTCTGCTTCTTCTGATTCACCCTCCAGACTTCACCTTCTCCTTCTCCTTCTTCTGCTTCTTCTGATTCACCCTCCAGACCTCACCTTCTCCTTCTCCTTCTTCTACTTCTTCTGATTCACCCTCCAGACTTCACCTTCTCCTTCTCCTACTTCTGCTTCTTCTGATTCACCCTCCAGTCTTCACCTTCTCCATCTCATTCTTCTGCATCTTCTGCTTCACCCTCCAGACTTCACCTTCTCCTTCTCCTTCTTCTGATTCTTCTGATTCACCCTCCAGACTTCACCTTCTCCTTCTCCTTCTTCTGCTTCTTCTGATTCACCCTCCTGACTTCACCTTCTCCTTCTCCTTCTTCTGCTTCTTCTGATTCACCCTCCAGACTTCACCTTCTCATTCTCCTTCTTCTGCTTCTTCTGCTGCGCCCTCCAGACTTCACCTTCTCCTTCTCCTTCTTCTGCTTCTTCTGCTTCACCCTCCAGACTTCACCTTCTCCTTCTCCTTCTTCTGCTTCTTCTGCTTCACCCTCCTGACTTCACCTTCTCCTTCTCCTTCTTCTACTTCTTCTGATTCACCCTCCAGACTTCACCTACTCCTTCTCCTTCTTCTGCTTCTTCTGCTTCACCCTCCAGACTTCACCTTCTCCTTCTCCTTCTTCTGCTTCTTCTGCTTCGCCCTCCAGACTTCACCTTCTCCTTCTCCTTCTTCTGCTTCTTCTGCTTCACTCTCCTGACTTCACCTTCTCCTTCTCCTTCTTCTACTTCTTCTGATTCACCCTCCAGACTTCACCCTCTCCTTCTCCTTCTTCTGCTTCTTCTGCTTCACCCTCCAGACTTCAACTTCTCTTTCTCCTTCTTCTGCTTCTTCTGCTGCGCCCTCCAGACTTCACCTTCTCCTTCTCCTTCTTCTGCTTCTTCTGATTCACCCTCCAGACTTCACCTTCTCCTTCTCCTTCTTCTACTTCTTCTGATCCACCCTCCTGACTTCACCTTCTCCTTCTCCTTCTTCTGCTTCTTCTGCTTCACCCTCCAGACTTCACCTTCTCCTTCTCCTTCTTCTGCTTCTTCTGCTTCACCCACCAGACTTCACCTTCTCCTTCTCCTTCTTCTGCTTCTTCTGCTTCACCCTCCTGACTTCACCTTCTCCTTCTCCTTCTTCCACCTCTTCTGATTCACCCTCCAGACTTCACCTTCTCCTTCTCCTTCTTCTGCTTCTTCTGATTCACCCTCCAGACTTCACCTTCTCCTTCTCCTTATTCTGCTTCTTCTGATTCACCCTCCAGACTTCACCTTCTCCTTCTCGTTATTCTTCTTCTTCTGATTCTACCTCCAGACTTCACCTTCTCCTTCTCCTTCTTCTGCTTCTTCTGATTCACCCTCCAGACTGCACCTTCTCCTTCTCCTTCTTCTACTTCTTCTGATCCACCCTCCTGACTTCACCTTCTCCTCCTCCTTCTTCTGCTTCTTCTGATTCACCCTCCTGGCTTCACCTTCTCCTTCTCCTTCTTCTACTTCTTCTGATTCACCCTCCTGACTTCACCTTCTCCATCTCATTCTTCTGCATCTTCTGCTTCACCCTCCAGACTTCACCTTCTCCTTCTCCTTCTTCTGATTCTTCTGATTCACCCTCCAGACTTCACCTTCTCCTTCTCCTTCTTCTGCTTCTTCTGATTCACCCTCCTGACTTCACCTTCTCCTTCTCCTTCTTCTGCTTCTTCTGATTCACCCTCCAGACTTCACCTTCTCATTCTCCTTCTTCTGCTTCTTCTGCTGCGCCCTCCAGACTTCACCTTCTCCTTCTCCTTCTTCTGCTTCGTCTGCTTCACACTCCAGACTTCACCTTCTCCTTCTCCTTCTTCTGCTTCTTCTGCTGCGCCCTCCAGGCTTCACCTTCTCCTTCTCCTTCTTCTGCTTCTTCTGCTTCACCGTCCTGACTTCACCTTCTCCTTCTCCTTCTTCTACTTCTTCTGCTACACCCCCTGACTTCACCTGCTCCTTCTCCTTCTTCTGCTTCTTCTGATTCACCCTCCAAATTCACCTTCTCCTTCTCCTTCTTCTGCTTCTTCTGATTCACCCTCCTGACTTCACCTTCTCCTTCTCCTTCTTCTGCTTCTTCTGATTCACCCTCCAGACTTCACCTTCTCCTTCTCCTTCTTCTGCTTCTTCTGATTCACCCTCCAGACTTCACCTTCTCCTTCTCCTTCTTCTGCTTCTTCTGCTTCACCCTCCAGACTTCACCTTCTCTTCTCCTTCTTCTGCTTCTTCTGCTTCACCCTCCTGACTTCACCTTCTCCTTCTCCTTCTTCTACTTCTTCTGATTCACCCTCCAGACTTCACCTACTCCTTCTCCTTCTTCTGCTTCTTCTGCTTCACCCTCCAGACTTCACCTTCTCCTTCTCCTTCTTCTGCTTCTTCTGCTTCGCCCTCCAGACTTCACCTTCTCCTTCTCCTTCTTCTGCTTCTTCTGCTTCACTCTCCTGACTTCACCTTCTCCTTCTCCTTCTTCTACTTCTTCTGATTCACCCTCCAGACTTCACCCTCTCCTTCTCCTTCTTCTGCTTCTTCTGCTTCACCCTCCAGACTTCAACTTCTCTTTCTCCTTCTTCTGCTTCTTCTGCTGCGCCCTCCAGACTTCACCTTCTCCTTCTCCTTCTTCTGCTTCTTCTGATTCACCCTCCAGACTTCACCTTCTCCTTCTCCTTCTTCTACTTCTTCTGATCCACCCTCCTGACTTCACCTTCTCCTTCTCCTTCTTCTGCTTCTTCTGCTTCACCCTCCAGACTTCACCTTCTCCTTCTCCTTCTTCTGCTTCTTCTGCTTCACCCACCAGACTTCACCTTCTCCTTCTCCTTCTTCTGCTTCTTCTGCTTCACGCTCCTGACTTCACCTTCTCCTTCTCCTTCTTCCACCTCTTCTGATTCACCCTCCAGACTTCACCTTCTCCTTCTCCTTCTTCTGCTTCTTCTGATTCACCCTCCAGACTTCACCTTCTCCTTCTCCTTATTCTGCTTCTTCTGATTCACCCTCCAGACTTCACCTTCTCCTTCTCGTTATTCTTCTTCTTCTGATTCTACCTCCAGACTTCACCTTCTCCTTCTCCTTCTTCTGCTTCTTCTGATTCACCCTCCAGACTGCACCTTCTCCTTCTCCTTCTTCTACTTCTTCTGATCCACCCTCCTGACTTCACCTTCTCCTCCTCCTTCTTCTGCTTCTTCTGATTCACCCTCCTGGCTTCACCTTCTCCTTCTCCTTCTTCTACTTCTTCTGATTCACCCTCCTGACTTCACCTTCTCCTTCTCCTTCTTCTCCTTCTTCTGCTTCACCCTCCAGACTTCACCTTCTCCTGCTCCTTCTTCTACCTCTCTGATTCACCCTCCAGACTTCACCTTCTCCTTCTCCTTCTTCTGCTTCTTCTGATTCACCCTCCAGACTTCACCTTCTCCTTCTCCTTATTCTGCTTCTTCTGATTCACCCTCCAGACTTCACCTTCTCCTTCTCGTTATTCTGCTTCTTCTGATTCAACCTCCAGACTTCACCTTCTCCTTCTCCTTCTTCTGCTTCTTCTGATTCACCCTCCAGACTTCACCTTCTCCTTCTCCTTCTTCTGTTTCTTCTGATTCGCCCTCCAGACTTCACCTTCTCCTTCTCCTTCTTCTGCTTCTTCTGATTCACCCTCCTGACTTCACCTTCTCCTTCTCCTTCTTCTACTTCTTCTGATTCACCCTCCTGACTTCACCTTCTCCTTCTCCTTCTTCTACTTCTTCTGATTCACCCTCCAGACTTCACCTTCTCCTTCTCCTTCTTCTTCTTCTTCTGATTCACCCTCCAGACTTCACCTTCTCATTCTCCTTCTTCTGCTTCTTCTGCTGCGCCCTCCAGGCTTCACCTTCTCCTTCTCCTTCTTCTGCTTCTTCTGCTTCACACTCCAGACTTCACCTTCTCCTTCTCCTTCTTCTGCTTCTTCTGCTGCGCCCTCCAGGCTTCACCTTCTCCTTCTCCTTCTTCTGCTTCTTCTGCTTCACCGTCCTGACTTCACCTTCTCCTTCTCCTTCTTCTGCTTCTCCTGCTTCACCCTCCAGACTTCACCTTCTCCTTCTCCTTCTTCTGCTTCTTCTGCTGCGCCCTCCAGACTTCACCTTCTCCTTCTCCTTCTTCTGCTTCTTCTCCTTCACCCTTCAGACTTCACCTTCTCCTTCTCCTTCTTCTGCTTCACCCTCCTGACTTCATCTTCTCCTTCTCCTTCTTCCACTTCTTCTGATTCACCCTCCAGACTTCACCTTCTCCTTCTCCTTCGTCTGCTTCTTCTGCTTCACCCTCCAGACTTCACCTTCTCCTTCTCCTTCTTCTGCTTCTTCTGCTGCGCCCTCCAGACTTCACCTTCACCTTCTCCTTCTTCCTCTTCTTCTGCTGCGCCCTCCAGAAATCACCTTCTCCTTCTCCTTCTTCTGCTTCTTCTGCTTCACCCTCCTGACTTCACCTTCTCCTTCTCCTTCTTCTACTTCTTCTGCTTCACCCCCCTGACTTCACCTTCTCCTTCTCCTTCTTCTGCTTCTTCTGATTCACCCTCCTAACTTCACCTTCTCCTTCTCCTTCTTCTGCTTCTTCTGATTCACCCTCCTGACTTCACCTTCTCCATCTCCTTCTTCTGATTCTTCTGATTCACCCTCATGACTTCACCTTCTCCTTCTCCTTCTTCTGCTTCTTCTGATTCACCCTCCAGACTTCACCTTCTCCTTCTCCTTCTTCTGCTTCTTCTGATTCACCCTCCAGACCTCACCTTCTCCTTCTCCTTCTTCTACTTCTTCTGATTCACCCTCCAGACTTCACCTTCTCCTTCTCCTACTTCTGCTTCTTCTGATTCACCCTCCAGTCTTCACCTTCTCCATCTCATTCTTCTGCATCTTCTGCTTCACCCTCCAGACTTCACCTTCTCCTTCTCCTTCTTCTGATTCTTCTGATTCACCCTCCAGACTTCACCTTCTCCTTCTCCTTCTTCTGCTTCTTCTGATTCACCCTCCTGACTTCACCTTCTCCTTCTCCTTCTTCTGCTTCTTCTGATTCACCCTCCAGACTTCACCTTCTCATTCTCCTTCTTCTGCTTCTTCTGCTGCGCCCTCCAGACTTCACCTTCTCCTTCTCCTTCTTCTGCTTCGTCTGCTTCACACTCCAGACTTCACCTTCTCCTTCTCCTTCTTCTGCTTCTTCTGCTGCGCCCTCCAGGCTTCACCTTCTCCTTCTCCTTCTTCTGCTTCTTCTGCTTCACCGTCCTGACTTCACCTTCTCCTTCTCCTTCTTCTACTTCTTCTGCTACACCCCCCTGACTTCACCTGCTCCTTCTCCTTCTTCTGCTTCTTCTGATTCACCCTCCAAATTCACCTTCTCCTTCTCCTTCTTCTGCTTCTTCTGATTCACCCTCCTGACTTCACCTTCTCCTTCTCCTTCTTCTGCTTCTTCTGATTCACCCTCCAGACTTCACCTTCTCCTTCTTCTTCTTCTGCTTCTTCTGATTCACCCTCCAGACTTCACCTTCTCCTTCTCCTTCTTCTGCTTCTTCTGCTTCACCCTCCAGACTTCACCTTCTCCTTCTCCTTCTTCTGCTTCTTCTGCTTCACCCTCCTGACTTCACCTTCTCCTTCTCCTTCTTCTACTCCTTCTGATTCACCCTCCAGACTTCACCTACTCCTTCTCCTTCTTCTGCTTCTTCTGCTTCACCCTCCAGACTTCACCTTCTCCTTCTCCTTCTTCTGCTTCTTCTGCTTCGCCCTCCAGACTTCACCTTCTCCTTCTCCTTCTTCTGCTTCTTCTGCTTCACTCTCCTGACTTCACCTTCTCCTTCTCCTTCTTCTACTTCTTCTGATTCACCCTCCAGACTTCACCCTCTCCTTCTCCTTCTTCTGCTTCTTCTGCTTCACCCTCCAGACTTCAACTTCTCTTTCTCCTTCTTCTGCTTCTTCTGCTGCGCCCTCCAGACTTCACCTTCTCCTTCTCCTTCTTCTGCTTCTTCTGATTCACCCTCCAGACTTCACCTTCTCCTTCTCCTTCTTCTACTTCTTCTGATCCACCCTCCTGACTTCACCTTCTCCTTCTCCTTCTTCTGCTTCTTCTGCTTCACCCTCCAGACTTCACCCTCTCCTTCTCCTTCTTCTGCTTCTTCTGCTTCACCCACCAGACTTCACCTTCTCCTTCTCCTTCTTCTGCTTCTTCTGCTTCACCCTCCTGACTTCACCTTCTCCTTCTCCTTCTTCCACCTCTTCTGATTCACCCTCCAGACTTCACCTTCTCCTTCTCCTTCTTCTGCTTCTTCTGATTCACCCTCCAGACTTCACCTTCTCCTTCTCCTTATTCTGCTTCTTCTGATTCACCCTCCAGACTTCACCTTCTCCTTCTCGTTATTCTTCTTCTTCTGATTCTACCTCCAGACTTCACCTTCTCCTTCTCCTTCTTCTGCTTCTTCTGATTCACCCTCCAGACTGCACCTTCTCCTTCTCCTTCTTCTACTTCTTCTGATCCACCCTCCTGACTTCACCTTCTCCTCCTCCTTCTTCTGCTTCTTCTGATTCACCCTCCTGGCTTCACCTTCTCCTTCTCCTTCTTCTACTTCTTCTGATTCACCCTCCTGACTTCACCTTCTCCTTCTCCTTCTTCTCCTTCTTCTGCTTCACCCTCCAGACTTCACCTTCTCCTGCTCCTTCTTCTACCTCTCTGATTCACCCTCCAGACTTCACCTTCTCCTTCTCCTTCTTCTGCTTCTTCTGATTCACCCTCCAGACTTCACCTTCTCCTTCTCCTTATTCTGCTTCTTCTGATTCACCCTCCAGACTTCACCTTCTCCTTCTCGTTATTCTGCTTCTTCTGATTCAACCTCCAGACTTCACCTTCTCCTTCTCCTTCTTCTGCTTCTTCTGATTCACCCTCCAGACTTCACCTTCTCCTTCTCCTTCTTCTGTTTCTTCTGATTCGCCCTCCAGACTTCACCTTCTCCTTCTCCTTCTTCTGCTTCTTCTGATTCACCCTCCTGACTTCACCTTCTCCTTCTCCTTCTTCTACTTCTTCTGATTCACCCTCCTGACTTCACCTTCTCCTTCTCCTTCTTCTACTTCTTCTGATTCACCCTCCAGACTTCACCTTCTCCTTCTCCTTCTTCTTCTTCTTCTGATTCACCCTCCAGACTTCACCTTCTCATTCTCCTTCTTCTGCTTCTTCTGCTGCGCCCTCCAGGCTTCACCTTCTCCTTCTCCTTCTTCTGCTTCTTCTGCTTCACACTCCAGACTTCACCTTCTCCTTCTCCTTCTTCTGCTTCTTCTGCTGCGCCCTCCAGGCTTCACCTTCTCCTTCTCCTTCTTCTGCTTCTTCTGCTTCACCGTGCTGACTTCACCTTCTCCTTCTCCTTCTTCTACTTCTTCTGCTACACCCCCCTGACTTCACCTGCTCCTTCTCCTTCTTCTGCTTCTTCGATTCACCCTCCTAAATTCACCTTCTCCTTCTCCTTCTTCTGCTTCTTCTGATTCACCCTCCTGACTTCACCTTCTCCTTCTCCTTCTTCTGCTTCTTCTGATTCACCCTCCAGACTTCACCTTCTCCTTCTCCTTCTTCTGCTTCTTCTGATTCACCCTCCAGACTTCACCTTCTCCTTCTCCTTCTTCTGCTTCTTCTGCTTCACCCTCCAGACTTCACTTTCTCCTTCTCCTTCTTCTGCTTCTTCTGCATCACCCTCCTGACTTCACCTTCTCCTTCGACTTCTTCTACTTCTTCTGATTCACCCTCCAGACTTCACCTACTCCTTCTCCTTCTTCTGCTTCTTCTGCTTCACCCTCCAGACTTAACCTTCTCCTTCTCCTTCTTCTGCTTCTTCTGCTTCGCCCTCCAGACTTCACCTTCTCCTTCTCCTTCTTCTGCTTCTTCTGCTTCACTCTCCTGACTTCACCTTCTCCTTCTCCTTCTTCTACTTCTTCTGATTCACCCTCCAGACTTCACCCTCTCCTTCTCCTTCTTCTGCTTCTTCTGCTTCACCCTCCAGACTTCACCTTCTCTTTCTCCTTCTTCTGCTTCTTCTGCTGCGCCTTCCAGACTTCACCTTCTCCTTCTCCTTCTTCTGCTTCTTCTGATTCACCCTCCAGACTTCACCTTCTCCTTCTCCTTCTTCTACTTCTTCTGATCCACCCTCCTGACTTCACCTTCTCCTTCTCCTTCTTCTGCTTCTTCTGCTTCACCCTCCAGACTTCACCTTCTCCTTCTCCTTCTTCTGCTTCTTCTGCTTCACCCACCAGACTTCACCTTCTGCTTCTCCTTCTTCTGCTTCTTCTGCTTCACCCTCCTGACTTCACCTTCTCCTTCTCCTTCTTCTACCTCTTCTGATTCACCCTCCAGACTTCACCTTCTCCTTCTCCTTCTTCTGCTTCTTCTGATTCACCCTCCAGACTTCACCTTCTCCTTCTCCTTATTCTGCTTCTTCTGATTCACCCTCCAGACTTCACCTTCTCCTTCTCGTTATTCTGCTTCTTCTGATTCAACCTCCAGACTTCACCTTCTCCTTCTCCTTCTTCTCCTTCTTCTGCTTCACCCTCCAGACTTCACCTTCTCCTTCTCCTTCTTCTACCTCTTCTGATTCACCCTCCAGACTTCACCTTCTCCTTCTCCTTCTTCTACCTCTTCTGATTCACCCTCCAGACTTCACCTTCTCCTTCTCCTTCTTCTGCTTCTTCTGATTCACCCTCCAGACTTCACCTTCTCCTTCTCCTTATTCTGCTTCTTCTGATTCACCCTCCAGACTTCACCTTCTCCTTCTCGTTATTCTGCTTCTTCTGATTCAACCTCCAGACTTCACCTTCTCCTTCTCCTTCTTCTGCTTCTTCTGATTCACCCTCCAGACTTCACCTTCTCCTTCTCCTTCTTCTGTTTCTTCTGATTCGCCCTCCAGACTTCACCTTCTCCTTCTCCTTCTTCTGCTTCTTCTGATTCACCCTCCTGACTTCACCTTCTCCTTCTCCTTCTTCTACTTCTTCTGATTCACCCTCCTGACTTCCCCTTCTCCTTCTCCTTCTTCTACTTCTTCTGATTCACCCTCCAGACTTCACCTTCTCCTTCTCCTTCTTCTGCTTCTTCTGCTTCACCCTCCAGACTTAACCTTCTCCTTCTCCTTCTTCTGCTTCTTCTGCTTCGCCCTCCAGACTTCACCTTCTCCTTCTCCTTCTTCTGCTTCTTCTGCTTCACTCTCCTGACTTCACCTTCTCCTTCTCCTTCTTCTACTTCTTCTGATTCACCCTCCAGACTTCACCCTCTCCTTCTCCTTCTTCTGCTTCTTCTGCTTCACCCTCCAGACTTCACCTTCTCTTTCTCCTTCTTCTGCTTCTTCTGCTGCGCCTTCCAAACTTCACCTTCTCCTTCTCCTTCTTCTGCTTCTTCTGATTCACCCTCCAGACTTCACCTTCTCCTTCTCCTTCTTCTACTTCTTCTGATCCACCCTCCTGACTTCACCTTCTCCTTCTCCTTCTTCTGCTTCTTCTGCTTCACCCTCCAGACTTCACCTTCTCCTTCTCCTTCTTCTGCTTCTTCTGCTTCACCCACCAGACTTCACCTTCTCCTTCTCCTTCTTCTGCTTCTTCTGCTTCACCCTCCTGACTTCACCTTCTCCTTCTCCTTCTTCTACCTCTTCTGATTCACCCTCCAGACTTCACCTTCTCCTTCTCCTTCTTCTGCTTCTTCTGATTCACCCTCCAGACTTCACCTTCTCCTTCTCCTTATTCTGCTTCTTCTGATTCACCCTCCAGACTTCACCTTCTCCTTCTCGTTATTCTGCTTCTTCTGATTCAACCTCCAGACTTCACCTTCTCCTTCTCCTTCTTCTGCTTCTTCTGATTCACCCTCCTGACTTCACCTTCTCCTTCTCCTTCTTCTCCTTCTTCTGCTTCACCCTCCAGACTTCACCTTCTCCTTCTCCTTCTTCTACCTCTTCTGATTCACCCTCCAGACTTCACCTTCTCCTTCTCCTTCTTCTACTTCTTCTGATTCACCCTCCAGACTTCACCTTCTCCTTCTCCTTCTTCTACTTCTTCTGATTCACCCTCCAGACTTCATCATCTCCTTCTCCTTCTTCTGCATCTTCTGATTCACCCTCCAGACTTCACCTTCTCCTTCTCCTTCTTCTGCTTCTTCTGATCACCCTCCAGACTTCACCTTCTCCTTCTCCTTCTTCTACTTCTTCTGATTCACCCTCCAGACTTCACCTTCTCCTTCTCCTTCTTCTACTTCTTCTGATTCACCCTCCAGTCTTCACATTCTCCTTCTCCTTCTTCTGTTTCTTCTGCTTCAGCCTCCAGACTTCACCTTCTCCTTCTCTTTCTTCTGATTCTTCTGATTCACCCTCCAGACTTCACCTTCTCCTTCTCCTTCTTCTGATTCTTCTGATTCACCCTCCAGACTTCACCTTCTCCTTCTCCTTCTTCTGCTTCTTCTGATTCACCCTCCTGGCTTCACCTTCTCCTTCTCCTTCTTCTACTTCTTCTGATTCACCCTCCTGACTTCACCTTCTCCTTCTCCTTCTTCTCCTTCTTCTGCTTCACCCTCCAGACTTCACCTTCTCCTTCTCCTTCTTCTACCTCTTCTGATTCACCCTCCAGACTTCACCTTCTCCTTCTCCTTCTTCTGCTTCTTCTGATTCACCCTCCAGACTTCACCTTCTCCTTCTCCTTATTCTGCTTCTTCTGATTCACCCTCCAGACTTCACCTTCTCCTTCTCGTTATTCTGCTTCTTCTGATTCAACCTCCAGACTTCACCTTCTCCTTCTCCTTCTTCTGCTTCTTCTGATTCACCCTCCAGACTTCACCTTCTCCTTCTCGTTATTCTGCTTCTTCTGATTCAACCTCCAGACTTCACCTTTTCCTTCTCCTTCTTCTGCTTCTTCTGATTCACACTCCAGACTTCACCTTCTCCTTCTCCTTCTTCTGCTTCTTCTGATTCACCCTCCAGACTTCACCTTCTCCTTCTCCTTCTTCTACTTCTTCTGATTCACCCTCCAGACTTCACCTTCTCCTTCTCTTTCTTCTGCTTCTTCTGATTCACCCTCCAGACTTCACCTTCTCCTTCTCCTTCTTCTGCTTCTTCTGCTTCACCCTCCAGACTTCACCTTCTCCTTCTCCTTCTTCTGCTTCTTCTGCTTCACCCTCCTGACTTCACCTTCTCCTTCTCCTTCTTCTACTTCTTCTGATTCACCCTCCTGACTTCACCTTCTCCTTCTCCTTCTTCTACTTCTTCTGGTTCACCCTCCAGACTTCACCTTCTCCTTCTCCTTCTTCTACTTCTTCTGATTCACCCTCCAGACTTCACCTTCTCCTTCTCCTTCTTCTACTTCTTCTGATTCACCCTCCAGACTTCACCTTCTCCTTCTCCTTCTTCTACTTCTTCTGATTCATCCTCCAGACTTCACCTTCTCCTTCTCCTTCTTCTGCTTCTTCTGATTCACCCTCCAGACTTCACCTTCTCCTTCTCCTTATTCTGCTTCTTCTGATTCACCCTCCAGACTTCACCTTCTCCTTCTCCTTCTTCTGCTTCTTCTGATTCACCCTCCAGACTTCACCTTCTCCTTCTCCTTCTTCTGCTTCTTCTGATTCACCCTCCAGACTTCACCTTCTCCTTCTCCTTCTTCTACTTCTTCTGATTCACCCTCCAGACTTCATCTTCTCTTCTCCTTCTTCTGCTTCTTCTGATTCACCCTCCAGACTTCACCTTCTCCTTCTCCTTCGTCTACTTCTTCTGATTCACCCTCCAGACTACACCTTCTCCTTCTCCTTCTTCTACTTCTTCTGATTCACCCTCCAGACTTCACCTTCTCCTTCTCCTTCTTCTGTTTCTTCTGATTCACTCTTCAGACTTCACCTTCTCCTTCTCCTTCTTCTACTTCTTCTGATTCACCCTCCAGACTTCACCTTCTCCTTCTCCTTCTTCTACTTCTTCTGATTCACCCTCCAGACTTCATCTTCTCCTTCTCCTTCTTTTGCTTCTTCTGATTCACCCTCCAGACTTCACCTTCTCCTTCTCCTTCTTCTACTTCTTCTGATTCACCCTCCAGACTTCACCTTCTCCTTCTCCTTCTTCTACTTCTTCTGATTCACCCTCCAGTCTTCACATTCTCCTTCTCCTTCTTCTGTTTCTTCTGCTTCAGCCTCCAGACTTCACCTTCTCCTTCTCTTTCTTCTGATTCTTCTGATTCACCCTCCAGACTTCACCTTCTCCTTCTCCTTCTTCTGGTTCTTCTGATTCACCCTCCAGACTTCACCTTCTCCTTCTCCTTCTTCTGCTTCTTCTGATTCACCCTCCTGGCTTCACCTTCTCCTTCTCCTTCTTCTACTTCTTCTGATTCACCCTCCTGACTTCACCTTCTCCTTCTCCTTCTTCTCCTTCTTCTGCTTCACCCTCCAGACTTCACCTTCTCCTTCTCCTTCTTCTACCTCTTCTGATTCACCCTCCAGACTTCACCTTCTCCTTCTCCTTCTTCTGCTTCTTCTGATTCACCCTCCAGACTTCACCTTCTCCTTCTCCTTATTCTGCTTCTTCTGATTCACCCTCCAGACTTCACCTTCTCCTTCTCGTTATTCTGCTTCTTCTGATTCAACCTCCAGACTTCACCTTCTCCTTCTCCTTCTTCTGCTTCTTCTGATTCACCCTCCAGACTTCACCTTCTCCTTCTCCTTCTTCTGTTTCTTCTGATTCGCCCTCCAGACTTCACCTTCTCCTTCTCCTTCTTCTGCTTCTTCTGATTCACCCTCCTGACTTCACCTTCTCCTTCTCCTTCTTCTACTTCTTCTGATTCACCCTCCTGACTTCACCTTCTCCTTCTCCTTCTTCTCCTTCTTCTGATTCACCCTCCAGACTTCACCTTCTCCTTCTCCTTCTTCTGCTTCTTCTGATTCACCCTCCAGACTTCACCTTCTCATTCTCCTTCTTCTGCTTCTTCTGCTGCGCCCTCCAGACTTCACCTTCTCCTTCTCCTTCTTCTGCTTCGTCTGCTTCACACTCCAGACTTCACCTTCTCCTTCTCCTTCTTCTGCTTCTTCTGCTGCGCCCTCCAGGCTTCACCTTCTCCTTCTCCTTCTTCTGCTTCTTCTGCTTCACCGTCCTGACTTCACCTTCTCCTTCTCCTTCTTCTACTTCTTCTGCTACACCCCCCTGACTTCACCTGCTCCTTCTCCTTCTTCTGCTTCTTCTGATTCACCCTCCTAAATTCACCTTCTCCTTCTCCTTCTTCTGCTTCTTCTGATTCACCCTCCTGACTTCACCTTCTCCTTCTCCTTCTTCTGCTTCTTCTGATTCACCCTCCAGACTTCACCTTCTCCTTCTCCTTCTTCTGCTTCTTCTGATTCACCCTCCAGACTTCACCTTCTCCTTCTCCTTCTTCTGCTTCTTCTGCTTCACCCTCCAGACTTCACCTTCTCCTTCTCCTTCTTCTGCTTCTTCTGCTTCACCCTCCTGACTTCACCTTCTCCTTCTCCTTCTTCTACTTCTTCTGATTCACCCTCCAGACTTCACCTACTCCTTCTCCTTCTTCTGCTTCTCTTGCTTCACCCTCCAGACTTCACCTTCTCCTTCTCCTTCTTCTACCTCTTCTGATTCACCCTCCAGACTTCACCTTCTCTTTCTCCTTCTTCTGCTTCTTCTGATTCACCCTCCAGACTTCACCTTCTCCTTCTCCTTATTCTGCTTCTTCTGATTCACCCTCCAGACTTCACCTTCTCCTTCTCGTTATTCTGCTTGTTCTGATTCAACCTCCAGACTTCACCTTCTCCTTCTCCTTCTTCTGCTTCTTCTGATTCACCCTCCAGACTTCACCTTCTCCTTCTCCTTCTTCTGTTTCTTCTGATTCGCCCTCCAGACTTCACCTTCTCCTTCTCCTTCTTCTGCTTCTTCTGATTCACCCTCCTGACTTCACCTTCTCCTTCTCCTTCTTCTACTTCTTCTGATTCACCCTCCTGACTTCACCTTCTCCTTCTCCTTCTTCTCCTTCTTCTGATTCACCCTCCAGACTTCACCTTCTCCTTCTCCTTCTTCTGCTTCTTCTGATTCACCCTCCAGACTTCACCTTCTCATTCTCCTTCTTCTGCTTCTTCTGCTGCGCCCTCCAGACTTCACCTTCTCCTTCTCCTTCTTCTGCTTCGTCTGCTTCACACTCCAGACTTCACCTTCTCCTTCTCCTTCTTCTGCTTCTTCTGCTGCGCCCTCCAGGCTTCACCTTCTCCTTCTCCTTCTTCTGCTTCTTCTGCTTCACCGTCCTGACTTCACCTTCTCCTTCTCCTTCTTCTACTTCTTCTGCTACACCCCCCTGACTTCACCTGCTCCTTCTCCTTCTTCTGCTTCTTCTGATTCACCCTCCAAATTCACCTTCTCCTTCTCCTTCTTCTGCTTCTTCTGATTCACCCTCCTGACTTCACCTTCTCCTTCTCCTTCTTCTGCTTCTTCTGATTCACCCTCCAGACTTCACCTTCTCCTTCTCCTTCTTCTGCTTCTTCTGATTCACCCTCCAGACTTCACCTTCTCCTTCTCCTTCTTCTGCTTCTTCTGCTTCACCCTCCAGACTTCACCTTCTCCTTCTCCTTCTTCTGCTTCTTCTGCTTCACCCTCCTGACTTCACCTTCTCCTTCTCCTTCTTCTACTTCTTCTGATTCACCCTCCAGACTTCACCTACTCCTTCTCCTTCTTCTGCTTCTTCTGCTTCACCCTCCAGACTTCACCTTCTCCTTCTCCTTCTTCTGCTTCTTCTGCTTCGCCCTCCAGACTTCACCTTCTCCTTCTCCTTCTTCTGCTTCTTCTGCTTCACTCTCCTGACTTCACCTTCTCCTTCTCCTTCTTCTACTTCTTCTGATTCTCCCTCCAGACTTCACCCTCTCCTTCTCCTTCTTCTGCTTCTTCTGCTTCACCCTCCAGACTTCAACTTCTCTTTCTCCTTCTTCTGCTTCTTCTGCTGCGCCCTCCAGACTTCACCTTCTCCTTCTCCTTCTTCTGCTTCTTCTGATTCACCCTCCAGACTTCACCTTCTCCTTCTCCTTCTTCTACTTCTTCTGATCCACCCTCCTGACTTCACCTTCTCCTTCTCCTTCTTCTGCTTCTTCTGCTTCACCCTCCAGACTTCACCTTCTCCTTCTCCTTCTTCTGCTTCTTCTGCTTCACCCACCAGACTTCACCTTCTCCTTCTCCTTCTTCTGCTTCTTCTGCTTCACCCTCCTGACTTCACCTTCTCCTTCTCCTTCTTCCACCTCTTCTGATTCACCCTCCAGACTTCACCTTCTCCTTCTCCTTCTTCTGCTTCTTCTGATTCACCCTCCAGACTTCACCTTCTCCTTCTCCTTATTCTGCTTCTTCTGATTCACCCTCCAGACTTCACCTTCTCCTTCTCGTTATTCTGCTTCTTCTGATTCAACCTCCAGACTTCACCTTCTCCTTCTCCTTCTTCTGCTTCTTCTGATTCACCCTCCAGACTGCACCTTCTCCTTCTCCTTCTTCTACTTCTTCTGATCCACCCTCCTGACTTCACCTTCTCCTTCTCCTTCTTCTGCTTCTTCTGATTCACCCTCCTGGCTTCACCTTCTCCTTCTCCTTCTTCTACTTCTTCTGATTCACCCTCCTGACTTCACCTTCTCCTTCTCCTTCTTCTCCTTCTTCTGCTTCACCCTCCAGACTTCACCTTCTCCTGCTCCTTCTTCTACCTCTTCTGATTCACCCTCCAGACTTCACCTTCTCCTTCTCCTTCTTCTGCTTCTTCTGATTCACCCTCCAGACTTCACCTTCTCCTTCTCCTTATTCTGCTTCTTCTGATTCACCCTCCAGACTTCACCTTCTCCTTCTCGTTATTCTGCTTCTTCTGATTCAACCTCCAGACTTCACCTTCTCCTTCTCCTTCTTCTGCTTCTTCTGATTCACCCTCCAGACTTCACCTTCTCCTTCTCCTTCTTCTGTTTCTTCTGATTCGCCCTCCAGACATCACCTTCTCCTTCTCCTTCTTCTGCTTCTTCTGATTCACCCTCCTGACTTCACCTTCTCCTTCTCCTTCTTCTACTTCTTCTGATTCACCCTCCTGACTTCACCTTCTCCTTCTCCTTCTTCTACTTCTTCTGATTCACCCTCCAGACTTCACCTTCTCCTTCTCCTTCTTCTTCTTCTTCTGATTCACCCTCCAGACTTCACCTTCTCATTCTCCTTCTTCTGCTTCTTCTGCTGCGCCCTCCAGGCTTCACCTTCTCCTTCTCCTTCTTCTGCTTCTTCTGCTTCACACTCCAGACTTCACCTTCTCCTTCTCCTTCTTCTGCTTCTTCTGCTGCGCCCTCCAGGCTTCACCTTCTCCTTCTCCTTCTTCTGCTTCTTCTGCTTCACCGTCCTGACTTCACCTTCTCCTTCTCCTTCTTCTACTTCTTCTGCTACACCCCCCTGACTTCACCTGCTCCTTCTCCTTCTTCTGCTTCTTCGATTCACCCTCCTAAATTCACCTTCTCCTTCTCCTTCTTCTGCTTCTTCTGATTCACCCTCCTGACTTCACCTTCTCCTTCTCCTTCTTCTGCTTCTTCTGATTCACCCTCCAGACTTCACCTTCTCCTTCTCCTTCTTCTGCTTCTTCTGATTCACCCTCCAGACTTCACCTTCTCCTTCTCCTTCTTCTGCTTCTTCTGCTTCACCCTCCAGACTTCACCTTCTCCTTCTCCTTCTTCTGCTTCTTCTGCTTCACCCTCCTGACTTCACCTTCTCCTTCTACTTCTTCTACTTCTTCTGATTCACCCTCCAGACTTCACCTACTCCTTCTCCTTCTTCTGCTTCTTCTGCTTCACCCTCCAGACTTAACCTTCTCCTTCTCCTTCTTCTGCTTCGCCCTCCAGACTTCACCTTCTCCTTCTCCTTCTTCTGCTTCTTCTGCTTCACTCTCCTGACTTCACCTTCTCCTTCTCCTTCTTCTACTTCTTCTGATTCACCCTCCAGACTTCACCCTCTCCTTCTCCTTCTTCTGCTTCTTCTGCTTCACCCTCCAGACTTCACCTTCTCTTTCTCCTTCTTCTGCTTCTTCTGCTGCGCCTTCCAGACTTCACCTTCTCCTTCTCCTTCTTCTGCTTCTTCTGATTCACCCTCCAGGCTTCACCTTCTCCTTCTCCTTCTTCTACTTCTTCTGATCCACCCTCCTGACTTCACCTTCTCCTTCTCCTTCTTCTGCTTCTTCTGCTTCACCCTCCAGACTTCACCTTCTCCTTCTCCTTCTTCTGCTTCTTCTGCTTCACCCACCAGACTTCACCTTCTGCTTCTCCTTCTTCTGCTTCTTCTGCTTCACCCTCCTGACTTCACCTTCTCCTTCTCCTTCTTCTACCTCTTCTGATTCACCCTCCAGACTTCACCTTCTCCTTCTCCTTCTTCTGCTTCTTCTGATTCACCCTCCAGACTTCACCTTCTCCTTCTCCTTATTCTGCTTCTTCTGATTCACCCTCCAGACTTCACCTTCTCCTTCTCGTTATTCTGCTTCTTCTGATTCAACCTCCAGACTTCACCTTCTCCTTCTCCTTCTTCTGCTTCTTCTGATTCACCCTCCTGACTTCACCTTCTCCTTCTCCTTCTTCTCCTTCTTCTGCTTCACCCTCCAGACTTCACCTTCTCCTTCTCCTTCTTCTACCTCTTCTGATTCACCCTCCAGACTTCACCTTCTCCTTCTCCTTCTTCTACTTCTTCTGATTCACCCTCCAGACTTCACCTTCTCCTTCTCCTTCTTCTACTTCTTCTGATGCACCCTCCAGACTTCATCATCTCCTTCTCCTTCTTCTGCATCTTCTGATTCACCCTCCAGACTTCACCTTCTCCTTCTCCTTCTTCTGCTTCTTCTGATTCACCCTCCAGACTTCACCTTCTCCTTCTCCTTCTTCTACTTCTTCTGATTCACCCTCCAGACTTCACCTTCTCCTTCTCCTTCTTCTACTTCTTCTGATTCACCCTCCAGTCTTCACATTCTCCTTCTCCTTCTTCTGTTTCTTCTGCTTCAGCCTCCAGACTTCACCTTCTCCTTCTCTTTCTTCTGATTCTTCTGATTCACCCTCCAGACTTCACCTTCTCCTTCTCCTTCTTCTGATTCTTCTGATTCACCCTCCAGACTTCACCTTCTCCTTCTCCTTCTTCTGCTTCTTCTGATTCACCCTCCTGGCTTCACCTTCTCCTTCTCCTTCTTCTACTTCTTCTGATTCACCCTCCTGACTTCACCTTCTCCTTCTCCTTCTTCTCCTTCTTCTGCTTCACCCTCCAGACTTCACCTTCTCCTTCTCCTTCTCCTTCTTCTGCTTCTTCTGATTCACCCTCCAGACTTCACCTTCTCCTTCTCCTTCTTCTACTTCTTCTGATTCACCCTCCAGACTTCACCTTCTCCTTCTCCTTCTTCTGGTTCTTCTGATTCACCCTCCAGACTTCACCTTCTCCTTCTCCTTCTTCTGCTTCTTCTGATTCACCCTCCTGGCTTCACCTTCTCCTTCTCCTTCTTCTACTTCTTCTGATTCACCCTCCTGACTTCACCTTCTCCTTCTCCTTCTTCTCCTTCTTCTGCTTCACCCTCCAGACTTCACCTTCTCCTTCTCCTTCTTCTACCTCTTCTGATTCACCCTCCAGACTTCACCTTCTCCTTCTCCTTCTTCTGCTTCTTCTGATTCACCCTCCAGACTTCACCTTCTCCTTCTCCTTATTCTGCTTCTTCTGATTCACCCTCCAGACTTCACCTTCTCCTTCTCGTTATTCTGCTTCTTCTGATTCAACCTCCAGACTTCACCTTCTCCTTCTCCTTCTTCTGCTTCTTCTGATTCACCCTCCAGACTTCACCTTCTCCTTCTCCTTCTTCTGTTTCTTCTGATTCGCCCTCCAGACTTCACCTTCTCCTTCTCCTTCTTCTGCTTCTTCTGATTCACCCTCCTGACTTCACCTTCTCCTTCTCCTTCTTCTACTTCTTCTGATTCACCCTCCTGACTTCACCTTCTCCTTCTCCTTCTTCTCCTTCTTCTGATTCACCCTCCAGACTTCACCTTCTCCTTCTCCTTCTTCTGCTTCTTCTGATTCACCCTCCAGACTTCACCTTCTCATTCTCCTTCTTCTGCTTCTTCTGCTGCGCCCTCCAGACTTCACCTTCTCCTTCTCCTTCTTCTGCTTCGTCTGCTTCACACTCCAGACTTCACCTTCTCCTTCTCCTTCTTCTGCTTCTTCTGCTGCGCCCTCCAGGCTTCACCTTCTCCTTCTCCTTCTTCTGCTTCTTCTGCTTCACCGTCCTGACTTCACCTTCTCCTTCTCCTTCTTCTACTTCTTCTGCTACACCCCCCTGACTTCACCTGCTCCTTCTCCTTCTTCTGCTTCTTCTGATTCACCCTCCTAAATTCACCTTCTCCTTCTCCTTCTTCTGCTTCTTCTGATTCACCCTCCTGACTTCACCTTCTCCTTCTCCTTCTTCTGCTTCTTCTGATTCACCCTCCAGACTTCACCTTCTCCTTCTCCTTCTTCTGCTTCTTCTGATTCACCCTCCAGACTTCACCTTCTCCTTCTCCTTCTTCTGCTTCTTCTGCTTCACCCTCCAGACTTCACCTTCTCCTTCTCCTTCTTCTGCTTCTTCTGCTTCACCCTCCTGACTTCACCTTCTCCTTCTCCTTCTTCTACTTCTTCTGATTCACCCTCCAGACTTCACCTACTCCTTCTCCTTCTTCTGCTTCTCTTGCTTCACCCTCCAGACTTCACCTTCTCCTTCTCCTTCTTCTACCTCGTCTGATTCACCCTCCAGACTTCACCTTCTCTTTCTCCTTCTTCTGCTTCTTCTGATTCACCCTCCAGACTTCACCTTCTCCTTCTCCTTATTCTGCTTCTTCTGATTCACCCTCCAGACTTCACCTTCTCCTTCTCGTTATTCTGCTTCTTCTGATTCAACCTCCAGACTTCACCTTCTCCTTCTCCTTCTTCTGCTTCTTCTGATTCACCCTCCAGACTTCACCTTCTCCTTCTCCTTCTTCTGTTTCTTCTGATTCGCCCTCCAGACTTCACCTTCTCCTTCTCCTTCTTCTGCTTCTTCTGATTCACCCTCCTGACTTCACCTTCTCCTTCTCCTTCTTCTACTTCTTCTGATTCACCCTCCTGACTTCACCTTCTCCTTCTCCTTCTTCTCCTTCTTCTGATTCACCCTCCAGACTTCACCTTCTCCTTCTCCTTCTTCTGCTTCTTCTGATTCACCCTCCAGACTTCACCTTCTCATTCTCCTTCTTCTGCTTCTTCTGCTGCGCCCTCCAGACTTCATCTTCTCCTTCTCCTTCTTCTGCTTCGTCTGCTTCACACTCCAGACTTCACCTTCTCCTTCTCCTTCTTCTGCTTCTTCTGCTGCGCCCTCCAGGCTTCACCTTCTCCTTCTCCTTCTTCTGCTTCTTCTGCTTCACCGTCCTGACTTCACCTTCTCCTTCTCCTTCTTCTACTTCTTCTGCTACACCCCCCTGACTTCACCTGCTCCTTCTCCTTCTTCTGCTTCTTCTGATTCACCCTCCAAATTCACCTTCTCCTTCTCCTTCTTCTGCTTCTTCTGATTCACCCTCCTGACTTCACCTTCTCCTTCTCCTTCTTCTGCTTCTTCTGATTCACCCTCCAGACTTCACCTTCTCCTTCTCCTTCTTCTGCTTCTTCTGATTCACCCTCCAGACTTCACCTTCTCCTTCTCCTTCTTCTGCTTCTTCTGCTTCACCCTCCAGTTTCACCTTCTCCTTCTCCTTCTTCTGCTTCTTCTGCTTCACCCTCCTGACTTCACCTTCTCCTTCTCCTTCTTCTACTTCTTCTGATTCACCCTCCAGACTTCACCTACTCCTTCTCCTTCTTCAGCTTCTTCTGCTTCACCCTCCAGACTTCACCTTCTCCTTCTCCTTCTTCTGCTTCTTCTGCTTCGCCCTCCAGACTTCACCTTCTCCTTCTCCTTCTTCTGCTTCTTCTGCTTCACCCTCCAGACTTCAACTTCTCTTTCTCCTTCTTCTGCTTCTTCTGCTGCGCCCTCCAGACTTCACCTTCTCCTTCTCCTTCTTCTGCTTCTTCTGATTCACCCTCCAGACTTCACCTTCTCCTTCTCCTTCTTCTACTTCTTCTGATCCACCCTCCTGACTTCACCTTCTCCTTCTCCTTCTTCTGCTTCTTCTGCTTCACCCTCCAGACTTCACCTTCTCCTTCTCCTTCTTCTGCTTCTTCTGCTTCACCCACCAGACTTCACCTTCTCCTTCTCCTTATTCTGCTTCTTCTGCTTCACCCTCCTGACTTCACTTTCTCCTTCTCCTTCTTCCACCTCTTCTGATTCACCCTCCAGACTTCACCTTCTCCTTCTCCTTCTTCTGCTTCTTCTGATTCACCCTCCAGACTTCACCTTCTCCTTCTCCTTATTCTGCTTCTTCTGATTCACCCTCCAGACTTCACCTTCTCCTTCTCGTTATTCTGCTTCTTCTGATTCAACCTCCAGACTTCACCTTCTCCTTCTCCTTCTTCTGCTTCTTCTGATTCACCCTCCAGACTGCACCTTCTCCTTCTCCTTCTTCTACTTCTTCTGATCCACCCTCCTGACTTCACCTTCTCCTTCTCCTTCTTCTGCTTCTTCTGATTCACCCTCCTGGCTTCACCTTCTCCTTCTCCTTCTTCTACTTCTTCTGATTCACCCTCCTGACTTCACCTTCTCCTTCTCCTTCTTCTCCTTCTTCTGCTTCACCCTCCAGACTTCACCTTCTCCTGCTCCTTCTTCTACCTCTTCTGATTCACCCTCCAGACTTCACCTTCTCCTTCTCCTTCTTCTGCTTCTTCTGATTCACCCTCCAGACTTCACCTTCTCCTTCTCCTTATTCTGCTTCTTCTGATTCACCCTCCAGACTTCACCTTCTCCTTCTCGTTATTCTGCTTCTTCTGATTCAACCTCCAGACTTCACCTTCTCCTTCTCCTTCTTCTGCTTCTTCTGATTCACCCTCCAGACTTCACCTTCTCCTTCTCCTTCTTCTGTTTCTTCTGATTCGCCCTCCAGACTTCACCTTCTCCTTCTCCTTCTTCTGCTTCTTCTGATTCACCCTCCTGACTTCACCTTCTCCTTCTCCTTCTTCTACTTCTTCTGATTCACCCTCCTGACTTCACCTTCTCCTTCTCCTTCTTCTACTTCTTCTGATTCACCCTCCAGACTTCACCTTCTCCTTCTCCTTCTTCTTCTTCTTCTGATTCACCCTCCAGACTTCACCTTCTCATTCTCCTTCTTCTGCTTCTTCTGCTGCGCCCTCCAGGCTTCACCTTCTCCTTCTCCTTCTTCTGCTTCTTCTGCTTCACACTCCAGACTTCACCTTCTCCTTCTCCTTCTTCTGCTTCTTCTGCTGCGCCCTCCAGGCTTCACCTTCTCCTTCTCCTTCTTCTGCTTCTTCTGCTTCACCGTCCTGACTTCACCTTCTCCTTCTCCTTCTTCTACTTCTTCTGCTACACCCCCCTGACTTCACCTGCTCCTTCTCCTTCTTCTGCTTCTTCGATTCACCCTCCTAAATTCACCTTCTCCTTCTCCTTCTTCTGCTTCTTCTGATTCACCCTCCTGACTTCACCTTCTCCTTCTCCTTCTTCTGCTTCTTCTGATTCACCCTCCAGACTACACCTTCTCCTTCTCCTTCTTCTGCTTCTTCTGATTCACCCTCCAGACTTCACCTTCTCCTTCTCCTTCTTCTGCTTCTTCTGCTTCACCCTCCAGACTTCACCTTCTCCTTCTCCTTCTTCTGCTTCTTCTGCTTCACCCTCCTGACTTCACCTTCTCCTTCTACTTCTTCTACTTCTTCTGATTCACCCTCCAGACTTCACCTACTCCTTCTCCTTCTTCTGCTTCTTCTGCTTCACCCTCCAGACTTAACCTTCTCCTTCTCCTTCTTCTGCTTCTTCTGCTTCGCCCTCCAGACTTCACCTTCTCCTTCTCCTTCTTCTGCTTCTTCTGCTTCACCCTCCAGACTTCACCTTCTCTTTCTCCTTCTTCTGCTTCTTCTGCTGCGCCTTCCAGACTTCACCTTCTCCTTCTCCTTCTTCTGCTTCTTCTGATTCACCCTCCAGACTTCACCTTCTCCTTCTCCTTCTTCTACTTCTTCTGATCCACCCTCCTGACTTCACCTTCTCCTTCTCCTTCTTCTGCTTCTTCTGCTTCACCCTCCAGACTTCACCTTCTCCTTCTCCTTCTTCTGCTTCTTCTGCTTCACCCACCAAATTCACCTTCTGCTTCTCCTTCTTCTGCTTCTTCTGCTTCACCCTCCTGACTTCACCTTCTCCTTCTCCTTCTTCTACCTCTTCTGATTCACCCTCCAGACTTCACCTTCTCCTTCTCCTTCTTCTGCTTCTTCTGATTCACCCTCCAGACTTCACCTTCTCCTTCTCCTTATTCTGCTTCTTCTGATTCACCCTCCAGACTTCACCTTCTCCTTCTCGTTATTCTGCTTCTTCTGATTCAACCCCCCTGACTTCACCTGCTCCTTCTCCTTCTTCTGCTTCTTCGATTCACCCTCCTAAATTCACCTTCTCCTTCTCCTTCTTCTGCTTCTTCTGATTCACCCTCCTGACTTCACCTTCTCCTTCTCCTTCTTCTGCTTCTTCTGATTCACCCTCCAGACTTCACCTTCTCCTTCTCCTTCTTCTGCTTCTTCTGATTCACCCTCCAGACTTCACCTTCTCCTTCTCCTTCTTCTGCTTCTTCTGCTTCACCCTCCAGACTTCACCTTCTCCTTCTCCTTCTTCTGCTTCTTCTGCTTCACCCTCCTGACTTCACCTTCTCCTTCTACTTCTTCTACTTCTTCTGATTCACCCTCCAGACTTCACCTACTCCTTCTCCTTCTTCTGCTTCTTCTGCTTCACCCTCCAGACTTAACCTTCTCCTTCTCCTTCTTCTGCTTCTTCTGCTTCGCCCTCCAGACTTCACCTTCTCCTTCTCCTTCTTCTGCTTCTTCTGCTTCACCCTCCAGACTTCACCTTCTCTTTCTCCTTCTTCTGCTTCTTCTGCTGCGCCTTCCAGACTTCACCTTCTCCTTCTCCTTCTTCTGCTTCTTCTGATTCACCCTCCAGACTTCACCTTCTCCTTCTCCTTCTTCTACTTCTTCTGATCCACCCTCCTGACTTCACCTTCTCCTTCTCCTTCTTCTGCTTCTTCTGCTTCACCCTCCAGACTTCACCTTCTCCTTCTCCTTCTTCTGCTTCTTCTGCTTCACCCACCAGACTTCACCTTCTGCTTCTCCTTCTTCTGCTTCTTCTGCTTCACCCTCCTGACTTCACCTTCTCCTTCTCCTTCTTCTACCTCTTCTGATTCACCCTCCAGACTTCACCTTCTCCTTCTCCTTCTTCTGCTTCTTCTGATTCACCCTCCAGACTTCACCTTCTCCTTCTCCTTATTCTGCTTCTTCTGATTCACCCTCCAGACTTCACCTTCTCCTTCTCGTTATTCTGCTTCTTCTGATTCAACCTCCAGACTTCACCTTCTCCTTCTCCTTCTTCTGCTTCTTCTGATTCACCCTCCTGACTTCATCATCTCCTTCTCCTTCTTCAGCATCTTCTGATTCACCCTCCAGACTTCACCTTCTCCTTCTCCTTCTTCTGCTTCTTCTGATTCACCCTCCAGACTTCACCTTCTCCTTCTCCTTCTTCTACCTCTTCTGATTCACCCTCCAGACTTCACCTTCTCCTTCTCCTTCTTCTACTTCTTCTGATTCACCCTCCAGACTTCACCTTCTCCTTCTCCTTCTTCTACTTCTTCTGATGCACCCTCCAGACTTCATCATCTCCTTCTCCTTCTTCTGCATCTTCTGATTCACCCTCCAGACTTCACCTTCTCCTTCTCCTTCTTCTGCTTCTTCTGATTCACCCTCCAGACTTCACCTTCTCCTTCTCCTTCTTCTACTTCTTCTGATTCACCCTCCAGACTTCACCTTCTCCTTCTCCTTCTTCTACTTCTTCTGATTCACCCTCCAGTCTTCACATTCTCCTTCTCCTTCTTCTGTTTCTTCTGCTTCAGCCTCCAGACTTCACCTTCTCCTTCTCTTTCTTCTGATTCTTCTGATTCACCCTCCAGACTTCACCTTCTCCTTCTCCTTCTTCTGATTCTTCTGATTCACCCTCCAGACTTCACCTTCTCCTGCTCCTTCTTCTGCTTCTTCTGATTCACCCTCCTGGCTTCACCTTCTCCTTCTCCTTCTTCTACTTCTTCTGATTCACCCTCCTGACTTCACCTTCTCCTTCTCCTTCTTCTCCTTCTTCTGCTTCACCCTCCAGACTTCACCTTCTCCTTCTCCTTCTTCTACCTCTTCTGATTCACCCTCCAGACTTCACCTTCTCCTTCTCCTTCTTCTGCTTCTTCTGATTCACCCTCCAGACTTCACCTTCTCCTTCTCCTTATTCTGCTTCTTCTGATTCACCCTCCAGACTTCACCTTCTCCTTCTCGTTATTCTGCTTCTTCTGATTCAACCTCCAGACTTCACCTTCTCCTTCTCCTTCTTCTGCTTCTTCTGATTCACCCTCCAGACTTCACCTTCTCCTTCTCCTTCTTCTGTTTCTTCTGATTCGCCCTCCAGACTTCACCTTCTCCTTCTCCTTCTTCTGCTTCTTCTGATTCACCCTCCTGACTTCACCTTCTCCTTCTCCTTCTTCTACTTCTTCTGATTCACCCTCCTGACTTCACCTTCTCCTTCTCCTTCTTCTACTTCTTCTGATTCACCCTCCAGACATCACCTTCTCCTTCTCCTTCTTCTGCTTCTTCTGCTTCACCCTCCAGACTTAACCTTCTCCTTCTCCTTCTTCTGCTTCTTCTGCTTCGCCCTCCAGACTTCACCTTCTCCTTCTCCTTCTTCTGCTTCTTCTGCTTCACTCTCCTGACTTCACCTTCTCCTTCTCCTTCTTCTACTTCTTCTGATTCACCCTCCAGACTTCACCCTCTCCTTCTCCTTCTTCTGCTTCTTCTGCTTCACCCTCCAGACTTCACCTTCTCTTTCTCCTTCTTCTGCTTCTTCTGCTGCGCCTTCCAAACTTCACCTTCTCCTTCTCCTTCTTCTGCTTCTTCTGATTCACCCTCCAGACTTCACCTTCTCCTTCTCCTTCTTCTACTTCTTCTGATCCACCCTCCTGACTTCACCTTCTCCTTCTCCTTCTTCTGCTTCTTCTGCTTCACCCTCCAGACTTCACCTTCTCCTTCTCCTTCTTCTGCTTCTTCTGCTTCACCCACCAGACTTCACCTTCTCCTTCTCCTTCTTCTGCTTCTTCTGCTTCACCCTCCTGACTTCACCTTCTCCTTCTCCTTCTTCTACCTCTTCTGATTCACCCTCCAGACTTCACCTTCTCCTTCTCCTTCTTCTGCTTCTTCTGATTCACCCTCCAGACTTCACCTTCTCCTTCTCCTTATTCTGCTTCTTCTGATTCACCCTCCAGACTTCACCTTCTCCTTCTCGTTATTCTGCTTCTTCTGATTCAACCTCCAGACTTCACCTTCTCCTTCTCCTTCTTCTGCTTCTTCTGATTCACCCTCCTGACTTCACCTTCTCCTTCTCCTTCTTCTCCTTCTTCTGCTTCACCCTCCAGACTTCACCTTCTCCTTCTCCTTCTTCTACCTCTTCTGATTCACCCTCCAGACTTCACCTTCTCCTTCTCCTTCTTCTACTTCTTCTGATTCACCCTCCAGACTTCACCTTCTCCTTCTCCTTCTTCTACTTCTTCTGATTCACCCTCCAGACTTCATCATCTCCTTCTCCTTCTTCTGCATCTTCTGATTCACCCTCCAGACTTCACCTTCTCCTTCTCCTTCTTCTGCTTCTTCTGATCACCCTCCAGACTTCACCTTCTCCTTCTCCTTCTTCTACTTCTTCTGATTCACCCTCCAGACTTCACCTTCTCCTTCTCCTTCTTCTACTTCTTCTGATTCACCCTCCAGTCTTCATATTCTCCTTCTCCTTCTTCTGTTTCTTCTGCTTCAGCCTCCAGACTTCACCTTCTCCTTCTCTTTCTTCTGATTCTTCTGATTCACCCTCCAGACTTCACCTTCTCCTTCTCCTTCTTCTGATTCTTCTGATTCACCCTCCAGACTTCACCTTCTCCTTCTCCTTCTTCTGCTTCTTCTGATTCACCCTCCTGGCTTCACCTTCTCCTTCTCCTTCTTCTACTTCTTCTGATTCACCCTCCTGACTTCACCTTCTCCTTCTCCTTCTTCTCCTTCTTCTGCTTCACCCTCCAGACTTCACCTTCTCCTTCTCCTTCTTCTACCTCTTCTGATTCACCCTCCAGACTTCACCTTCTCCTTCTCCTTCTTCTGCTTCTTCTGATTCACCCTCCAGACTTCACCTTCTCCTTCTCCTTATGCTGCTTCTTCTGATTCACCCTCCAGACTTCACCTTCTCCTTCTCGTTATTCTGCTTCTTCTGATTCAACCTCCAGACTTCACCTTCTCCTTCTCCTTCTTCTGCTTCTTCTGATTCACCCTCCTGACTTCACCTTCTCCTTCTCCTTCTTCTACTTCTTCTGCTTCACCCTCCAGACTTCACCTTCTCCTTCTCCTTCTTCTACTTCTTCTGATTCACCCTCCAGACTTCACCTTCTCCTTCTCCTTCTTCTGCTTCTTCTGATTCACCCTCCAGACTTCACCTTCTCCTTCTCCTTATTCTGCTTCTTCTGATTCACCCTCCAGACTTCACCTTCTCCTTCTCCTTCTGCTGCTTCTTCTGATTCACCCTCCAGACTTTACCTTTTCCTTCTCCTTCTTCTGCTTCTTCTGATTCACCCTCCAGACTTCACCTTCTCCTTCTCCTTCTTCTGCTTCTTCTGATTCACCCTCCAGACTTCACCTTCTCCTTCTCCTTCTTCTACTTCTTCTGATTCACCCTCCAGACTTCACCTTCTCCTTCTCTTTCTTCTGCTTCTTCTGATTCACCCTCCAGACTTCACCTTCTCCTTCTCCTTCTTCTGCTTCTTCTGCTTCACCCTCCAGACTTCACCTTCTCCTTCTCCTTCTTCTGCTTATTCTGCTTCACCCTCCTGACTTCACCTTCTCCTTCTCCTTCTTCTACTTCTTCTGATTCACCCTCCTGACTTCACCTTCTCCTTCTCCTTCTTCTACTTCTTCTGCTTCACCCTCCAGACTTCACCTTCTCCTTCTCCTTCTTCTACTTCTTCTGATTCACCCTCCAGACTTCACCTTCTCCTTCTCCTTCTTCTACTTCTTCTGATTCACCCTCCAGACTTCACCTTCTCCTTCTCCTTCTTCTACTTCTTCTGATTCATCCTCCAGACTTCACCTTCTCCTTCTCCTTCTTCTGCTTCTTCTGATTCACCCTCCAGACTTCACCTTCTCCTTCTCCTTCTTCTGCTTCTTCTGATTCACCCTCCTGACTTCACCTTCTCCTTCTCCTTCTTCTGCTTATTCTGCTTCACCCTCCTGACTTCACCTTCTCCTTCTCCTTCTTCTACTTCTTCTGATTCACCCTCCTGACTTCACCTTCTCCTTCTCCTTCTTCTCCTTCTTCTGCTTCACCCTCCAGACTTCACCTTCTCCTTCTCCTTCTCCTTCTTCTGCTTCTTCTGATTCACCCTCCAGACTTCACCTTCTCCTTCTCCTTCTTCTACTTCTTCTGATTCACCCTCCAGACTTCACCTTCTCCTTCTCCTTCTTCTGGTTCTTCTGATTCACCCTCCAGACTTCACCTTCTCCTTCTCCTTCTTCTGCTTCTTCTGATTCACCCTCCTGGCTTCACCTTCTCCTTCTCCTTCTTCTACTTCTTCTGATTCACCCTCCTGACTTCACCTTCTCCTTCTCCTTCTTCTCCTTCTTCTGCTTCACCCTCCAGACTTCACCTTCTCCTTCTCCTTCTTCTACCTCTTCTGATTCACCCTCCAGACTTCACCTTCTCCTTCTCCTTCTTCTGCTTCTTCTGATTCACCCTCCAGACTTCACCTTCTCCTTCTCCTTATTCTGCTTCTTCTGATTCACCCTCCAGACTTCACCTTCTCCTTCTCGTTATTCTGCTTCTTCTGATTCAACCTCCAGACTTCACCTTCTCCTTCTCCTTCTTCTGCTTCTTCTGATTCACCCTCCAGACTTCACCTTCTCCTTCTCCTTCTTCTGTTTCTTCTGATTCGCCCTCCAGACTTCACCTTCTCCTTCTCCTTCTTCTGCTTCTTCTGATTCACCCTCCTGACTTCACCTTCTCCTTCTCCTTCTTCTACTTCTTCTGATTCACCCTCCTGACTTCACCTTCTCCTTCTCCTTCTTCTCCTTCTTCTGATTCACCCTCCAGACTTCACCTTCTCCTTCTCCTTCTTCTGCTTCTTCTGATTCACCCTCCAGACTTCACCTTCTCATTCTCCTTCTTCTGCTTCTTCTGCTGCGCCCTCCAGACTTCACCTTCTCCTTCTCCTTCTTCTGCTTCGTCTGCTTCACACTCCAGACTTCACCTTCTCCTTCTCCTTCTTCTGCTTCTTCTGCTGCGCCCTCCAGGCTTCACCTTCTCCTTCTCCTTCTTCTGCTTCTTCTGCTTCACCGTCCTGACTTCACCTTCTCCTTCTCCTTCTTCTACTTCTTCTGCTACACCCCCCTGACTTCACCTGCTCCTTCTCCTTCTTCTGCTTCTTCTGATTCACCCTCCTAAATTCACCTTCTCCTTCTCCTTCTTCTGCTTCTTCTGATTCACCCTCCTGACTTCACCTTCTCCTTCTCCTTCTTCTGCTTCTTCTGATTCACCCTCCAGACTTCACCTTCTCCTTCTCCTTCTTCTGCTTCTTCTGATTCACCCTCCAGACTTCACCTTCTCCTTCTCCTTCTTCTGCTTCTTCTGCTTCACCCTCCAGACTTCACCTTCTCCTTCTCCTTCTTCTGCTTCTTCTGCTTCACCCTCCTGACTTCACCTTCTCCTTCTCCTTCTTCTACTTCTTCTGATTCACCCTCCAGACTTCACCTACTCCTTCTCCTTCTTCTGCTTCTCTTGCTTCACCCTCCAGACTTCACCTTCTCCTTCTCCTTCTTCTACCTCGTCTGATTCACCCTCCAGACTTCACCTTCTCTTTCTCCTTCTTCTGCTTCTTCTGATTCACCCTCCAGACTTCACCTTCTCCTTCTCCTTATTCTGCTTCTTCTGATTCACCCTCCAGACTTCACCTTCTCCTTCTCGTTATTCTGCTTCTTCTGATTCAACCTCCAGACTTCACCTTCTCCTTCTCCTTCTTCTGCTTCTTCTGATTCACCCTCCAGACTTCACCTTCTCCTTCTCCTTCTTCTGTTTCTTCTGATTCGCCCTCCAGACTTCACCTTCTCCTTCTCCTTCTTCTGCTTCTTCTGATTCACCCTCCTGACTTCACCTTCTCCTTCTCCTTCTTCTACTTCTTCTGATTCACCCTCCTGACTTCACCTTCTCCTTCTCCTTCTTCTCCTTCTTCTGATTCACCCTCCAGACTTCACCTTCTCCTTCTCCTTCTTCTGCTTCTTCTGATTCACCCTCCAGACTTCACCTTCTCATTCTCCTTCTTCTGCTTCTTCTGCTGCGCCCTCCAGACTTCATCTTCTCCTTCTCCTTCTTCTGCTTCGTCTGCTTCACACTCCAGACTTCACCTTCTCCTTCTCCTTCTTCTGCTTCTTCTGCTGCGCCCTCCAGGCTTCACCTTCTCCTTCTCCTTCTTCTGCTTCTTCTGCTTCACCGTCCTGACTTCACCTTCTCCTTCTCCTTCTTCTACTTCTTCTGCTACACCCCCCTGACTTCACCTGCTCCTTCTCCTTCTTCTGCTTCTTCTGAGTCACCCTCCAAATTCACCTTCTCCTTCTCCTTCTTCTGCTTCTTCTGATTCACCCTCCTGACTTCACCTTCTCCTTCTCCTTCTTCTGCTTCTTCTGATTCACCCTCCAGACTTCACCTTCTCCTTCTCCTTCTTCTGCTTCTTCTGATTCACCCTCCAGACTTCACCTTCTCCTTCTCCTTCTTCTGCTTCTTCTGCTTCACCCTCCAGACTTCACCTTCTCCTTCTCCTTCTTCTGCTTCTTCTGCTTCGCCCTCCAGACTTCACCTTCTCCTTCTCCTTCTTCTGCTTCTTCTGCTTCACCCTCCAGACTTCAACTTCTCTTTCTCCTTCTTCTGCTTCTTCTGCTGCGCCCTCCAGACTTCACCTTCTCCTTCTCCTTCTTCTGCTTCTTCTGATTCACCCTCCAGACTTCACCTTCTCCTTCTCCTTCTTCTACTTCTTCTGATCCACCCTCCTGACTTCACCTTCTCCTTCTCCTTCTTCTGCTTCTTCTGCTTCACCCTCCAGACTTCACCTTCTCCTTCTCCTTCTTCTGCTTCTTCTGCTTCACCCACCAGACTTCACCTTCTCCTTCTCCTTCTTCTGCTTCTTCTGCTTCACCCTCCTGACTTCACTTTCTCCTTCTCCTTCTTCCACCTCTTCTGATTCACCCACCAGACTTCACCTTCTCCTTCTCCTTCTTCTGCTTCTTCTGATTCACCCTCCAGACTTCACCTTCTCCTTCTCCTTATTCTGCTTCTTCTGATTCACCCTCCAGACTTCACCTTCTCCTTCTCGTTATTCTGCTTCTTCTGATTCAACCTCCAGACTTCACCTTCTCCTTCTCCTTCTTCTGCTTCTTCTGATTCACCCTCCAGACTGCACCTTCTCCTTCTCCTTCTTCTACTTCTTCTGATCCACCCTCCTGACTTCACCTTCTCCTTCTCCTTCTTCTACTTCTTCTGATCCACCCTCCTGACTTCACCTTCTCCTTCTCCTTCTTCTGCTTCTTCTGATTCACCCTCCTGGCTTCACCTTCTCCTTCTCCTTCTTCTACTTCTTCTGATTCACCCTCCTGACTTCACCTTCTCCTTCTCCTTATTCTGCTTCTTCTGATTCACCCTCCAGACTTCACCTTCTCCTTCTCCTTCTTCTGCTTCTTCTGATTCACCCTCCAGACTTCACCTTCTCCTTCTCCTTCTTCTGCTTCTTCTGCTTCACCCTCCAGACTTCACCTTCTCCTTCTCCTTCTTCTGCTTCTTCTGCTTCGCCCTCCAGACTTCACCTTCTCCTTCTCCTTCTTCTGCTTCTTCTGCTTCACCCTCCAGACTTCAACTTCTCTTTCTCCTTCTTCTGCTTCTTCTGCTGCGCCCTCCAGACTTCACCTTCTCCTTCTCCTTCTTCTGCTTCTTCTGATTCACCCTCCAGACTTCACCTTCTCCTTCTCCTTCTTCTACTTCTTCTGATCCACCCTCCTGACTTCACCTTCTCCTTCTCCTTCTTCTGCTTCTTCTGCTTCACCCTCCAGACTTCACCTTCTCCTTCTCCTTCTTCTGCTTCTTCTGCTTCACCCACCAGACTTCACCTTCTCCTTCTCCTTCTTCTGCTTCTTCTGCTTCACCCTCCTGACTTCACTTTCTCCTTCTCCTTCTTCCACCTCTTCTGATTCACCCACCAGACTTCACCTTCTCCTTCTCCTTCTTCTGCTTCTTCTGATTCACCCTCCAGACTTCACCTTCTCCTTCTCCTTATTCTGCTTCTTCTGATTCACCCTCCAGACTTCACCTTCTCCTTCTCGTTATTCTGCTTCTTCTGATTCAACCTCCAGACTTCACCTTCTCCTTCTCCTTCTTCTGCTTCTTCTGATTCACCCTCCAGACTGCACCTTCTCCTTCTCCTTCTTCTACTTCTTCTGATCCACCCTCCTGACTTCACCTTCTCCTTCTCCTTCTTCTGCTTCTTCTGATTCACCCTCCTGGCTTCACCTTCTCCTTCTCCTTCTTCTACTTCTTCTGATTCACCCTCCTGACTTCACCTTCTCCTTCTCCTTCTTCTCCTTCTTCTGCTTCACCCTCCAGACTTCACCTTCTCCTGCTCCTTCTTCTACCTCTTCTGATTCACCCTCCAGACTTCACCTTCTCCTTCTCCTTCTTCTGCTTCTTCTGATTCACCCTCCAGACTTCACCTTCTCCTTCTCCTTATTCTGCTTCTTCTGATTCACACTCCAGACTTCACCTTCTCCTTCTCGTTATTCTGCTTCTTCTGATTCAACCTCCAGACTTCACCTTCTCCTTCTCCTTCTTCTGCTTCTTCTGATTCACCCTCCAGACTTCACCTTCTCCTTCTCCTTCTTCTGTTTCTTCTGATTCGCCCTCCAGACTTCACCTTCTCCTTCTCCTTCTTCTGCTTCTTCTGATTCACCCTCCTGACTTCACCTTCTCCTTCTCCTTCTTCTACTTCTTCTGATTCACCCTCCTGACTTCACCTTCTCCTTCTCCTTCTTCTACTTCTTCTGATTCACCCTCCAGACTTCACCTTCTCCTTCTCCTTCTTCTTCTTCTTCTGATTCACCCTCCAGACTTCACCTTCTCATTCTCCTTCTTCTGCTTCTTCTGCTGCGCCCTCCAGGCTTCACCTTCTCCTTCTCCTTCTTCTGCTTCTTCTGCTTCACACTCCAGACTTCACCTTCTCCTTCTCCTTCTTCTGCTTCTTCTGCTGCGCCCTCCAGGCTTCACCTTCTCCTTCTCCTTCTTCTGCTTCTTCTGCTTCACCGTCCTGACTTCACCTTCTCCTTCTCCTTCTTCTACTTCTTCTGCTACACCCCCCTGACTTCACCTGCTCCTTCTCCTTCTTCTGCTTCTTCGATTCACCCTCCTAAATTCACCTTCTCCTTCTCCTTCTTCTGCTTCTTCTGATTCACCCTCCTGACTTCACCTTCTCCTTCTCCTTCTTCTGCTTCTTCTGATTCACCCTCCAGACTTCACCTTCTCCTTCTCCTTCTTCTGCTTCTTCTGATTCACCCTCCAGACTTCACCTTCTCCTTCTCCTTCTTCTGCTTCTTCTGCTTCACCCTCCAGACTTCACCTTCTCCTTCTCCTTCTTCTGCTTCTTCTGCTTCACCCTCCTGACTTCACCTTCTCCTTCTACTTCTTCTACTTCTTCTGATTCACCCTCCAGACTTCACCTACTCCTTCTCCTTCTTCTGCTTCTTCTGCTTCACCCTCCAGACTTAACCTTCTCCTTCTCCTTCTTCTGCTTCTTCTGCTTCGCCCTCCAGACTTCACCTTCTCCTTCTCCTTCTTCTGCTTCTTCTGCTTCACCCTCCAGACTTCACCTTCTCTTTCTCCTTCTTCTGCTTCTTCTGCTGCGCCTTCCAGACTTCACCTTCTCCTTCTCCTTCTTCTGCTTCTTCTGATTCACCCTCCAGACTTCACCTTCTCCTTCTCCTTCTTCTACTTCTTCTGATCCACCCTCCTGACTTCACCTTCTCCTTCTCCTTCTTCTGCTTCTTCTGCTTCACCCTCCAGACTTCACCTTCTCCTTCTCCTTCTTCTGCTTCTTCTGCTTCACCCACCAGACTTCACCTTCTGCTTCTCCTTCTTCTGCTTCTTCTGCTTCACCCTCCTGACTTCACCTTCTCCTTCTCCTTCTTCTACCTCTTCTGATTCACCCTCCAGACTTCACCTTCTCCTTCTCCTTCTTCTGCTTCTTCTGATTCACCCTCCAGACTTCACCTTCTCCTTCTCCTTATTCTGCTTCTTCTGATTCACCCTCCAGACTTCACCTTCTCCTTCTCGTTATTCTGCTTCTTCTGATTCAACCTCCAGACTTCACCTTCTCCTTCTCCTTCTTCTGCTTCTTCTGATTCACCCTCCTGACTTCATCATCTCCTTCTCCTTCTTCAGCATCTTCTGATTCACCCTCCAGACTTCACCTTCTCCTTCTCCTTCTTCTGCTTCTTCTGATTCACCCTCCAGACTTCACCTTCTCCTTCTCCTTCTTCTACCTCTTCTGATTCACCCTCCAGACTTCACCTTCTCCTTCTCCTTCTTCTGCTTCTTCTGCTTCACCCTCCTGACTTCACCTTCTCCTTCTACTTCTTCTACTTCTTCTGATTCACCCTCCAGACTTCACCTACTCCTTCTCCTTCTTCTGCTTCTTCTGCTTCACCCTCCAGACTTAACCTTCTCCTTCTCCTTCTTCTGCTTCTTCTGCTTCGCCCTCCAGACTTCACCTTCTCCTTCTCCTTCTTCTGCTTCTTCTGCTTCACCCTCCAGACTTCACCTTCTCTTTCTCCTTCTTCTGCTTCTTCTGCTGCGCCTTCCAGACTTCACCTTCTCCTTCTCCTTCTTCTGCTTCTTCTGATTCACCCTCCAGACTTCACCTTCTCCTTCTCCTTCTTCTACTTCTTCTGATCCACCCTCCTGACTTCACCTTCTCCTTCTCCTTCTTCTGCTTCTTCTGCTTCACCCTCCAGACTTCACCTTCTCCTTCTCCTTCTTCTGCTTCTTCTGCTTCACCCACCAGACTTCACCTTCTGCTTCTCCTTCTTCTGCTTCTTCTGCTTCACCCTCCTGACTTCACCTTCTCCTTCTCCTTCTTCTACCTCTTCTGATTCACCCTCCAGACTTCACCTTCTCCTTCTCCTTCTTCTGCTTCTTCTGATTCACCCTCCAGACTTCACCTTCTCCTTCTCCTTATTCTGCTTCTTCTGATTCACCCTCCAGACTTCACCTTCTCCTTCTCGTTATTCTGCTTCTTCTGATTCAACCTCCAGACTTCACCTTCTCCTTCTCCTTCTTCTGCTTCTTCTGATTCACCCTCCTGACTTCATCATCTCCTTCTCCTTCTTCAGCATCTTCTGATTCACCCTCCAGACTTCACCTTCTCCTTCTCCTTCTTCTGCTTCTTCTGATTCACCCTCCAGACTTCACCTTCTCCTTCTCCTTCTTCTACCTCTTCTGATTCACCCTCCAGACTTCACCTTCTCCTTCTCCTTCTTCTACTTCTTCTGATTCACCCTCCAGACTTCACCTTCTCCTTCTCCTTCTTCTACTTCTTCTGATGCACCCTCCAGACTTCATCATCTCCTTCTCCTTCTTCTGCATCTTCTGATTCACCCTCCAGACTTCACCTTCTCCTTCTCCTTCTTCTGCTTCTTCTGATTCACCCTCCAGACTTCACCTTCTCCTTCTCCTTCTTCTACTTCTTCTGATTCACCCTCCAGACTTCACCTTCTCCTTCTCCTTCTTCTACTTCTTCTGATTCACCCTCCAGTCTTCACATTCTCCTTCTCCTTCTTCTGTTTCTTCTGCTTCAGCCTCCAGACTTCACCTTCTCCTTCTCTTTCTTCTGATTCTTCTGATTCACCCTCCAGACTTCACCTTCTCCTTCTCCTTCTTCTGATTCTTCTGATTCACCCTCCAGACTTCACCTTCTCCTGCTCCTTCTTCTGCTTCTTCTGATTCACCCTCCTGGCTTCACCTTCTCCTTCTCCTTCTTCTACTTCTTCTGATTCACCCTCCTGACTTCACCTTCTCCTTCTCCTTCTTCTCCTTCTTCTGCTTCACCCTCCAGACTTCACCTTCTCCTTCTCCTTCTTCTACCTCTTCTGATTCACCCTCCAGACTTCACCTTCTCCTTCTCCTTCTTCTGCTTCTTCTGATTCACCCTCCAGACTTCACCTTCTCCTTCTCCTTATTCTGCTTCTTCTGATTCACCCTCCAGACTTCACCTTCTCCTTCTCGTTATTCTGCTTCTTCTGATTCAACCTCCAGACTTCACCTTCTCCTTCTCCTTCTTCTGCTTCTTCTGATTCACCCTCCAGACTTCACCTTCTCCTTCTCCTTCTTCTGTTTCTTCTGATTCGCCCTCCAGACTTCACCTTCTCCTTCTCCTTCTTCTGCTTCTTCTGATTCACCCTCCTGACTTCACCTTCTCCTTCTCCTTCTTCTGCTTCTTCTGCTTCACTCTCCTGACTTCACCTTCTCCTTCTCCTTCTTCTACTTCTTCTGATTCACCCTCCAGACTTCACCCTCTCCTTCTCCTTCTTCTGCTTCTTCTGCTTCACCCTCCAGACTTCACCTTCTCTTTCTCCTTCTTCTGCTTCTTCTGCTGCGCCTTCCAAACTTCACCTTCTCCTTCTCCTTCTTCTGCTTCTTCTGATTCACCCTCCAGACTTCACCTTCTCCTTCTCCTTCTTCTGCTTCTTCTGCTTCACCCTCCAGACTTCACCTTCTCCTTCTCCTTCTTCTGCTTCTTCTGCTTCACCCACCAGACTTCACCTTCTCCTTCTCCTTCTTCTGCTTCTTCTGCTTCACCCTCCAGACTTCACCTTCTCCTTCTCCTTCTTCTACCTCTTCTGATTCACCCTCCAGACTTCACCTTCTCCTTCTCCTTCTTCTGATTCTTCTGATTCACCCTCCAGACTTCACCTTCTCCTTCTCCTTATTCTGCTTCTTCTGATTCACCCTCCAGACTTCACCTTCTCCTTCTCGTTATTCTGCTTCTTCTGATTCAACCTCCAGACTTCACCTTCTCCTTCTCCTTCTTCTGCTTCTTCTGATTCACCCTCCTGACTTCACCTTCTCCTTCTCCTTCTTCTCCTTCTTCTGCTTCACCCTCCAGACTTCACCTTCTCCTTCTCCTTCTTCTACCTCTTCTGATTCACCCTCCAGACTTCACCTTCTCCTTCTCCTTCTTCTACTTCTTCTGATTCACCCTCCAGACTTCACCTTCTCCTTCTCCTTCTTCTACTTCTTCTGATTCACCCTCCAGACTTCATCATCTCCTTCTCCTTCTTCTGCATCTTCTGATTCACCCTCCAGACTTCACCTTCTCCTTCTCCTTCTTCTGCTTCTTCTGATCACCCTCCAGACTTCACCTTCTCCTTCTCCTTCTTCTACTTCTTCTGATTCACCCTCCAGACTTCACCTTCTCCTTCTCCTTCTTCTACTTCTTCTGATTCACCCTCCAGTCTTCATATTCTCCTTCTCCTTCTTCTGTTTCTTCTGCTTCAGCCTCCAGACTTCACCTTCTCCTTCTCTTTCTTCTGATTCTTCTGATTCACCCTCCAGACTTCACCTTCTCCTTCTCCTTCTTCTGATTCTTCTGATTCACCCTCCAGACTTCACCTTCTCCTTCTCCTTCTTCTGCTTCTTCTGATTCACCCTCCTGGCTTCACCTTCTCCTTCTCCTTCTTCTACTTCTTCTGATTCACCCTCCTGACTTCACCTTCTCCTTCTCCTTCTTCTCCTTCTTCTGCTTCACCCTCCAGACTTCACCTTCTCCTTCTCCTTCTTCTACCTCTTCTGATTCACCCTCCAGACTTCACCTTCTCCTTCTCCTTCTTCTGCTTCTTCTGATTCACCCTCCAGACTTCACCTTCTCCTTCTCCTTATGCTGCTTCTTCTGATTCACCCTCCAGACTTCACCTTCTCCTTCTCGTTATTCTGCTTCTTCTGATTCAACCTCCAGACTTCACCTTCTCCTTCTCCTTCTTCTGCTTCTTCTGATTCACCCTCCTGACTTCACCTTCTCCTTCTCCTTCTTCTACTTCTTCTGCTTCACCCTCCAGACTTCACCTTCTCCTTCTCCTTCTTCTACTTCTTCTGATTCACCCTCCAGACTTCACCTTCTCCTTCTCCTTCTTCTGCTTCTTCTGATTCACCCTCCAGACTTCACCTTCTCCTTCTCCTTATTCTGCTTCTTCTGATTCACCCTCCAGACTTCACCTTCTCCTTCTCCTTCTGCTGCTTCTTCTGATTCACCCTCCAGACTTTACCTTTTCCTTCTCCTTCTTCTGCTTCTTCTGATTCACCCTCCAGACTTCACCTTCTCCTTCTCCTTCTTCTGCTTCTTCTGATTCACCCTCCAGACTTCACCTTCTCCTTCTCCTTCTTCTACTTCTTCTGATTCACCCTCCAGACTTCACCTTCTCCTTCTCTTTCTTCTGCTTCTTCTGATTCACCCTCCAGACTTCACCTTCTCCTTCTCCTTCTTCTGCTTCTTCTGCTTCACCCTCCAGACTTCACCTTCTCCTTCTCCTTCTTCTGCTTATTCTGCTTCACCCTCCTGACTTCACCTTCTCCTTCTCCTTCTTCTACTTCTTCTGATTCACCCTCCTGACTTCACCTTCTCCTTCTCCTTCTTCTACTTCTTCTGCTTCACCCTCCAGACTTCACCTTCTCCTTCTCCTTCTTCTACTTCTTCTGATTCACCCTCCAGACTTCACCTTCTCCTTCTCCTTCTTCTACTTCTTCTGATTCACCCTCCAGACTTCACCTTCTCCTTCTCCTTCTTCTACTTCTTCTGATTCATCCTCCAGACTTCACCTTCTCCTTCTCCTTCTTCTGCTTCTTCTGATTCACCCTCCAGACTTCACCTTCTCCTTCTCCTTATTCTGCTTCTTCTGATTCACCCTCCAGACTTCACCTTCTCCTTCTCCTTCTTCTGCTTCTTCTGATTCACCCTCCAGACTTCACCTTCTCCTTCTCCTTCTTCTGCTTCTTCTGATTCACCCTCCAGACTTCACCTTCTCCTTCTCCTTCTTCTACTTCTTCTGATTCACCCTCCAGACTTCATCTTCTCTTCTCCTTCTTCTGCTTCTTCTGATTCACCCTCCAGACTTCACCTTCTCCTTCTCCTTCGTCTACTTCTTCTGATTCACCCTCCAGACTACACCTTCTCCTTCTCCTTCTTCTACTTCTTCTGATTCACCCTCCAGACTTCACCTTCTCCTTCTCCTTCTTCTGTTTCTTCTGATTCACCCTTCAGACTTCACCTTCTCCTTCTCCTTCTTCTACTTCTTCTGATTCACCCTCCAGACTTCACCTTCTCCTTCTCCTTCTTCTACTTCTTCTGATTCACCCTCCAGACTTCATCTTCTCCTTCTCCTTCTTCTGCATCTTCTGATTCACCCTCCAGACTTCACCTTCTCCTTCTCCTTCTTCTGCTTCTTCTGATTCACCCTCCAGACTGCACCTTCTCCTTCTCCTTCTTCTACTTCTTCTGATTCACCCTCCAGACTTCACCTTCTCCTTCTCCTTCTTCTACTTCTTCTGATTCACCCTCCAGTCTTCACATTCTCCTTCTCCTTCTTCTGTTTCTTCTGCTTCAGCCTCCAGACTTCACCTTCTCCTTCTCTTTCTTCTGATTCTTCTGATTCACCCTCCAGACTTCACCTTCTACTTCTCCTTCTTCTGATTCTTCTGATTCACCCTCCAGACTTCACCTTCTCCTTCTCCTTCTTCTGCTTCTTCTGATTCACCCTCCTGGCTTCACCTTCTCCTTCTCCTTCTTCTACTTCTTCTGCTTCACCCTCCTGACTTCACCTTCTCCTTCTCCTTCTTCTCCTTCTTCTGCTTCACCCTCCAGACTTCACCTTCTCCTTCTCCTTCTTCTACCTCTTCTGATTCACCCTCCAGACTTCACCTTCTCCTTCTCCTTCTTCTGCTTCTTCTGATTCACCATCCAGACTTCACCTTCTCCTTCTCCTTATTCTGCTTCTTCTGATTCACCCTCCAGACTTCACCTTCTCCTTCTCGTTATTCTGCTTCTTCTGATTCAACCTCCAGACTTCACCTTCTCCTTCTCCTTCTTCTGCTTCTTCTGATTCACCCTCCAGACTTCACCTTCTCCTTCTCCTTCTTCTGTTTCTTCTGATTCGCCCTCCAGACTTCACCTTCTCCTTCTCCTTCTTCTGCTTCTTCTGATTCACCCTCCTGACTTCACCTTCTCCTTCTCCTTCTTCTACTTCTTCTGATTCACCCTCCTGACTTCACCTTCTCCTTCTCCTTCTTCTCCTTCTTCTGATTCACCCTCCAGACTTCACCTTCTCCTTCTCCTTCTTCTGCTTCTTCTGATTCACCCTCCAGACTTCACCTTCTCCTTCTCCTTCTTCTGCTTCTTCTGCTTCACCCTCCAGACTTCACCTTCTCCTTCTCCTTCTTCTGCTTCTTCTGCTTCACCCACCAGACTTCACCTTCTCCTTCTCCTTCTTCTGCTTCTTCTGCTTCACCCTCCTGACTTCACCTTCTCCTTCTCCTTCTTCTACCTCTTCTGATTCACCCTCCAGACTTCACCTTCTCCTTCTCCTTCTTCTGCTTCTTCTGATTCACCCTCCAGACTTCACCTTCTCCTTCTCCTTATTCTGCTTCTTCTGATTCACCCTCCAGACTTCACCTTCTCCTTCTCGTTATTCTGCTTCTTCTGATTCAACCTCCAGACTTCACCTTCTCCTTCTCCTTCTTCTGCTTCTTCTGATTCACCCTCCAGACTTCACCTTCTCCTTCTCCTTCTTCTGCTTCTTCTGATTCACCCTCCTGACTTCACCTTCTCCTTCTCCTTCTTCTACTTCTTCTGATTCACCCTCCTGACTTCACCTTCTTCTTCTCCTTCTTCTACTTCTTCTGATTCACCCTCCAGACTTCACCTTCTCCTTCTCCTTCTTCTTCTTCTCTGATTCACCCTCCAGACTTCACCTTCTCATTCTCCTTCTTCTGCTTCTTCTGCTGCGCCCTCCAGACTTCACCTTCTCCTTCTCCTTCTTCTGCTTCTTCTGCTTCACACTCCAGACTTCACCTTCTCCTTCTCCTTCTTCTGCTTCTTCTGCTGCGCCCTCCAGGCTTCACCTTCTCCTTCTCCTTCTTCTGCTTCTTCTGCTTCACCGTCCTGACTTCACCTTCTCCTTCTCCTTCTTCTACTTCTTCTGCTACACCCCCCTGACTTCACCTGCTCCTTCTCCTTCTTCTGCTTCTTCTGATTCACCCTCCTAAATTCACCTTCTCCTTCTCCTTCTTCTGCTTCTTCTGATTCACCCTCCTGACTTCACCTTCTCCTTCTCCTTCTTCTGCTTCTTCTGATTCACCCTCCAGACTTCACCTTCTTCTTCTCCTTCTTCTGCTTCTTCTGATTCACCCTCCAGACTTCACCTTCTCCTTCTCCTTCTTCTGCTTCTTCTGCTTCACCCTCCAGACTTCAACTTCTCCTTCTCCTTCTTCTGCTTCTTCTGCTTCACCCTCCTGACTTCACCTTCTCCTTCTCCTTCTTCTACTTCTTCTGCTTCACCCTCCAGACTTCACCTACTCCTTCTCCTTCTTCTGCTTCTTCTGCTTCACCCTCCAGTCTTCACCTTCTCCTTCTCCTTCTTCTGCTTCTTCTGCTTCGCCCTCCAGACTTCACCTTCTCCTTCTCCTTCTTCTGCTTCTTCTGCTTCACTCTCCTGACTTCACCTTCTCCTTCTCCTTCTTCTACTTCTTCTGATTCACCCTCCAGACTTCACCCTCTCCTTCTCCTTCTTCTGCTTCTTCTGCTTCACCCTCCAGACTTCACCTTCTCTTTCTCCTTCTTCTGCTTCTTCTGCTGCGCCCTCCAGACTTCAGCTTCTCCTTCTCCTTCTTCTGCTTCTTCTGATTCACCCTCCAGACTTCACCTTCTCCTTCTCCTTCTTCTACTTCTTCTGATCCACCCTCCTGACTTCACCTTCTCCTTCTCCTTCTTCTGCTTCTTCTGCTTCACCCTCCAGACTTCACCTTCTCCTTCTCCTTCTTCTGCTTCTTCTGCTTCACCCACCAGACTTCACCTTCTCCTTCTCCTTCTTCTGCTTCTTCTGCTTCACCCTCCTGACTTCACCTTCTCCTTCTCCTTCTTCTACCTCTTCTGATTCACCCTCCAGACTTCACCTTCTCCTTCTCCTTCTTCTGCTTCTTCTGATTCACCCTCCAGACTTCACCTTCTCCTTCTCCTTATTCTGCTTCTTCTGATTCACCCTCCAGACTTCACCTTCTCCTTCTCGTTATTCTGCTTCTTCTGATTCAACCTCCAGACTTCACCTTCTCCTTCTCCTTCTTCTGCTTCTTCTGATTCACCCTCCAGACTGCACCTTCTCCTTCTCCTTCTTCTACTTCTTCTGATCCACCCTCCTGACTTCACCTTCTCCTTCTCCTTCTTCTGCTTCTTCTGATTCACCCTCCTGGCTTCACCTTCTCCTTCTCCTTCTTCTACTTCTTCTGATTCACCCTCCTGACTTCACCTTCTCCTTCTCCTTCTTCTCCTTCTTCTGCTTCACCCTCCAGATTTCACCTTCTCCTGCTCCTTCTTCTACCTCTTCTGATTCACCCTCCAGACTTCACCTTCTCCTTCTCCTTCTTCTGCTTCTTCTGATTCACCCTCCAGACTTCACCTTCTCCTTCTCCTTATTCTGCTTCTTCTGATTCACCCTCCAGACATCA